>NW_026967502.1:0-316666 GCF_028390025.1 Pseudophryne corroboree | reverse complement strand
TTCAGAGCTCAGCTCTATCCTCATGGAAAATCAAGTAGGGGCTCTTGTGCGATAATTCCCCCAATTCTGACACACGTCTGGCAGAAGCCAAGGTCAACAACGTGACCGCCTTCCAAGTAAGAAACTTTACGTCCACCTCCTGTAAAGGTTTGAAGCAATCCGATTGCAGGAACTACAGCACCACATTAAGATCCCAAAGTGCCATAGGAGGCACAAAGGGTGGTTGGATGTGCAGAACTCCTCTCAAGAAAGTCTGAACCTCAGGGATAGCAGCCAATTGTTTCTGGAAGAAAATAGACATTGCCAAAATCTAGACCTTGATGGAGCCCAAGCGTAGGCCAACACCTGCTTGCAGAAAGAGGAGAAAATGTCCAAGTTGAAATTCCACCATAGGAAACATTTTGGATTCACACCAAGACACATACTTTTTCCAAATCCGATGGTAATGCTTAGACGTTACCCCCTTCCTAGCTTAGATCAGAGTAGGAATAACCTTATTCGGAATGCCCTTCTGAGCTAAGATCTGGCGTTCAACCTCCATGCCGTCAAACGTAGCCGCGGTAAGTCTTGATAGGCAAACGGCCCCTGCAGTAAAAGTTCCTCGCAAAGATGAAGAGGCCTCAGATCCTCCAGCAGTAATGTCAGAAGATCCGCGTACCAAGCCCACCTTGGCCAGTCCAGAGCAATGAGGATAGCCGGAACTCTTGATCTTTTTATTAGTTTGAGAATCCTTGGGATGAGTGGAAGTGGAGGGAACACATACACTGACTGGAACACCCATGGAGTCACCAGGGTGTCCACCGCCACTGCCTGTGGGTCTCGTGAGCTGGAACAGTACCTCCGAAGCTTCTTGTTGAGGCAAGAGGCCATCATGTCTATCTGAGGTATACCCCATCGGCGTGTTACCTCTGTGAATACTTCCGGGTGGAGGCCCCATTCTCCTGGATGGAGATCATGTCTGCTGAGGAAGTCTGCTTCCCAGTTGTCCTCTCCCGGAATGAAGATCGCCGACAGTGCCAGTGTGTGTCTTTCTCCCCAGAGGAGGATTCTTGTTACCTCTGACATTGCAGCCCTGCTCTTTGTTCCACCCTGCCTGTTTATGTAGGACACCGCTGTGACGTTGACTGACTGAACCAGCATAGCTCGATATTGTAGAAGATGAGCCACTTTTAGAAGGCCATTGTATATAGACCTTAGTTACAGAATGTTTATTGGAAGGACCGATTCTTGGCTTGACCACTTTCCTTGGAAGTTTTCCCCTTGGGTGACTACTCCCCAACCTTTGAGGCTTGCATCCGTGGTTAGAAGAATCCAATTCTGAATCCCGAACCTGCGGCCCTCGAGCAGGTGAGAAGTTTGCAGCCACCAGAGTAGTGAAATTCTGGCTTTCGGCGACAGGCATATCGGCTGGTGCATGTGAAGATGCGATCCCGACAACTTGTCCAGGAGATCCAGCTGGAAGAACCGTGCATGGAATCTCCGTATTGTAGAGCCTCGTAGGAGGATACCATCTTCCCCAGAAGGTGAATGCTTCAATGAACCGATACCCGGGGAGGTTTCAAGACATCCCGGACCATTGATTGGATCACCAATGCTTTCTCCACCGGTAGAAACACCCTCTGCATTTGTGTCGAGTATCATCCCCAGGAAGGACAGTCTCCTTGTCAGTTCCAAATGTGACTTTGGAAGGTTCAGGATCCACCCATGATCCCAGAGTAGTTGAGTTGAGAGCGCAATACTCTGCAACAGCTTCTCCTTGGAAGATGTTTTTATCAGCCTATCATCCAGATATGGAATTATGTTCACTCCCTATTTGCGTAGGAGGAGCATCATCTCCACCATGACCTTGGTGAACACCCTCACTGCTGTGGAGAGGCCAAATGGCAATGTCTGGAACTGATAGTGACAGTCCTGTAGTGCAAACCGTAGATAGGCCTGGTGAGGTGGGATTAGATCGGAATGTGAAGGTACGCATCCTTGATATCAAGGGATACTAGCAATTCCCCCTCCTCCAGACCTGAGATCACCGCTCTCAGAGACTCCATCTTGATTTGGAAAACCCTCAAGTAGGGGTTCAACAACTTCAGGTTCAATATGGGCCTTACCGAACCGTCCGGTTTTGGTACCACAAACAGGTTTGAGTAATAACCCTTGGTTTTTGGGTGAGGTGGAACTGGAACAATAACATTTGTTCGTACCAATTTTTGAATGGCTTCCTGTAGGATAGCACTTTCTGTCAGCGAAGCTGGTAAGCCTGATTTGAAGGATCTGTGAAGTGGGAGTTCCTGAAACTCCAGTCTGTACCCCTTGGTAACAATATCCGTCACCCTGAGGTCTAGGCATGATGACGCCCAGATGTGACTGAAATCTTTTAGTCTCGCTCCCACCTGCCTGATCTCCAGACTTAGAGGTCCACAATCATTCTGAGTATTTGGAGGAAGCAGAACCTGGTTTCTGTTCCTGGGAACCTGTTGGTGCAGGTTTTTTGGATCTTCCCCGACCTCCTCTAAAGAAGGTGGGAGGGGGTTTGGATTTTTTAAACTTTGCGGTCTGAAAGGACTGCAGTGTGGACGAAGGATAAGATTTCCTAGATATACAACACTAAATAGACACCAGACTGTGTCCTGGGCGCTTACAAAATAACTGGTATAAGAAAAATGATATATACAATACGTTCCTCTTAAAGATGGATGACCTCAGAATTAATTCACTCCTTATGGAAGTATTGTGATCTCGTCCAATAAAATTGAGTCGAGGTTATCCGTACATGTGAAACAAAGAAATAACATACAATGTGTAATATTGCTAATAGTCCAATAATGAAACAATAATAAAACAGGTGGAATGAATGGTGATCCACAGTTGTCTCGCGTACTCCACTCACACTGAGAAATGTATAGATGTGCTCGTAAAGGTATCTTTCAGCGCAGTGATGTTAACAGTATCCAAGTGACTAAACATTAAGTGTAATGAATTAGTCATACATAGGCGTACCAAAGACTCACACAAGGGATGTTGAGTACATTCATCAAAAGGTATCTTTAAGCTTTCTATTTTTCAAAAAAGTGAGGCGTACCCCAACTCACACTGGAACTTGCGGTTCTGTTCCTATCAAGGTTTCTTTATCCTTGAGTAATGTTGTCAGCAAACTCCAATGTTCTTGTTTGGTGGCTCACAAGTATGCAGAGAGAGAAAATAATAGCAGACAGTGTGTAGTATTGTTTTAGAAAGCAATGTGCACAAATAATGAGGCACTTGTAATTGGTGGGAAACTAATAGTTATTACGTATCCCACTCACATCAAAACATAGATGGTGAGGTTCCCATATAGATACTATCCATATAGATATTACTCATATGGAGACTCTCCCAAACCATGGGTAATAAATTTAATCCAGAAGGGATTAGTGCACAGGCGTACCCGAACTCACACAAGATGTATGACAGACGTTCCTCTAACGGTATCTTTCACACTTTAGCACTCAAATATGGGCGTACCCAGACTCACGTAGAGGTGGCATGAAGGAATCCTATCAAGGTATCTTTGTGGACTCGAATGGTTTATTCTGTCTATTCTGTCCTTAAACGCTTCACCAATCAGTGTATGATGGCAGGAAGGATCTTATAAAGTCTATTAGTCACACTTGATGATGTGTGATAATCCCAAGAAAAATCCCAAATGCAAATGGTGCTTATAAAAAACAGATACTTCTTTAATCCAGTCCAACAGAACAAAAGTTTTACAAGTAGAGTTAAAAAATGACATACATAAAAAATGTGAAAAAGAAAAATTTCCTGTTTAAAAATTTTTTTTTGTTGGCCTATTAAAAATGAAAATAAAAGAATCGAAGAATAGGAATCTTGCTACTCACAGTCCAGATAATGTCGACGCGTTTCGGTCGTGTGACCTTTGTCAAGACATATCTTGACTGTGAGGAGACTAGGTATTTATGAGGCCACCAGCCTATCTGTGAGTAGCAGGAAGTGGAACAATTAATTAGTCCACTTCCTGTTCCTTAATGATCTCGATTACGATGATGTATCCAAAATCCAAAATAAGTACATGATGCACTATTGTACATGCAATATTGTCAACATAACATGTATAAAATCCACATATTTAATACAGAATGTCCGTTCTCGATCGATCGCGCTGAATGGCGCATAGCCTTATGGGAATCGTAGTTCTCTTATTCACATGAACAGTCCATATATGGTGTTTCCGCCGGAACCGGAAGCGGAAGTGACGTATCGGCCGCTCGGACCAGCGGAGATTCCCAATGCCTTCTGGGAGTTGTAGTTTCATACTCCGGACTCGGTCAAAGCTTAACAATAGACAAAATGAATTTTAGCAGAGAGGGCAGAGGTTATCAATTGTAATTCAGCACTTTGTATTTCTATACCATAGATAAATGCCCTGCAATAATACAGGAGTTTTTTTTGAATGAAGGTGACGTCAGTCAAAATATATAAAGCAATATAATAACGAAAACTGATTCCAATGGCTCGTAGAAGCCCCTCCTCTCTCTAGTCCTAACTGATCCCTTTAGTGGACATGAGATTTTACCTGCCATATGGGACTAGATAATAATATTATAAAAGTGGATACTAATATACCCAAATTCCTAATTGCTTGATGCAATACCAATAGGCTGTATAATCATGAGCCTAACCGTATGAATATATTGTTACAGTACAATATGTAATAATCTAAATAAAAAATGGTATATTGTTACAGAAAATCAAAGGAACCATTTTAGCTCGAAGTCACTGTTAAGCCCAGTTGGAATGAGGGTGTTATATGTGAAGATCGCCTTCATTTCAGCTTTTGCAAGTTGGGACATTGTGTCCCTGTACCGAATGTTATTTTTAATATGTTTGATTCCATAGAAATCTACAATGTTCGAAACTGCACAATTATGGACCTTTTTGAAATGTAGTGAAAGAGAATGGGTCTCCAAACCTTTTTTAATATTTCTTATATGCTCCCCCATTCTCACTTTTAAATCTCTTGTGGTCCTTCCAATATAGAAGAGGGAACAGGTACATTTGACAGCATAAATCACATTTTTAGTGTGACAAGTGATAAAGTCAACAATTTTGACTTCGGTGTCATTTATACAAATACTCTCAATCTTATTATGTCCCTCACTAGCGATATTTCTACAGCCCTGGCATCCCCCACATCTGAAAAAACCTTTAGAGGTAATTCTTGATATGGGCTGGGCAGAGGGGAGATTGCTGGAGACAAGTTTGGACCTTAAATTGGGTGCTCTACGGTATATGTGAATGGGCTTCTCAGGAACATATTTTTCATCTGGAAGGGTGGAATGGACTCTCTAACCGATTTTTGTTCCTTCCTTAATAACAATAATTTAAATATCAAACTTACATTTGAGAGTAGCAACATTAGTATCAACTTCTTGGACATAACAGTTTATATCCAAGATAGTAAAATCCATACCAAAACATACTCCAAACCTACGGATTCTGGCACTTTCATTGAGGCCACCAGCTGTCACCACAACAACTGGTTAAACTCTATTCCAACTGGGCAATTTAAACGCCTAAAACGCAATTGTTCGGACAAAGAAGTCTTTAAATCACAGGCACACATCATGACAGAAAAATTTGTGGCATGTGGTTACGACCGGAATATGATTGACACTGCCAAATCTAAGATTACAGACATCAATAGAGAGAGTCTCCTTGAGAAAAAAACTAGGAGTGAGACAGATCCAAAGAAGGATCCCAAATTTGACTGGGCCTTTATCACCGAGTTTACTTCCCAACATCGTATGATTGAAGGAATCTTTAAGAAACATTGGGAGCTCCTACGTAAAGACCCTATTATAGGTACTCTTGTTCCTGAGAAGCCCATTCACATATACCGTAGAGCAAACTTTTGTTCTGTTGGACTGGATTAAAGAAGTATCTGTTTTTTATAAGCACCATTTGCATTTGGGATTTTTCTTGGGATTATCACACATCATCAAGTGTGACTAATAGACTTTATAAGATCCTTCCTGCCATCATACACTGATTGGTGAAGCGTTTAAGGACAGAATAGACAGAATAAACCATTCGAGTCCACAAAGATACCTTGATAGGATTCCTTCATGCCACCTCTACGTGAGTCTGGGTACGCCCATATTTGAGTGCTAAAGTGTGAAAGATACCGTTAGAGGAACGTCTGTCATACATCTTGTGTGAGTTCGGGTACGCCTGTGCACTAATCCCTTCTGGATTAAATTTATTACCCATGGTTTGGGAGAGTCTCCATATGAGTAATATCTATATGGATAGTTTCTATATGGGAACCTCACCATCTATGTTTTGATGTGAGTGGGATACGTAATAACTATTAGTTTCCCACCAATTACAAGTGCCTCATTATTTGTGCACATTGCTTTCTAAAACAATACTACACACTGTCTGCTATTATTTTCTCTCTCTGCATACTTGTGAGCCACCAAACAAGAACATTGGAGTTTGCTGACAACATTACTCAAGGATAAAGAAACCTTGATAGGAACAGAACCGCAAGTTCCAGTGTGAGTTGGGGTACGCCTCACTTTTTTGAAAAATAGAAAGCTTAAAGATACCTTTTGATGAATGTACTCAACATCCCTTGTGTGAGTCTTTGGTACGCCTATGTATGACTAATTCATTACACTTAATGTTTAGTCACTTGGATACTGTTAACATCACTGCGCTGAAAGATACCTTTACGAGCACATCTATACATTTCTCAGTGTGAGTGGGGTACGCGAGACAACTGTGGATCACCATTCATTCCACCTGTTTTATTATTGTTTCATTATTGGACTATTAGCAATATTACACATTGCATGTTATTTCTTTGTTTCACATGTACGGATAACCTCGACTCAATTTTATTGGACGAGATCACAATACTTCCATAAGGAGTGAATTAATTCTGAGGTCATCCATCTTTAAGAGGAACGTATTGTATATATCATTTTTCTTATACCAGTTATTTTGTAAGCGCCCAGGACACAGTCTGGTGTCTATTTAGTGTTGTATATCTGTGTTCTATAAATGTGGTGACATTTATTTTGACACCAGAAGTGTACAGGCAGCTTTGCGCCCAGGAAACTTGTTTCACTGTCTTCATATTTTGATAAGATTTCCTAGCTAGGGCTGCTGCGGAGGGAAGAAATGTCGACTTACCCGCAGTCGCAGTGGAAATCCATGCATCCAATGCGTCCCCAAATAGTGCCTGACCTGTGAATGGCAGGTTCTCTACACTTTTCTTGGATTTGCATCTGCAGTCCATTGGCGTAGCCAGAGTCCTCTGCATGCCGAGATAGCCATGGAAGTAGCAGGCCAATGTCCTTCATGGCCTCCACCATGAAACCTGCTGAATCATGTATGTGGCGTAAAAACAAGTCAATGTCACTCCTATCCATAGTATCTAAGTCCTCTAGTAAGCTGCCTGACCACTTTACTATGGCTTTAGAAATCCATGCACAAGCAATAGTGGGCCTTAAAGCCACGCCTGTAGCTGTGTATAGTGATTTGAGCGTGGTCTCAATCTTGCGATCAGCCGGCTCCTTTAAGGCGGTTGAACCAGGGACAGGTAAAACCACCTTTTTAGACAGCCTAGATACAGAAGCATCTACTATAGGTGGATTTTCCCACTTCTTCCTATTCTCTTCAGGGAAAGGGAAAGCAATGAGAATTCTTTTAGGGATCTGGAATTTTTTTCTCTGGGTTTTCCCAGGATTTTTCAAACAAGGAGTTTAACTCCTTTAGAAGCAGGGAAGGTAAGCGAGGACTTCTTATTTACTGTAAAATAAGATTCCTCTACTTGTTCCGGAACCTCCTCAGAAATATGCAAAACATCCTTAATGGCTTCAATCATTAGCTGCACCCCTTTAGCAATGGATGCATCCCCCCCTGCATATCCCCATCACCGTCCCCTGTATCAGAGTCGGTATCAGTGTCAGCTTGCATTATCTGGGCAAGTGTACATTTTTGGGGTATGTAGGTGGGGTGTTAGATGAAGTAGTGGGAGCTGAATACTTCAAACCCACTACAGATTGTCTCAAAACCTGCGTCTCTTTCTCAGTATGTGACATCCTTGTTGAAATCTGGGATATCATTCCCCTTAAAGTATTCACCCATGGTGGTTTGGATTCAGAAGGCTGAGACAGCACATTGCAGTCCTGAGTACATGGAATAGACTCCTCAGGAGAAGATACACACTCTGCAGCACAGGACACAGAGTCCTTAGACATGGTAATGTGGATATACACACACACACATACACAGGAAAATGTCAGACACAGTTTCCCCCAGAGTACCTTCAGAGAGTCACAGAGTATAAGGAGCCAGCCACACAGCGCCCCTGTAGGCAGTTATTGTGATTAAAAGCCCGGCGCCTACTGACCTTAATAGGGTAATCAGTACTACAATCACATCCCCCCCCCGGTACCGCAGAGGTATGCTGCAGTTATGTGGAGGGCAGCGCTCCCTGTCAGCGTCTCTTCCTATGATCTGCAGGGAGAAAATGGCGCTGGTGAGTGCTCTGAAAAGCCCCGCCCCCTGTAATGGCGCCCGGCTTCCCGCACTGATTGTTTATACTGGCCTGAGGATTTTAGTGCTAACAGCGGGATTAGCCTCTGTTAGCTGTGTGACTAGTGTAGGGTTTATCAGCGCTGGCTCAGGACGCCCCTCAAAGCGCCTACACTGTGTGTTGCTGAGCCTTCCTGGAGCGCAGTCTGTTAAAGCTGTGCTTCCACCCTTGTGCCACCATACCCGCTGGTTACCCGCTAACTGGGACACGGGCGCTATACTCACCACTCTTCTTTCTTCTGGCTCTGTTAGGGGGTGGCGGCCGTGCTTCGGGAGACAGCTGTCGCCTTGTGGGCTTGTGATCAGCACCCTCAGGAGCTCAGTGTCATGTCAGCGGAGTAGAGAGCCATTAACTCTTCAGGAAGTTGGTTCCTACTTCCCCTACTAAGTCCCACGAGCAGCGAGGCTGTTGCCAGCAGCCTCCCTGTACCTAACTAACAATAGAAAATAAAATACTAAGAAAACTCCTAGGACCTCCCCTAGCTGTGACCGGCTCCTCCGGGCACATTTTCTAAACTGAGTCTGGTAGGAGGGACATAGAGGGAGGGGCCAGCCCACACTATTAAACTCTTAAAGTGCAGTGGCTCCCAAAGGACCCATCTATACCCCATGGTACTAAATAGACCCCAGCATTCTCTAGGACGTAAGAGAAAGTAGATTATAAACTAGCAGATGATGATTACAGGGTATCATATGGTGTATTGCATGTAAAGTACCTTGTTCCACACCTACTCTGCTGTAGCAATATACCTTATATAAGGGTGAGTAACACATGTACAGGCTTACCAGCGTATGAGCACACACATAAAGGAATGCTACCTTACCAATGCTTCCAGGAGTAACTTTAGGAGACATTTCTCTGATCCATCAGCTCATATGACTGATGTTATTGTTCATCTAAAATCTCCAATTCATACGATATGTTCCCCCATCCATTGTTTCTCTAACGTCCTAGTGGATGCTGGGAACTCCGTCAGGACCATGGGGATTAGCGGCTCCGCAGGAGATTGGGCACAACTAAAGAAAGCTTTAGGTCACCTGGTGTGCACTGGCTCCTCCCACTATGACCCTCCTCCAAGCCTCAGTTAGGTTTTTGTGCCCGTCCGAGCAGGGTGCAATCTAGGTGGCTCTCCTAAAGAGCTGCTTAGAAAAAGTTTTTTAGGTTCTATTCTCAGTGAGTCCTGCTGGCAACAGGCTCACTGCATCGAGGGACTTAGGGGAGAGAAGTTCAACTCACCTGCGTGCAGGATGGATTGGCTTCTTAGGCTACTGGACACCATTAGCTCCAGAGGGATCGAACACAGGCCCAGCCATGGAGTCCGGTCCCGGAGCCGCGCCGCCGACCCCCCTTGCAGATGCTGAAGATGAAGAGGTCCAGAGACAGGCGGCAGAAGACGTTTCAGTCTTCCTGAGGTAGCGCACAGCACTGCAGCTGTGCGCCATTGTTGTCAGCACACTTCACACAGTGTGTCACTGAGGGTGCAGGGCGCTGGGGGGGGGCGCCCTGGGCAGCAATGTATAATACCTTTTTATGGCTAAAAATACATCACATATAGCCCTTGAGGCTATATGGATGTATTTAACCCCTGCCAAGATTTCACAAACTCCAGAGAAGTTTTTCGGCGGGGCTTATTCTCCTCAGCACACAGCGCCATTTTCCTGCTCAGCTCCGCTGTGAGGAAGGCTCCCAGGACTCTCCCCTGCACTGCACTACAGAAACAGGGTAAAACAGAGAGGGGGGGCACTTTTTTTGGCGATATTATTATATTTAAGTGGCTATAAGGATACAACACTTATATAGCGTTGTTCCCATATATATTATAGCGCTTGGGTGTGTGCTGGCAAACTTCCCCTCTGTCTCCCCAAAGGGCTAGTGGGGTCCTGTCTTCAATAGAGCATTCCCTGTGTGTCGGTACGTGTGTGTCGACATTTATGAGGACGATGTTGGTGTGGAGGCAGAGCAATTGCCGGTAATGGTGATGTCACCCCCCAGGGAGTCGACACCGGAATGGATGGCTTTGTTTATGGAATTACGTGATAATGTCAGCACTTTACAGAAATCAGTGGACGACATGAGACGGCCGGCAAACCAGTTAGTACCTGCGCAGGCGTCTCAGACACCGTCAGGGGCTGTAAAACGCCCTTTACCTCAGTCGGTCGACACAGACCCAGACACGGACACTGAATCTAGTGTCGACGGTGAAGAAACAAACGTATTTTCCAGTAGGGCCACACGTTATATGATCACGGCAATGAAGGAGGCTTTGCATCTCTCTGATACTACAAGTACCACAAAGAGGGGTATTATGTGGGGGGGTGAAAAAACTACCTGTAGTTTTTCCTGAATCAGAGGAATTGAATGATGTATGTGATGAAGCGTGGGTTAACCCAGATAGAAAAGTGCTAATTTCAAAAAAGTTATTGGCATTATACCCTTTCCCGCCAGAGGTTAGGGGGCGCTGGGAAACACCCCCTAGGGTGGATAAGGCGCTCACACGCTTATCAAAACAAGTGGCGTTACCGTCTCCTGATACGGCCGCCCTCAAGGATCCAGCTGATAGGAGGCTGGAAACTACCCTAAAAAGTATATACACACATACTGGTGTTATACTGCGACCAGCCATCGCCTCAGCCTGGATGTGCAGTGCTGGGGTGGTCTGGTCGGATTCCCTGACTGAAAAAATATTGATACCCTGGATAGGGACAGTATTTTATTGACTTTAGAGCAATTAAAGGATGCTTTTCTTTATATGCGAGATGCTCAGAGGGATATTTGCACTCTGCATCGAGAGTAAGTGCGATGTCCATATCTGCCAGAAGAAGTTTATGGACGCGACAGTGGTCAGGTGATGCGGATTCCAAACGGCATATGGAAGTATTGCCGTATAAAGGGGAGGAATTGTTTGGCGTCGGTCTATCGGATCTGGTGGCCACGGCAACACCGTCTTTTCAGCCGCAGTCCTTTCGGTCCTATAAGAACAAGCGGGCAAAAGGACAGTCATATCTTCCCCGAGGCAGAGGAAAGGGTAAAAGAGGGCAGCAAGCAGCTCCTTCCCAGGAACAGAAGCCCTCCCCGGGTTCTGCAAAGCCCTCAGCATGACGCTGGGGCTTTACAAGCGGACTCAGGAGCGGTGGGGGGTCGACTCAAGAATTTCAGCGCGCAGTGGGCTTGCTCACAGGTGGACCCCTGGATCCTGCAGGTAGTATCTCAGGGTTACAGGTTGGAATTCGAGAAGTCTCCCCCTCGCCGGTTCCTAAAGTCTGCTTTGCCAACGTCTCCCTCAGACAGGGCGACGGTATTGGAAGCCATTCACAAGCTGTTTTCTCAGCAGGTGATAGTCAAAGTACCCCTCCTACAACAGGGAAAGGGGTATTACTCCACGCTGTTTGTGGTACCGAAGCCGGACGGCTCGGTAAGACCTATTCTAAATCTGAAATCTTTGAACCTGTACATACAAAAATTCAAGTTCAAGATGGAATCACTCAGAGCAGTGATAGCGAATCTGGAAGAAGGGGACTTTATGGTGTCCCTGGACATAAAGGATGCTTACCTGCATGTCCCAATTTGCCCTTCACATCAAGGGTACCTCAGGTTCGTGGTGCAAAACTGTCATTATCAGTTTCAGACGCTGCCGTTTGGATTGTCCACGGCACCTCGGGTCTTTACCAAGGTAATGGCCGAAATGATGATTCTTCTGCGAAGAAGAGGCGTATTAATTATCCCTTACTTGGACGATCTCCTGATAAGGGCAAGGTCCAGAGAACAGCTGGAGGACGGAGTAGCACTAACCCAAGTAGTGTTGCAACAACACGGGTGGATTCTGAATTTTCCAAAATCTCAGTTGACCCCGACAACACGTCTGCTGTTCCTGGGAATGATTCTGGACACGGTTCAGAAAAAGGTGTTTATTCCGGAGGAGAAAGCCAAGGAGTTATCCGAACTTGTCAGGAACCTCCTAAAACCAGGAAAAGTGTCTGTGCATCAATGCACAAGAGTCCTGGGAAAGATGGTGGCTTCTTACGAAGCAATTCCATTCGGCAGATTCCACGCACGAACTTTTCAGTGGGATCTGCTGGACAAATGGTCCGGATCGCATCTGCAGATGCATCAGCGGATAACCTTATCGCCACAGACAAGGGTGTCTCTTCTGTGGTGGTTGCAGAGTGCTCATCTGTTAGAGGGCCGCAGATTCGGCATACAGGACTGGGTCCTGGTGACCCCGGATGCCAGTCTGAGAGGCTGGGGAGCGGTCACACAGGGAAGAAACTTCCAGGGAGTATGGTCAAGCCTGGAGATGTCTCTTCACATAAATATACTGGAGCTAAGAGCGATTTACAATGCTCTAAGCCTGGCAAAACCCCTGCTTCAGGGTCAGCCGGTGTTGATCCAGTCGGACAACATCACGGCAGTCGCCCACGTATACAGACAGGGCGGCACAAGAAGCAGGAGAGCAATGGCAGAAGCTGCAAGGATTCTTCGCTGGGCGGAAGATCATGTGATAGCACTGTCAGCAGTGTTCATTCCGGGAGTAGACAACTGGGAAGCAGACTTCCTCAGCAGACACGATCTACACCCGGGAGAGTGGGGACTTCACCCAGAAGTCTTCCACATGATTGTGAACCGTTGGGAAAAACCAAAGGTGGATATGATGGCGTCACGCCTCAACAAAAAACTGGACAGGTATTGCGCCAGGTCAAGAGACCCTCAGGCAATAGCTGTGGACGCTCTGGTAACACCGTGGGTGTACCAGTCAGTGTATGTGTTTCCTCCTCTGCCTCTCATACCCAAAGTACTGAGAATTATACGGCAAAGGGGAGTAAGAACGATACTCGTGGCTCCGGATTGGCCAAGAAGAACTTGGTACCCGGAACTTCAGCAGATGCTCACGGAAGATCCGTGGCCTCTACCTCTAAGACGGGACCTGCTTCAGCAGGGACCGTGTCTATTCCAAGACTTACCGCAGCTGCGTTTGACGGCATGGCGGTTGAACGCCGAATTCTAAAGGAAAAAGGCATTCCAGAAGAGGTCATTCCTACACTGGTTAAAGCCAGGAAGGAGGTGACTGCACAACATTATCACCGCATTTGGAGAAAATATGTTGCGTGGTGTGAGGCCAGGAAGGCCCCCACGGAGGAATTTCAACTGGGTCGATTCCTACATTTCCTGCAAACAGGATTGTCTATGGGCCTCAAATTGGGGTCCATTAAGGTTCAAATTTCGGCCCTGTCGATTTTCTTCCAGAAAGAATTGGCTTCAGTTCCTGAAGTCCAGACTTTTGTAAAGGAGTACTACATATACAGCCCCCGGTTGTGCCCCCAGTGGCTCCGTGGGACCTTAATGTAGTTTTGGATTTTCTCAAATCCCATTGGTTTGAGCCACTCAAATCGGTGGATTTGAAATATCTTACATGGAAAGTAACCATGCTACTGGCCCTGGCTTCAGCCAGGAGAGTATCAGAATTGGCGGCTTTATCGTATAAAAGCCCATATCTGATTTTCCATTCGGACAGAGCAGAACTGCGGACGCGTCCTCAGTTTCTGCCTAAGGTGGTGTCAGCGTTTCACCTGAACCAGCCTATTGTGGTGCCTGCGGCTACTAGTGATTTGGAAGATTCCAAGTTGCTGGACGTTGTCAGGGCATTGAAAATATATATTTCAAGGACGGCTGGAGTCAGAAAATCTGACTCGCTGTTTATACTGTATGCACCCAACAAGCTGGGTGCTCCTGCTTCTAAGCAGACGATTGCTCGTTGGATTTGTAGCACAATTCAACTTGCACATTCTGTGGCAGGCCTGCCACAGCCTAAATCTGTCAAGGCCCATTCCACAAGGAAGGTGGGCTCATCCTGGGCGGCTGCCCAAGGGGTCTCGGCATTACAACTCTGCCGAGCAGCTACGTGGTCGGGGGAGAACACGTTTGTAAAATTCTACAAATTTGATACCCTGGCTAAAGAGGACCTGGAGTTCTCTCATTTGGGGCTGCAGAGTCATCCGCACTCTCCCGCCCGTTTGGGAGCTTTGGTATAATCCCCATGGTCCTGACGGAGTCCCCAGCATCCACTAGGACGTCAGAGAAAATAAGATTTTACTTACCGATAAATCCATTTCTCGTAGTCCGTAGTGGATGCTGGGCGCCCATCCCAAGTGCGGATTGTCTGCAATACTTGTACATAGTTATTGTTACAAAAAAAATCGGGTTGTTATTTGTTGTGAGCCGTCTGTTCAGAGGCTCCTACGTTTATCATACTGTTAACTGGGTTCAGATCACAAGTTGTACGATGTGATTGGTGTGGCTGGTATGAGTCTTACCCGGGATTCAAAATCCTTCCTTATTGTGTATGCTCGTCCGGGCACAGTATCCTAACTGAGGCTTGGAGGAGGGTCATAGGGGGAGGAGCCAGTGCACACCACCTGATCCTAAAAGCTTTATTTTTGTGCCCTGTATCCTGCGGAGCCGCTAATCCCCATGGTCCTGACGGAGTCCCCAGCATCCACTACGGACTACGAGAAATAGATTTATCGGTAAGTAAAATCTTATTTTTACATTGGTGCTGACATAGGACTTGGCGAGTGACTACATCTCCATTTATACTTCATGGTTAGTTACCAGTACAAGAGAGAGAGATATCTAAGTCTTATTATAATATTACATTTGTTATTGTGAGTGTTCTCAGGAGGGTGGACACAATGATAGTCTGAGACACAATATTATAAAGCCTTCATTAAAAGTTATGTTTTATTATACACACACATTTACAATTAAGTGTCCCAGAGAGTCGTCTTCTCCTATTGTTTACAAGATTAATATTGTTACAGAAAATGTCACATTTCCATAATGTATATTATTTCCAGCAGATGGACACACAAGCAGGAATATCTCAGAAGGACATCTAATGTTATCCCCGGATTGTGACATAAAAGATAATGACAGTAGACCGGATTCTCCAGGAGATAACCCCATTACCCCAATTATACATCCAGCTCTATCAGCTGATCCCCCTGATCCTGGGAAATGTCCTCCTGATCACTCTGATATTGGTGCATCTGTTACAGCTCTGACAGTAGATACAGTGTTTCCCTGTTCTATAGATGCCAAATGTTTTACAAAGAACACAAAGCTTATTACCCATCAGCCAGCTAAGGCAGGTGAGAGGCCATTTCTATGTTCTGAGTGTGGGAAATGTATAAGTAAATCACATCTTGTTCTACATCAAACAAGTCACACAGGTGAGAAGCCATTTCCATGTTCTGAGTGTGGGAAATGTTGTGTAAGTAAATCACAACTTGTTACACATCTGCGCAGTCACACAGGTGAGAAGCCTTTTCCATGTTCTGAGTGTGGGAAATGTTTTACACAGAAATCAGCTCTTGTTAGACATAACAGAAGTCACACAGGTGAGAAGCAATTTCCATGTTCTGAGTGTGGGAAATGTTGTGTAAGTAAATCACATCTTGTTATACATCACAGAAGTCACACAGGTGAGAAGCCATTTCCATGTTCTGAGTGTGGGAAATGTTGTGTAAGTAAATCACAACTTGTTACACATCTGCGCAGTCACACAGGTGAGAAGCCTTTTCCATGTTCTCAGTGTGGGAAATGTTTTGCACAGAAATCAGATCTTGTTAAACATCAGAGAAGTCACACAGGTGAGAAGCCATTTTCTTGCTCTGAGTGTGGGAAATGTTTTACACAAAAATCACAACTTATTACCCATCAGCAAAGTCACACAGGTGAGAAGGCATTTCCATGTTCTGAGTGTGGGAAATGTTTTACACAGAAATCAGCTCTTGTTAGACATAACAGAAGTCACACAGGTGAGAAGCCATTTCCATGTTCTGAGTGTGGGAAATGTTGTGTAAGTAAATCACATCTTGTTATACATCACAGAAGTCATACAGGTGAGAAGCCATTTCCATGTTCTGAGTGTGGGAAATGTTGTGTAAGTAAATCACAACTTGTTACACATCTGCGCAGTCACACAGGTGAGAAGCCTTTTCCATGTTCTGAGTGTGGGAAATGTTTTGCACAGAAATCAGATCTCGTTATACATCACAGAAGTCACACAGGTGAGAAGCCATTTTCTTGCTCTGAGTGCGGGAAATGTTTTACACAAAAATCACAACTTGTTACCCATCAGCAAAGTCACACAGGTGAGAAGGCATTCCCATGTTCTGAGTGTGGGAAATGTTTTACACAAAAATCACAACTTGTTACCCATCAGCAAAGTCACACAGGTGAGAAGGCATTCCCATGTTCTGAGTGTGGGAAATGTTTTACACAAAAATCACAACTTGTTACCCATCAGCAAAGTCACACAGGTGAGAAGGCATTCCCATGTTCTGAGTGTGGGAAATGTTTTGCGCACAAATCAGTTCTTGTTAGACATCAGCAAAGTCACACAGAAGCCATTTCTATACTCTGAGAAATAAATCTGCTCTTGTTGCACACAATAGACATCACTCAGGTGAGGAACTATTTTATTTTGGAGTATACTCATCATTGCCATGCGTTGTTCTTTAAGGTTCTTATCCTATCTCCTATGCTTTTTGCAATAAGGTGGTAACAGCCTTATTGGGGAGACAGGGTGGGTGGCAGTAGTGGGTGTGACCGGTTGTGGCAGTAGTGGGTGTGACCGGTTGTGGCAGTAGTGGGTGTGACCGGTTGTGGCAGTAGTGGGAGGAGATGGGACAGGTGGCAGTAGTGAGGAGACAGGGCGGGTGACAGTAGTGGCGGGAGACGGGGTGGGTGCAGTAGTGGGGGGAGATGGGGCGGGTGGCAGTAGTGGGGGGAGACAGGACGAGTGGGAGGAGACAGGGCAGGTGACAGCAGTGGGGGGAGACAGGGTGGGTGGCAGTAGTGGAAGGAGACGGCGGGTGGCAGTAGTGAAAGGAGACTGGGTGGCAGTAGGGGGGGAAGACAGGGCGGGTGGCAGTGGTGGGGGGAGACAGGACGGATGGTCACAGTACAGTACCAGGGGCTGCTGGAGGCAGTAAAGAGGTGTATGTGTTCCACACAGAATCAGTTGATAATTAGACTTAATGATGATTATGCTTCCTTATTTCTAATTAATCCCTTGTATGTGTTACTGTTATTTGCTGTGTCAGCCTTTATGTGTGTTCTGTGTAATAATCCTGAAAGTAGTGCTGCTACCGATCTCATATCATTTGTAGTAACTTGGAAAAGATGAGATATGAGGTGCACTCTGGAAGCTTATAGGGGGTTAATCAGAGATGAACACAGATGTGACATCACGCAGCCCCCCGGAAAATGGTCCCGGCCCACCCGCGTTCACCCCTCAGGGATGCGACCGCAATGTGTGTGTCTGCGTGGCCGCTGCGCATGTGCATTTTGCCACCACCAGCAAACTGCTGCGGGCCGCTATTGCAGTTGGGTCTGAATGACCCCCATAGGGTTTTGGCTCTCCTGATATGTATCTGTTTTACTTACCTGCAATACTATAATGTAACTTGAATTGTTTCTGTGCTTTAAAGGATATTTTATCCATGTTGTGCAGAGTAAAGTATTTTTTAAGTTTAAAATATAGAGAAAAATCTGTGTATTAAAGATATGAAATAAAGTGGTTTAAAAACAAAAGATTTCCATTGAGTCTTTTTATGTGTCTGTGTGTTATCTTATTTCCAGATAATTGTTGCTATGGTGACAGAAACAATTTCCTGTTAATGTGTCACTTGTATTGTTACTTTTGTGTCTAGCGAGTGGGCTCGGAAATGTTATCCTTTTCCTCGCAGCCCCAGTTGCTGGAGAAAATGAAGGAGGAGCTGTTGACAGGTCACGTTCCACTTGAGTTGACAATTTTCTCACCAGCAGATCTTTCCACCTCTGCAGACTTGTGTCCGGAAAGAGAAATACAATGTAGGCTTTAAGCCTAGGATCAAGCACTGTGGCCAAAATGTAGTGCTCTGATTTCAACAGATTGACCACCCTTGAATCCTGGCAAAGCGAATGAAGGGCTCCATCCACAAGTGTTTCCAGGGAAGACGTTAAGTCTGAGGGACTATGCACAGGCCCAAATGATCATTGTTTTATGATTCTATGTATGAACCAACCGATAGAGGGAATAATCCAAAACTGTTAATACCAAAGATTAGCTAATCAGGTTGGAGGTGCGCCATTAAGCAAATTGCAATGACTGGTTAGGGGGTTTAGGAAAAACCGCTTGTGGGCTTATATCTAAAGAAGCCTTAATGTGTGGTGCACTCTTTTTCTTTGTTTCATGAATAAATTAAAACATAACTTTTATTTTTATTTAAGATAGATTTTTCAATAGGCATGAAATAAGTACCAACCAAGTATATCATTGAGGATTCTGATCTGGTACAGGGTTTTACAATCACATGTGTTACCCATTCAGTACATATATAAATTGATAATTGACCACATCACAAAGATATGCACATGGAATAACACAATATTGTTGGTAATAAAAGGTGTTCTCCTGTGACTGAGCATATAATGTGTAACCCTGTAACACAGCACAGTTCTCTAAGGCATACATATCCAATTCTACACATTTGTATCACTTCTGTGACAATATTGTTATTGAGAAGGGATATTCCCTGTAACAAGGTATACAATATGAAACCCTGTCACAGAGCAAGGTATACATTATATTATCCCAAGGTTAGTGCATAGATAATATCCAGCTTTCTGCCTGTTTCATTACAAAGGCCTGCTAAGTTGTCCCAACATGTATCTACACAATACTATTGCCAATCACTGAGTGACGCCTGATATAAATATAAATCAGTCAGATAACGAGTAGTAACCAGTGACTAGTAATGACGTCTGTATGCAATGACTCCACAAATCAGGAGAACCACCTTTCTGTATCTCCAGCACCCGCTACAGAAATATAACATCTGAAGAATGAATGAGGCTGGGGAGAGAGTAGCAGCCTGTAATAATGATAATATATGCTGTTATATAAACAGTGCTATAACCATTCTTCTGATAGAGATCCTTCCTCTGATAGATATAAAGAAGCTCTGGTGTATATAGGCTGAATCCCTCTTCTACTTTTATCCCATGTGCCGTGGGGCAGTGACTGGGAACAATGAGAGCAGGGAAAGCACCAGCACCAGAGCAGAAGGAAAGATAAAGTACGAGCAGCTTCTGCTGTCCCCGGGATCAGTCGCTTCCTCCCCTGTTGCGGGTACACATTGCAGAGGAGGTGAGCGGTGTCCTGGGAATGAGAGAGCCGCTCTAAGTACCTGCACGAAAAGGGTGGCTGCAGTGTCAATGCCGCTGGGAAATCTGTAGTGCTGTGAAGAGAGTGGTGTCAGTACCGCTAGGAGACCTGTAACGCTGCGCTGGGAGCTGCTCGAGAGCACAGACGCCGGGTCGGGGTTTGAAAGCCACACACCCGGAGACAGTGTACGTCTGAGCTTCCGATGACGTACGTTTCATGTTTGCTTGATCACATCGGTGCCTGGGTTTTACAATGATATACGTGTTATAGGAAAACATTTCCTCTCAATCCCAATATTATTACATATGTGCTGAATTGTACATATATGTTTCTTTGTGCCCCTGAGAATGATCCCACTGTTAATCATTATAGGTAGTAACACTGTCTTAATGTGTGATACGCTACGGGTAGTAACAAAGTGGTCATTGTAAGACGTAGTGGTTACCAGAAAAGGCCACTTAGGTTGTATGCAGTAGTAACGCTCTGCAGGGAGCACTTAGGTTGTAAGCAGTAGTAATGCTCTGCAGGGAGCACTTAGGTTGTAAGCAGTAGTAACCCTCTGCAGGGAGCACTTAGGTTGTAAGCAGTAGTAACGCTCTGCAGGGAGCACTTAGGTTGTATGCAGTAGTAATGCTCTGCAGGGAGCACTTAGGTTGTATACAGTAGTAACGCTCTGCAGGGAGCACTTAGGTTGTATACAGTAGTAACGCTCTGCAGGGAGCAGCTTTAAAAGAGTTTTTTTCTGAGCTCACAATCCCATTGTGAAAGGATCTCATAAATTTGATAAATAAAACCTGTGTTTAAATCCCTTTTCTATTTCACTTGCTTATATCAATTATTGCTCTACCCATATACCCATACATAGGTAGTGCTGGTATATCAATTATTTTATATCTTTCATTAATTTTTGTCTTTCCTAGGCTGACAATCAATTACCTTATGTCATGCCTATTGAAAAATCTATCTTAAATAAAAATAATAAGTTATGTTTTCATTTATTCTTGAAACAAAAAAGAGTGCGCCACACATTAAGGCTTCTTTATATATAAACCCTCCATCCACAATTCCCACATACTTAATGGAATCGCTCCGTCTTAGCTCCTACTTCAATTTCTCCAGCTGCTTCTGTAAAAGCCTGATGAGGGGAATGACCTGACTCAAGCTGGCAGTGTCTGAACTGACTTCACGTGTGGCAAGTTTGAAGGGTTTGAGAACCTTGCAAAACACAGAAATCATTCTCCATTGCGCTTGAGTCAGGTGTATTCCCTCTCCTTTGCCTGTATCGTAGGTGGATGTGTTGGATTGGCCTTTTGCTGCTCCTCCATCCTCTGAAGCATATAGAGTGTTGAATTCCCCTCGTTACCACCTCTTGCTTCAGCTGATGGCAGGGCATGTTCACGAGTGTTTGCTGGCGCTCCAGTCTTTGGCACACAGTGTCTGAATGTCGAAAGTGCCCCACAATTTTTTGGGCCACCAACAGCATCTCCTACACGCCCCTGTCGTTTTTCAAAAAATTCTGCACCACCAAATTAATTGTATGTGCAAAACATGGGACGTGCTGGAATTTGCCCAGATGTAATGCATGCACAATATTGGCTGCATTGTCCGATATCACAAATCCCCAGGAGAGTCTAAGTGGGGTAAGCCATTCTGCGATGATGTCCCTCAATTTCCATAAGAGGTTGTCAGCTGTGTGCCTCTTATGGAAACTGGTGATACACAGCGTAGCCTGCCTAGGAACAAGTTGGCATTTGTGAGATGCTGCTACTGGTGCCACTGCTGTTGTTGCTGCGGGAGGCAATTCATCTACCCAGTGGGCTGTCTGTCATGTAGTCCTTAGTTTGCCCTGCTCCACTTGTCTACATGTCCATGGTTAAGTGGACACTGGGTGCAACCTCATTTTTAAGATAGTAATTTTTATTGAGAATGATCAATAACCAAAGTAATCAAAGTAATATTGTACATACACAGGTACAGGTCAAGATAAAGAACTAGCAGATGAGAATTTGTCCTCATAGCATTATAGAATTATAACATTAAGACATTGTCGATTAATGTTAGAATGAAATATACAGTTCTATGAAAATATAGCGTAACAGAGGATAGTAACATTCATCCTGTGGAAATTGAAACGTGTGTGTGATCATTCCCTTTTTTTTTTTTTTTTTTCAGCTATAATATATAAACTACACAAAAACCGAGAGAAAACTTGGTAGAAATAAAAATAAGAAGGATAAGAAAAGTAAAAGAAAGAGAGAAAGTGTAAGAGCAAGAGGGGAAAGTTGAGAAAGTCACAGATAAGGAAACAGGAGGTTGGCTGTAAGACTAAGCAAAGATGATAACAGAGGGAGTGGTAGAGGTATTAGCAATATGAGCTTTAGCAGAGTCCGGGGATGAGTAAAGAACGCGTGAGATACCTCGGGGACCATACGTTGTGGAATTGGCCCACTGTGTTGTTCCTTAAACTAGTAATATATTCCATATTGGCTATATAATTAATCTTAGTCATCAATAATGCCTTGGAGGGTGGTTTGTGATCCTTCCAGCATTTAGCAATCAGGGATTTAGCCGCCATGCAGAATTGCATAACAAGCCTATCTTGGGATTTGGGTAGTGACGGTATGGGGGCTTGAAGTAAAGCAATTTCTGGAGAGAGATCCGTTATGTCTGCAAGATTGAGCTATAAGCGCTCCAACTGTGGTCCGGAAGGGGCGAATAGAGGGACAGGTCGACCACACGTGGAAAAAAGTGCCCGCCTCTCCACAAAGTCTCCAGCATAAATTCGAGGTCACAGGGAAAATGGAATGAAGTCTGGAGGGGACTAGATACCATCTGGTATAAACTTTGTAACATGTCTCCCTAAGTGCCACACTAATGGAGGCTTTAGCAGTGCGCAATCTAATGTCTCCCCATTGATCGTCTTCTAATGGATGGGGAAGATCTGATTCCCAGGCTAATTCGTGGGGTTCACGGGGAGGAGGATCTGGAGCCAAAACAGAGTTATAAATTGTGGAAATATTCCCCTTTTTGCCAATTGAAAGCAGACACATATGTTCGAAGGCGGTGGGCGATCTCAAAAGAGTAGTTTTAAGTTGTGATTTAAGGAAGCTAAGAATTTGAATATAATGGTAATGACACGAGGATGGAATACCGAGGCATTCTTGAAAATCTCCAAAAGAGGTCGGTGCAGAGTGACCCTTAACATGGTTAAATCTCGTGACACCCTGGGATTGCCATGGGGCTGCCATGTGTCGGTCACTGCCTGGAGGGAAGGTGGGGTGACCCCAGATAGGTGACAGATGTGAGGGGTATGAAGAAAGATTATAATTGATGCAGAGTTTGTCCCACAGTCCGAGGGTGAATTTAACCGTGGGGACTGAATAGGCAGAGGCTGGTCTGCAGGACCTGGGTAGCCACAGTAGGGAGTCCAGGGGGATACCCTGAAATATAGAGTTCTCAATATCAACTCATTTTCTGATCCCTCGGGGGGGATGCCAGGACACTATGTGGTTAAGTTGACAGGCGTTAAAATAAACCTGAAGATTGGGGTATCCCAAACCGCCTGAGGTTGCACTCTTGGTCAATATGGTTCGTCTTAAACGAGGTTTACGATGAGCACAAATGAATTTGTGACACACTGTTTGCAGGGAGGCCAGTGTTACTCTGGACACCATTGTCGGGATGGTTTGGAACAGATAAAGGATACGGGGGAGGAAATTCATTTTTAGGGCGTAAATCCGTCCAATCCATGAGATGTACAACCGGTCCCATTTATCTAAGTCATGCTTAAGCGTTTTAATTATAGGAACATAGTTAGCCTGATAGAGGCTAGTATAGGATTTAGTGATATATATGCCCAGGTATTTTATGGCCGAGGGCCTCCAGAAAAAAGGGAAAGAAGAGGTCAAGGTCAAGCTAGTATGAGAAGAAACGTTAAACGCGAGGGCCTCTGATTTGGTATGATTTATTTTATAACCAGAGAGGGAACCGTACAAAAGTAGTTCTTTCTGTAGGTTAGGAAGAGAAATCAAAGTGTTAGAAAGAGTCACGAGCACGTCATCTGCAAACAGATATTTTATACGAGCTCTGCCCCTCAGTAATACTCTTAATGTCAGCATTGAGTCTAATACGGGCTGCAAGAGGTTCGATACATAAGGCGAAAAGTAGGGGTGAGAGAGGGCAACCCTGACGAGTGCTGTTCTTTAAACTAAACTGGGGTGAGCTTAATCCATTAGTCAGAACCATAGATGAGGGGTTAGAATAAAGGGCCGCTACTGCAGTGATGAAATGACCATGAAGACCAAACGTAGATAATGTAGAAAACCAAAAAGGCCAAGAGATGCGATCAAACGCCTTCTCGGCGTCAAGCGCCAGAGCAATCGCTGGTGTTTTCGTTGCGTTAATTTGGTGAATTAAGTTAACAATACGTCTGGTGTTATCTGAGGCCTGGCGGCCGGGAATAAATCCCACTTGATCAGGGTCTATTAATGACGTCAACACAGTATTCAGGCGAGATGCCAGTACTTTGGCAAAAAGCTTGAGCTCGGTATTTATCAAAGAGATGGGTCTATAATTTGAGCAATATGAGGGGTCCTTACCGGGTTTCGGAATAACTATAATACGAGAGGTCGTGGAATCAGTGTGAAAAAGGGTGCCCTGCATTATCTTATTAAATAAAGAGACCATATGAGGGATAAGCTGAGGAGCGGAAGTTTTGTAATGCACCATCGGGTAGCCGTCTGGGCCATGAGCCTTAGAAGGTTTTTGGGTTTTCAGTGCCGCTTCAAACTCCTCAGCAGAAATATCAGCATTGGGAGCAGAGTTAGCTGCATCATCTAACCGAGGAAGGGCGCATGAATCTAGATATTGTTGAACCTGATCGGCGAGTGCCGAGGGGTCGGTCGGGGGGTCAAGATTATAGAGTGCTCTGTAATAATCAGAGAAAATACCATTAATTTTCTTAGGGTCGTAGGTAGCGCTACCCGAGGGTTCTCTAATAGTATGAATGGCTTGATTAGCTTTTTGGCACGTAGGCGTTTAGCCAACAAAGTATGAGCCTTGTTGCTTTTGTCGTAAGATGATTGATTAGCCCAGCGAAGTGAGCGCTCAATGTTCTCAGCCAAAAGAGATTGTAGGTCATCACAGGTCTTAGAAAGGTCGGCTAGTATTTTCTTAGAATGTGTGCGTTTGTGTTCCCTATCTAGTTTTGCAATGGTGTCGGTTAATAAAGCAATTTGCGTTTCCTGATTTCTCCTACGGCGGGACGCAAATTGGATTATGGATCCTCTAATCACCGCCTTATAGGCCTCCCATATTGTGGCTAAACCGCATTCGCCCTCTACATTGACATCGAAATATTCCTGAATCCTAGTTTTAATTAAGTCCTGAAATTTAGGGATCTTCAATAGGGTTTTGTTAAGTCTCCATGTCGGTCTACCGTCAGGGATATCAAATATATCAAAAGTCGCAGCCAAAGCCGCGTGGTCAGTCCAAGTAAGCGGGACTATCGAGGAAGCGCGTGCCGTCTGGGAGAGAGGTGCACAGCTTAGGAACATAATGAAAACAGAAATTATTCCCCCTCACAGCGCTGGTAATCAGCTGCTCAACTCCAATCCCAGGTATACACCAACACCTGTAGTTAACACTGCACAAAAAAGAGATTTGGAGAGGAGTGTACAGCGCTGAAAAACCCTTAAAATCCGGATAGTGTCTATATATAAAACACAAAAAGGATTATTCTATCCTTTGTACATAAAAATGGGCAGTAATACAAGCTCTAACAAATAGCTTAGTGGATAATTAGTGAAAAAGCATATGATATAGAGAGCATTAATTAGAGCAGTTGGTAATCGTTATGCAAACTTCTATCCTTTGTACATAAAAATGGGCAGTAATACAAGCTCTAATAAATAGCTTAGTGGATAATTAGTGAAAAAGCATATGATATAGAGAGCATTAATTAGAGCAGTTGGTAATCGTTATGCAAACTTGATATCCAGCTGATTGTCAGTAGTGAGATCGGTTTAAACAGAATCTCTGTTTTTTGCTGTGCTCACTGTGAAACTGACACTCACTTTAAAAAAACCAATACCGTTCACTGAAAGGTATCTTTGTATTCCTTAATCCCATCTGGTGTCATCAGGATTCAGGACTCCAACAGACCAATCACAAATGGATAAAAAGAAGTACCCCTTAGGGAATTTATTCACAAAGACGTAACAAATTTTTCTTTAAAAAAGAAGGAGAACACGGAACGCATACCCGCTCCCAGACAGAGGCTGTGCTTCACCACTGAGATGTCCGGAATATCGGACCCCCGAAACCGGTTGATGCTGTAGTGACGTGGGAGCTGATCCAGGAGAGAGCCGCAACTTACCCGCACGCCTGAGGCTGTTTGCAGCTTAGAAACATATCAATGTGAGAATACTCAACATGCAGATTGGAGTAAAAAGTGTAGTCCCTAGTGGTCGGATTAAGAAAGCGCCAGACATCAAACAGACCAGCCTCGGCCATGCCTCTGTGTAGTACAGAAGAGTGTGGGGTTCGTCCACTGCGCAAGGGGCCGGAATTATCCATATATGTGAGAGCCATATTGAAATCTCCACCAACCAGTGTCTTACCCCGTCTATATGAGTAGAGGTCTTGGAAGAACTTGCGAAAATTTTTGGATTGGGCCGTATTTGGAGAGTATAGATTAGCCAATGTAACCTCCTGGTGTCCAATTTTACCTCTCACCATTACATAACGGCCTTCAGTGTTGCATTTACAGTCTAGGAACTGGAAAGTAACGGATCCTCTGATTAAAATAGCAACCCCATTTCTTTTCGCTGCATTATTGGAGTACCAGGCCATGGGAAATCATTTAGACATCAGTGAGGGATGGGAGGCTGATTTCAAATGTGTCTCCTGTAGAAAAATCACGTCACCTTTCAAAGTTTTGAGAGATCTGTGGAGATGAGAACGTTTCTGGGGTGTATTCAGCCCCTTTACATTGATGGACAGACATGTTAGCGGCATGGCTAAAGAGAGAGAAGGGGGCAATCCACAGGAAACTGATGGGGCCCCGAACTCTGCTAAAATAGGTGAGAGAGAGAAGAAAAAAGAAAAAAAAGAGAGAAGAAAAAGAAAAAATAATAGAAGTGTTTAATCCTATACACAAACAACTATATAAGATATATAGATCTAACTATCTATAAATGCAGGTATATCATTGTACATACGAACTATAACAAGAACCTAGAAAAGGAGGCGAGAAAGAAAAGACAAAAAAGTAGACGTAGTATCCCAAAGGCAGGATACCCGACTACTAAGATTGAGCTCTAAAAAAAAAGGAAAGAGCTCACTGGTGGGATACAAATGCAATGAAATAGACAGGCAGGACAGTCCAATACAGAGAGAACCAGATGAAAAAAAAAGATAACCAGATATTAGACATAAGACAGTCTCAAAGTAGTAATAATATCAGAGCAATGGCATTGTCGCTGAGCTGACCGGTAACTAGAGACGGGTCCCTGGGTATTGGGGCAGGTATCAATCTTAAGGCCCATTTATAGGGCAGTGTATCCGGTCCACCGGTCAGGACTGCAAGATAAAAGTACAACAACACAAGAAGTACATATATCCAGCCAATAAGAACTGTGCAGAAGTTAAGTAAAGGAGCAGTCATATCTGAAACAGCATCTAAAATGGAGGCAGCACAACACTTGAGTAAGAATATGAAAAAGATTAGTTAAACTGTACGGTATCAAAACTCAAATGTAAACATAAATTGAAACAGAAGGGTCTTCACTTCTGAGAAGTAGTAGTAGGAGACAGTTGTAGTTTGTCTCCGTCTTCAGGGGAGCGGACAATATGAGCTTTGCCATCAATCTCCACAATCAGACGAAAAGGAAAACCCCAACGATACTTGTAACCGTTGTCGCGCAGTGTAGAGGTAACAGAACGTAGGTCACGCCGTTTAGCAATAGTCACTGGTGACAAATCCTGGTAAATCTGGATCCGTGATTCTTAGAATAGAGTTGAAGTCGAATTCCTGCATGCCGTGGTAATGCTGTTCTTAGTCTTGAATGACAAAAACCGAAGAATAACATCACGGGGAGGATCAGAGTCCCTTGGTTTAGGCCGCAGGGCGCGGTGGGCTCTCTCTATCAGGATGGCAGATTCCGAGAGCGATGGGACTAAATACAGAAACAATCGTTTGAGGTATGGTTCCAGTTCGGAGGCCGAAATGGATTCAGGGACATTGCGAATGCGTAAGTTATTCCGCCTCTCGCGATTTTCGCTATCCTCAACTTTATCTTTAAGGAATTCCAACTCGCCAGATAGGTAGCTCATGTCCTCGCCCACTTGTTTGTGGAATTCCCGTTGGTTTTCCACCCGTGATTTCAGTGAGCTGGTGCGAGAGTCCAAGGCCGCCAAGTCGGTCTTCAGCTCACCGATCGCTGATTGGAGAGCGGTGGTGAAGGAATTTTTAAGCTCCAATATCATACTCTGAAGGGATTGAATATCCTCTTTGGTTGAGGGTGAATCTTTCGGATCCATGTTAGGGGAGGACAATAGCGAAGACAGAGACAAATTTTCAGCCGGTTTTTCCCGGCGCGAAAAGTGTGAAATATCTTGCGAGGCTCCTGTTTTCTTTGCTAGGGTGTTCGCTCTGCTCATAATATCTGGTGAAATAGAAGTGCCAGCTTAGGGATAGATTACAATAAAGGTCTGCCAGGGTGTTACATGCTCATCAGTTGAATTGGGTAGGGGGGTGGTCAGGCATTTGTGTTTTCACATCATTCGAAAGGACCTAGGTCCCAACATTTCGTTAAAACTAAGAAAGGAATCCACAGGAGAGCGTCCTGAATCACTACACACCGTGTCGGGAGTAGGTGAGGTGCAATATAAGAGTTAACAGCAGGGGGCTTTGAGGGTTAAATCTGAGAGAATGCACTGTACATGCAAAAAGAGAGAAATATGGGGTAGGAAGCCTCAGTGCAGTGCTTGCAGGTGGTTATCTGCAGAGAGCTCAAGGGATGATGCAGTGTCTCACTGTAATATAGAGCCTGCTGTCCAGCAAGCACCTCAGGAGCAGCACAATTCAAAGGAGCCTGCCCTGCCAACTCCAAGATGGCCGCCGTCAGCTCCAGGAGTCCCTGCACCGTCTACCTCTGTCAACGATCAGCAGGATCAGAGGCCAGCCCATGCACCCACCGACTCCAGCAAGGTCCCTCCGGCAAGCACAGGCCACTAACGGGCCGCTCGTACGAGCGCGGCGCCCGCACTTCACACTTCGCCACAACAAAAATGGCCGCCGCCACCGGATCCCCGCGGCTCGGCCCGGCTCAGCCAGCACACCACGGCTCCAGGGGCTCCCACCGCCACCTCGTTTGCTCAGTAAAGGCTCCCAGGTAGGATGTCTGCAGTGGGGTAGGTCGAAAAGCGTTGTGCGGCGCCTGGCGGTCGTCGGAGGGCGGGCGGCTCCCAAATTTAGGCCCCGGCTTCAACGTAAAGGGGTCCAAGAGGGCTTTTTCAGCAGGAGCTCCCCTGGGACACTTCCTTTCAGTTCAGGCCACAAGCCACCATGCAACCTCATTTTTAAGGACACTGAGGACACTTTTCTTAATGTCCCTGTACAGTCCGGGAATCGCTTGCCTAGTGAAGTGGAATCTAGACAGGATTTGGTACAGGGGACACAGAATGTCATCAGCTGTCTAAATCCCACTTCACTAATGGCGGATACTGGATGCATGTCTACCACCAGCATAGTTGTTATGACCTCAGTTATCTGCTTTATAACAGGGTGATTGCTGTCATATTTAATCTTCCTTGCAAAGGACTGTTGGACAGTCAATTGCTTAGTTGAAGCAGTACAAGTGGTCCTTCGACTTCCCCTCTGGGATGACGATCGACTCCCAGCAGCAGCGGCAGCAGTAGGCGTACCACCCAAGGATCCTCTGTAAGAATCCCGATTAGGAGAGGACTCGTCAGTCATCCCAATGACATGGCCTGCAGAAACACTGACGTTCCTGACTAAGGAGGAAATTGACATTGAGTGAGTTGGTGGTGTGGCTTGCAGGAGCTTGGGTACAACAGGAAGAAGGGATTTAGGGGTCAGTGGACTACTTATGCTCTTACCCAAAGTTTCTGAACTTGACAATGACTTCTGATGAATGTGCTGCAGGTGATGTATACGGGTGTTCCTAGGTGGTTAAAATACTTGCCCCTACTTATTACGGATTGACAAAGGCAACACTTGGCATGACACCTGTTTTCCGTATTTGTGGAGAAATTATTCCACACCGAAGAGGTGGCTTTTTTGGTATTTTGCCCAGGTATGATAATGGGTTTTCTCATCCCACGGACAACAACTGTTTCCACTGGTGCCTTATTCAAACAAACCACATCACCCTCAGAATCCTCATCGTCAACTTCCTCCTGTCACGAACCGATCATTCACCACTGTGGGTTCTGGAGTCTGTCCGTTGCCAGCACGGTTGCTCGCAGTGCTGTGTGGCTGTGTGGGGATGCGGTGTGGTCAGAAGCAGAGGTGATGTAGGTTCTGGGAGCTGGGAGTGCGGGGACCGAATGCTCCACTGTGTGTCTGCAGTATAGGAGGTGGCCATGTTGGAGACCAAATGAGTACCTATGAGCACTTGTGAAACACCTGTGGGTAAGTGTTAGCCAATCCTGTGTTTGTGCTGCCTTTAAGTAGGCTGGGATTATGTTACTCTGAGCCAGTGCTTTGTTGTATGTACTCTATGCCCTAGCTCTGTGCTCTCTCTGTGATATCCTGTGTGGTACCAGTGGTCCTGATATCGCCTCCGCTCCCAGGGGTCTGCCTGCAGCCTTCACCACAAGAGATCCACCAGCTCCCTGCTGTGCTGTCAGTAAATCGCTCTCCAAGTGGCAACAAGTGGATTCCCGGAGTCCTGTGAGAAGTTTCCCTGTTTGTTCCGTGACTGCCTGCATCACTCATACAGTCTGTGGAAGTTTCTACCTAATCCTGATCCTAGTTCTCTCATCATCCAGTTTAACTCATTCTTCACCATTGTCGTCTGCTGCAGCTTCACAGTGCTTCAAGTATTATCTTCACAGCCTGCAAGTATTCTTTTCAGTATTGTATCATCATTGTTGCTTCATTCAAGGACAATTCTTCACAGCCTTCCAGTTTAACCTTTAAGCTTCAGTACAAGTCTCTACAGTTATTCATTTATGTCTACAATATCCAGTTAACACTCCTTACAGTTTGGGACCAATCATTGCTTCATTTGGACAATTCTTCATTCATTCTCAAGCCTGTTTGAATTCAGTTGTATGAACATTTCTTCTATGCATCTATAATACTGTTCCTACTTATTATTATACCATTCATTGCAGTACGTCAGTTTACATTCGGTGACTCATGATTGACATTTAACTCATTATTGGAATTATTCTCCTGAAATAAATATATGAAACTGAACTTTCATCGTCCTCCCTGTTTTCACCTTACTCCAGCACCTACACCTTCGGTTGGTCTAGGTCCTCTTCAGAGCCAGCTACACCTACATCCTCCTCATCCTGGTGTACGTCTACAGTGTTATCCTCAATCTCAATATCAGCAACTGGACTGGCAGTGCTCCTACCAGCACTTGCAGGGGGCGTGCAAATGGTCGTAGGAGCCTCCTCTTTCCATATAGTCTTGGGAAGTTCAGTCCTAGACATCACAACCGCGGACACACTTGGACTCTCCTTGGGGATTTGTGATTTCTCTGAACGCACAAATGTTTTTTCCTGTGCTTTAACAAGCTTAATTTTTTACATTTTTCAAGAGAGAGGAGGGCTTCCATCCTCATGAGAAGATGAGCCACCAGTCATGAACATAGGCCAAGGCCTTAGCCTTTCCTTGCCACTTCGTGTCATGATTGGCATATTGCCAATTTTATGTTTCTCGTCAGATAATATCTTTTTTTTCTGATTATTAAATTTTGCTTCTTGGATTTTACACACCCTCTATGACATTGGGCATCGGCCTTAGCAGATGACGTTGATGGAATTAAATCGTCAATGTCATGACTGATGGTAGCAGCAGCTTCAGCACTATTACTAGGAACTGGAAGTGGTTCCTGATCTTCCACTATTTTTTCCTCCAAATTGTTCTCCATTTCACAGGACAGCACACCTTTATTACAACACACAGAACAGTGCCCCTTTATTTTTATAGCACCCCTGTATACTTACAGTATAGAGAGCCAGTGTATTGTTACTTGAACAGCAACACCCCTATATTTTACAGCATTCAGCAGTGTGCTTTTAATTTTTAACAACTGCACCCCTGAATTTTTACAACATACATAGCCAGCAGCACCCCTATATTTTCCAGCATACAGGAGGACAGTGCCCCTACACCCTGTACAACACAGTGACAGCCAGGACAGCAACACCCATGTACAGCTGCAGCACATGAAACACCAGTGACAGGACAGCACCCCTAACACAGCACAGGTACACCACAATGACTGCAGCAGCACCCCTACAGAGCACACACTAACCCCACCCAATGCCACCACCCACAGAGAGAGACAGAGGTCTGTCTCCCTCACTCTCCAAGTCTGTGGTGAAAATGGCGGAGATGTGGATGTTTATATGGAATCCAAATCCCACGAGAATCTGACAGCGGGATGATGATGTTTTGCCTCATTCTGGTTTCAGAGTCTGGCTGGAAGTCCCGAGCCAGACTCGGATCCAGGCTCAGAGCGTGAAGTTCTGGGGGTTCAGTTCTCAGGGAACCGAACCCGCTCATATCTAATAATAATGTGTAATGGGCATTATGGTGTGTAATAATGTATAATGGGCATTACAGGTGTGTAATAATGTGTAATGGGCATTACAGTCTGTAATAATGTGTAATGGGCATTACGGTGTGTAATAATGTGTAATGGGCATTACAGTCTGTAATAATGTGTAATGGGCATTATGGTGTGTAATAATGTGTAATGGGCAATACAGTGTGTAATAATGTGTAATGTCATTACGGTGTGTAATAATGTGTAATGAGCATTACGGTGTGTAATAATGTGTAATGAGCATTACGGTGTGTAATAATGTGTAATGGGCATTACGGTGTGTAATAATGTGTAATGTCATTACGGTGTGTAATAATGTGTAATGGGCATTATAGTGTGTAATAATGTGTAATGGGCATTACAGGTGTGTAATAATGTGTAATGGGCATTACAGTCTGTAATAATGTGTAATGGGCATTACGGTGTGTAATAATGTGTAATGGGCATTACAGTCTGTAATAATGTGTAATGGGCATTATGGTGTGTAATAATGTGTAATGGGCAATACAGTGTGTAATAATGTGTAATGTCATTACGGTGTGTAATAATGTGTAATGAGCATTACGGTGTGTAATAATGTGTAATGAGCATTACGGTGTGTAATAATGTGTAATGGGCATTACGGTGTGTAATAATGTGTAATGGGCATTACGGTGTGTAATAATGTGTAATGAGCATTACGGTGTGTAATAATGTGTAATGAGCATTACGGTGTGTAATAATGTGTAATGGGCATTACGGTGTGTAATAATGTGTAATGTCATTACGGTGTGTAATAATGTGTAATGGGCATTACAGTGTGTAATAATGTGTAATGGGCAATACAGTGTGTAATAATGTGTAATGGGCATTACGGTGTGTAATAATGTGTAATGGGCATAACAGTGTGTAATAATGTGTAATGGGCATTATGGTGTGTAATAATGTGTAATGGGCATTACAGTCTGTAATAATGTGTAATGGGCATTATGGTGTGTAATAATGTGTAATGGGCATTACGGTGTGTAATAATGTGTAATGTCATTACGGTGTGTAATAATGTGTAATGGGCATTACAGTGTGTAATAATGTGTAATGGGCAATACAGTGTGTAATAATGTGTAATGGGCATTACGGTGTGTAATAATGTGTAATGGGCATAACAGTGTGTAATAATGTGTAATGGGCATTACAGTGTGTAATAATGTGTACTGGGCATTATGGATGTGTAATAATGTGTAATGGGCATTATGGTGTGTAATAATGTGTAATGGGCATTACAGTGTGTAATAATGTGTAATGGGCATTATGGTGTGTAATAATGTGTAATGGGCATTACGGTGTGTAATAATGTGTAATGGGCATAACAGTGTGTAATAATGTGTAATGGGCATTACAGTGTGTAATAATGTGTAATGGGCATTACAGTGTGTAATAATGTGTAATGGGCATTACAGTCTGTAATAATGTGTAATGGGCATTATGGTGTGTAATAATGTGTAATGGGCATTACGGTGTGTAATAATGTGTAATGGGCATAACAGTGTGTAATAATGTGTAATGGGCATTACAGTGTGTAATAATGTGTAATGGGCATTATGGTGTGTAATAATGTGTAATGGGCATTACGGTGTGTAATAATGTGTAATGGGCATAACAGTGTGTAATAATGTGTAATGGGCATTACAGTGTGTAATAATGTGTAATGGGCATAACAGTGTGTAATAATGTGTAATGGGCATTACGGTGTATAATAATGTGTAATGGGCATTACGGTGTGTAATAATGTGTAATGGGCATTACGTGTGTAATAATGTGTAACGGGCATTATGGTGTGTAATTATGTGTAATGGGCATTATGGTATGTAATAATGTGTAATGGGCATTAGAGTGTATGATAATGTGTAATGGGCATTACGGTGTATAATAATGTATAATGGGAATTACAGTGTGTAATAATGTATAATGGGCATTACGGATGTGTAATAATGTGTAACGGGCATTATGGCGTGTAATTATGTGTAATGTGCATAACGGTGTGTAATAATGTGTACGGCCCTGCAGATTTGTTTTAATTTTCAGCTGGGTGCTCATAAATGAAGTTGCTGTTTGTGCGTTACTATACAGGTTCTATGACATAGGTGTGTACATTACACTTATACTTTGTAGTTAAATTGTGTATAATATTTTTCCCACAGATGTGTCAGCAGAGGAAAATCACAAATTCTGGTCTGGATTAATTGAATTGTATCACGAGAACGAGTGCCTGTGTCGTGTAATAAATGTGGACTATGCCAACAGGACACAGAGGAATCGGGCATATTACCAGCTGATCAGATACAGTAGAGCCAGGAACAGCGAACAGTGTTTTTGTAGGATTACAAGAAGTACATGGAATCACAACGTTCAGGAGCTGGGACGGATGAGGTTTACAAGCCAACACTGTGATATTATGACCTCATGAAAATAACTTTGGAACAAGAGCCAAGGATAAGGTCACAGTGTAATCTGGAACCGGATTCTCCCACTCTTGTGGACACCGGAGAGTCTGGATCTGGTAAGTACACACACATTTGTATTGTATTGTATTGTACACACACATTTTTACATGGAGTTCATTTTTGTTTTATATTGCAGGATATTACACCGGAGCTGGAAGTGGAGCCTTCCATGAGCGAGGCAACTGAAGTGGATGACCCAACCCCACAGCCATGACCCCCAAAACAGTGGAGGTCATCCGGAAACCCACTTTTGCCCCGCCCATCGCCCATCTCACAACAGTTTTTTACTCTCACTGAGGAGGTTCTCAATAGGCTCCCGGACTTGGAGCAATCGTTTGGCAATAACTTCATCTTGGCGGAAATGTGACAGATGGAGGAGGATCAAAATAAGATCTACAAGCGTCTGGTTCTTGATACTACCTCATTCACAAATGACGACTCTCTTGTTGAGGTGCGTGAGATAACACTTGGGATAAGGCTGGATTATTATCCTCCCTGCGCTATCGCCCCTCGGTGTCTGATGCCGGTAGTCTAGCTTGTTAAAGCCTTTGTTGTGTAATGAATGACATCTGCCAATGAAATGCAATAACCTGAACCGGTTCTGGAACCTTTACTTATGATGATATGAAATGGAGTATGCATACATATACAGTGTATTAATGCAGAAATCAATATTGTATGAATCAAATATATAAAGTACCGTGGAGCAAAAATCATTCAGTTCATGTGAAAGTTCTGTGCACTCAGCATCTAATGCGGAGATGAATGAGATATCCAATGATCACTATCGGTGGTAGAGACTGGCGATGTTCCTTGCTGTCCTGGTTCCATTTTTATGCACCCAGCACCGGGGCTTCTTAGGAGTATCAGTGTCCTTAATATCCATTCTTCTGGGTGACTTTGTGTCTGTATCTCCAACGCGTTTCAGCTTGCTGGCCTTCCTCTGGGAGTCTGTGTGATTCACTGTTCTCTGGCATAAGTGGGGTTAAGTAGCCATCTTGTGTGTGGGAGCATTTACTGTCGGTAGTTCATTCTTAGATTGTGATTGGTTTTTCTAGATGTCAATCAATAGTTCTTTAGTGGATTGGTTATTCATACTTTCATTGTGATTGGTTTTTCTAGATGTCAATCAATGGTTCTTCTGTGGATTGGTTATTCATACTTGGATTGTGATTGTTTTTTCTACATGTCAATCAATGGTTCTTCTGTGGATTGGTTATTCATACTTGGATTGTGATTGTTTTTTCTACATGTCAATCAATGGTTCTTCTGTGGATTGGTTATTCATACTTGGATTGTGATTGGTTTTTCTAGATGTCAATCAATGGTCCTTCTGTGGATTGGTTGTTCAGTTAGTTTAGTGTTGCAGATTTCTTGATAAAAGTAAAATTTCTTGATACAAGTAAATGGCTTAAACTGTTTGCTACTAGATGTCACATGTTACACATAAATCCCCGGTGTTCTTGCAGTCTGGGTTGAACATTGCATGTGACTATGTAACAGAAGACTATATTATGTTTCTCCAATAAGTGTGAATGGAATAAAATAGTCTCATCTTGTGCCTGTATGCTGTATAAATGTATTATTCCTATCAGAAAGGTGTTACCTAGTTGTTATAAATATAGTTACTTGGATACAAGTGGGCTTAGAGAGAGTGTTTGATCCCAGGATGTAAATATATTATCTTTATATACAAATTATGGATCATTCTTCATTGTCCTGGTTGAGGCCTTTGGGTGTTCGGGTCACCATGTGTATTATCATATGCAGTTCCTCCCTGTTGATGGTGTATATGTAGTCACCCTCTCTCCAGTTTTTCTTACCCTCCTTCAGCCCTGTGACCTTGAGTAGTGTGGGATCTGATTCATGATGTTCTTTGTAATGTAAGGAAAGTGGATGTTCTTCTGAACCTTTTTTTATATTCCGTATCTGTTTGTTTATTCTCATTTTTAGTGGTCATATAGTCCTTCCTATGTATTGTTGCTGGCAGGGACATTCTAACATATATTTCTCCTACGTCCTAGAGGATGCTGGGGACTCCAAAAGGACCATGGGGTATAGACGGATCCGCAGGAGCTTGGGCACACTATAAAGACTTAAAACTGGGTGTGAACTGGCTCCTCCCTCTATGCCCCTCCTCCAGACCTCAGTTAGACTTTGTGCCCAGGAGTGATGGGTCACACACTAGGGGAGCTCTCCTGAGTTTCTCTGAAAGACTTTATGTTAGGTTTTTTATTTTCAGGGAGACCTGCTGGCTAGAGGCTCCCTGCAGCGTGGGAGTGAGGGGAGAGAAGCAGGACCTACTTCTGTGAGTTTCAAGGCTCTGCTTCTCGGCTACTGGACACCATTAGCTGCAGAGGGTTCGATCACTTGGTGCGCCTAGCTGCTTGTTCCCGGAGCCGCGCCGTCACCCCCTCACAGAAGCCAGAAGTAAGAAGTCGGGTGAGTATGAGAAGAACAGAAGACTTCAGGACGGCAGAAGACTTCAGTAACAGAGGTACAGTGGTAGTGCTGCGCTCCATGCTCCCACACACCAATGCACTCACAGGGTGCAGGGCGCTGGGGGGGGGGGGAGCGCCCTGGGCAGCAGTTACTGGGTTTTCTTAAAGGGGCTGACACAAGAGTGGATTAGTGCCTGGGCACTGTAGTCCTACCCCCGTCAGAGTATACCCTACCTATCCTCCTCTCTCCCCCCCGCACAGCCAGCTTCCCAGGCTTATGGAGGGATAGATATATATTTTTATTGATGTTTGTTAACGTTATTCTGGGGCCAGAGGTTTTGGCGTTCCCCCCCCCCCCTGCCCGGCATTTCAGTGTGGCGCATTGCGCGCCGTTACCTGGCCGCCGCTAAGCTTCCCGCCTAGCGCGCCCGACGGGGCCGAGGCGCTTCGCCCCGGACCCCGCCAGCTTGCTCCCACAGCGCCGGTCTCTGATGGAGCCGAGACGGAGGGGAGTGCACTAGGGGGGAACACAGCGGGCAGGTAAGAGGTAGCGGGCGGCTGCGGGGCTCCGTGTATCGGACCCCGCCAGCGTTTGCAGCGCACTGTGCGCTCGTTGTTTCAACAGGCCCCATGGGTGCAGGGCGCTGGGGGGGAGCGTCCTGGGCAGCATTTCCAAATTATGCCCGGAGTCCGGGGGTCTTCACCCGCCGAAGCACCACAAAATGAGCACTGCGCTCAGGGGCTCCCACACACCAACAGTTCCGTGGGTGCGGGGCGCAGGGGGGGGGGGGCGCCCTGGGCTGTGTGTAGTATTGTATATATAGATATATATACATGAGATACATACCCTCCAACATTTTACAAGGTACAGTTGGAGGGTATGGAGATATAGCTCTGTATAACTTAAATGCAATTTATGTTAAGCGGGCGTAAGCGCGCTGGGAAGAGCGGAGCTTAGCCCTAACATAGGAGTCGACGCCAGGAGTCGACTTTTTTACTAGGTCCCCGCCAAAACTAAAAGTGGGGGACTCAGTGTTCGTAATGCTATAGGGTAATGTAGCATTATGTTATTTAATGGGCGCATACTACTGGTGGTGTTAACACAAAGTCATTGGTTTCCTTTTTTCACAATAATTGTGTCGACAGATGTGAGGATTTGGTCGACAGCGCCTGTGGGGATGACTGGCGTTTTCGCCGACACTGGCCAGTGTTTGGTTTAAACACTTACGTTTAAGCAGATGGCTTTTGTGCACTTAAAAATAAGTAGGCACGTTAGAGGGGACACGGCAGTCCGTCGATATCCTGTCGGCGTCAATGGTAATGCCCGGGGAAGACTTTTACAGACTGTAAATGCCTTGTACCTATATTGCTTGTATATATATAGATATATTTATGTATATATAATATGTAGCGGGTGTCTTATTACATTGGTAGAGGTATGCTTTCCTCAGACCCCTTAGGGGTCCCAGAATACTATTATTTTGGCCCGTTTACTAGTCCGTGCTGTCGACATTTACTCCGTTTCTGTCGACCGTAAAGTTCCTGGTAGTTTCACATCGGGGGCACGTCAGTACATGGTTATACACTTTCACAACACACTACTGTCACCTGACGGGTTTGAGTAATCCACTTGCGTATAGGTTACGTCTATACGTATATATGTGTAGATATAACTTTATATAGGTATCTTTACGATACGGGTGTTGTATTGTGTATTACATTATGTATATCCATGTATGCTGAGATAATGCTATTCTCATGTACTGACCGCTCTGTTGATTAAGTTATAGTTTGTCCAGGACGAGTTGGTTTCGATCCTCTCAAGGAGTCTGAATATTAATCTCTTCACAACGCGGAGAAAAATCTATGACAGTCAACTCCTGATCGACGCAGGGTCGTTCGCAAAGGATCATACACTGGCAGCTAAGTGAAATTTTATTTCTATGTTTTGACATTATATGTAATGTACGCACTTGGGGGAGTGCGATAGTTGGGTCAGCATCCACTGGACTGATCCTACTCAGGGGGCGTAGGCTTGCCTATGTTTATGTTTTCCTTATAACATTACAGCAGGCTGTCACGGAACAGCAGGTGGTGTGACCGGAAAAATGCGGAAGAGGTCTCCGGGAGATGCTGGTGAGAGATATATAGCTGCTGGTGTGGCCTCGCTTCAGTCAATCTCGGCGGTATCCGCTGGTAAGTCTAAATTAGTGAATTAGCCTCCTTTACAACGGTTGGCAACCCAATCTTTTGTGGGATGCTGTCGGTTTCACCGGTTCGATATCGCTCTTTTTTCCTTTTCTGTGAAGACAGTGGAAGGTGAAAAGGTAAGTGTTCTGCAGCCTTGTTAGGTTCGCAGAAGTGGACGTAGTTGTCTGTCTCCACTACCTACACCACTTATCGCTGAGTCTGTCTGACTGGTTACCGCTCTGGTGACCACTTGTTTATCAAATTTCAGTTAGTCCAGGGATAGACTAGGACCTGTGAGTTATTTATAGAAGCCAAAGGGGAACATTCTGAGCTACGGTTGTTTCCGCTTGCTATTTTATCTAATAGATCTTGCCTTTCCTATATGAAAGGGGAGGTAGCACGCGACCCCATACAAAGGTGCGTTAAGTTCAGGACATTGGTTGTCCTTGTAAGATCCCCAGCATCCTTTACGCGGTGCAGGTCGTGGTTTATCCCTGACTGTTCTTTGGCGCAGGGATTGGCCTGGGGTTACCAATGAAGCAGACGTCTGAAGTGGGTTTCAGTGTTGATACTGACCGGTTAGGGTTAGGTGTTTTTCCTGTGGAAAGAGGTCTGGGGATCCAGAGTGCAATCGGCTTTGAGGTGACACCTCATCAATAAGTTCCATTAAGCGGTGAGCAGGTCTAATACCAGAGCGGGTTGCATGGGACCGATTAGATATGTGGTCCAGGTCTCGCCTGCGCATGCTCCGGACGATAATCAAAACGGCCAGGACTTCGCTCCTGTACTGTTTGCTCGGTTCTTTCCTTCTAGAGGAATGAAGGTTAGGGATCCAGGTTTAGATCCGGGTGTCCGTACATTCAGATCTCCGAAGCTGGAGAGCAGTCCTTTGCAAGGGACGTATTTCCAGAGGGTGTGGGCAAGTTGGGAAGCTTGTCCGCTGTAAGTTTTATTGGAATATTCTTAATGTTCTGTCCGTATTAATGCTGCCAGACGACTTGTCAGCAATGGCATAAGTAAGCCGCTAGTGCGGCACAAGGAAAAGGCGGAACTGACAGAAGATGCACAGTTTGCAGTTGAGTGGGATGTCTGGTAAAAGCTATATTAGCAGCCTTCGTTCCGGAGGCAAACGACGGAGAAATAAATTTCCTCTGCGGACACGATATCCAGCCGGGGAAAAATTCGGTCATCATCGAGATGCTTTCCCGGACGTGACAAGTCTTTGTGGAATGTCGCAATCGGTCATGTTGGCGTCTCTCTTCAATGAGAGGCATAGAGGAGATTGTTCCAGGTTAAGGGACACTCAAGTTATAGCAGTAGACATCCTCGTGACACCGTGGGTGTTTTTAGTCGGTCTAGGTGGCCTCTCCGTTTCACCTTTCTGACAGTGGTAAGCGTAAGATGATCTGAGGCTCCGATGATCTTATTAAAATATGTGTTAGTCAGCGAGGGTGGGCTATCCAGTTTCATAAGAAATTATTGCCCTCTTCCTTTACGTGGCGTGTTTTAGCACGTAACGCGTCTGCGTCTGGCGACGAGACGGTTGAAGGTCATGTCCTAAGTCAAAAGGTTGTTCCCAGTGAAGTAGTTTCTTCAAATATTTAGGCTATGAAAGAACTAACAGCACAACGCTTCCACCATTTTTGGAGTAATTATGTGTCTTGGTGTGTAGCCAGGAAGGCTCCTTTGGAGGACTTTCAGCTAGCTCATGCTTAGCCATACAAGCTGAGGTGGAGGAAAGCCTAATAAGTTCCTGTACGATGTCTCTCTTGGAAAGTGGTCAGGCTATTGACTTTGACGTCCGCAAGGCGGGGGTCGGAAGTGGTGGTCTTGGCTCACAAGAGACTTGTTTGATCTTCAGGTAGATAGAGAGGATTGAGTTCTCGGTTGGTACTTCTACCAATAGTGTTTCTGGTTTTCACAGAAATCGGCCTATGTTGATGCCGGGAGTTACTTAGGCATTAGCTGGTTCAAATTCCCTTGGTCTAGCCTGGGATTTGAGTAGGTAGGTCATCACTTTGGCTCACTTTGGAAAAGCAGAGGCCCTGTGGGTCTGGTGTGTTCCCATCTTGATCTGGGAGACTGTTTATACAGTCAGTTACATGCTGAATCTGTGATGAACCTTGACAGGTTCGTTCTGCGACTGCTTTGTCGTCACCGAAGTCGGTGGAGGTTTCTTCCTTTGGAAAGATGGGTTTTTTCTTGGGTGGATGCCCGAGGAGTCTCGGCGGTTCAGCTATTGCCGAGAGAATTCTTGATCGGGGTCAAACGCTTTTACTATTTTACTATGCTTTACAAGTTTGATACCCTGTTTTGGGGACCTTATGTTTGCTCACTCGGTGCTGCAGAGTAGTCCGCACTCTCCCGCCCGTTTTGGAGCTTTGGTATAAACCCCATGGTCCTTTTGGAGTCCCCAGCATCCTCTAGGACGTAGGAGAAAATAGGATTTTGGTACCTACCGGTAAATCCTTTTCTCTTAGTCCGTAGAGGATGCTGGGCGCCCGTCCCAGTGCGTTCTGTGTCTGCAGTTATTGCTTTTGGTTACACCCTGGTGGTGTGTCTTTTCGGTAGGGCGGTGGCTACCGCTGTTCATGCCATGGCATGCGGGGTCTTAAATTCGCTTATGTGGACACACCGTTTTGTGTTACATATTTTTCAGCATGTGGCTGTGTTTTGTTCATGCCGTTGTCTGGTATTCTACTGAATGCCACGTTCTACGGTGTGTTTGAGGTGTGAGCTGGTATGACACTCACTGTATTTGTAACAATAAATTCTTTCCTCGAAATGTCCATCTCTTCTGGGCACAGTTTTCTAACTGAGGTCTGGAGGAGGGGCATAGAGGGAGGAGCCAGTTCACACCCAGTTTTAAGTCTTTGTAGTGTGCCCAAGCTCTTGCGGATCCGTCTATACCCCATGGTCCTTTTGGAGTCCCCAGCATCCTCTACGGACTAAGAGAAAAGGATTTACCGGTAGGTACCAAAATCCTATTTTCTCCTATGTCCACAGGTTCCACAGGATAACAATGGGATATGATGGAGCGGATTGGCACCAAATGATCACAAGCTTTCCGGCCTCTCAGGATCCAACGGGCTCGTCCATATATCCCTGCCCACTGGTTGAGGCAAATCAGTTGGATTCCAAAGCATCTAGGCAGGAGCATCATGTAGAGCCCTAATCAGGCAAGAAGAACACACATGCACACCCTTCCGTACAAGAAGGAAGAGGTTAGTGAGTAGCAAGATCCTCAAATCAGGTGCGTCAGGGTGGGATCCCTGTGGACTTAGGAGAAATACCGTTATCAACGGTAAGTTCTTACCATAACGTATATTTCTCATACGTCCTAGAGGATGCTGGGGTCACCATAGAACCATGGGGTATAGACGAGATCTGCAGGAGACATGGGCACTTTAAGACTTTCAATGGGTGTGAACTGGCTCCTCCCTCTATGCCCCTCCTCCAGACTCCAGTTTTAGAATCTGTGCCCAGGCAGACTGGATGCACTCTAGGGGAGCTCTACTGAGTTTCTCTGACAAGACTTATATTAGGTTTTTTATATTCAGGGAGACCTACTGGCAACAGTCTCCCTGCTTCGTGGGACTTAGGAGAGAGAAGTATGACCAACTTCTGGTGAGTTATATGGCTCTGCTTCTGGCTGACAGAACACCATTAGCTCCTAAGGGTGATGATTGCTGGGCGCTCCCGGATGCTCACTCCCGCAGCCTGCCGTCACCCCCTTACAGAGCCAGAAGTCAGAAGACAGGTGAGTAGCAGAAGAAAAGAAGACTTCTCTTCAGTGACAGCATTCTGAGGTCCCGTGCAGTGAGCGGAACGCTGCGCGCCATGCTCCCACACATACACAGGCACTGCAGGGTGCAGGGCGCGAGAGGGCGCGCGCCCTGGGCAGCATAAATCCTCATTGTTAAAACTGGCAAGAGGGGACATTAGAGCCAGGGCACTGTCCTAACCCCTGCCAGTATAATTATTTATTTATTTTGAGCGGGACAGAAGCGCGCCATTATGGGGGCGGAGCTTCTTCCTCACTCTGTCAGCTCACTGCTCGGGGCCATTTTCTCTCACAAGGCTGCAGAGACGCTGGTCCTTACACTGCTGACAAGTATCAGGGTGCAAAACGGGGGGGCGCAGTATAAATTTGGTGCAGTATATTGGCATTAAAAGCGCTACAAGTCTGAGGCATTTTTTAGTGCTTTCAGAGTTGTTAGTTTGGTGCTGGGTTGGGAGCTGGCAAATCCTCTCTGTGTCCCTCTGACAAACTTTACTGTGGGTCTGACACCTATAAGCCCGGTGTGTCTGTGGGTGTTTGGTACACGTGTGTCGACATGTCTGAGGCTGAATGCTCTTCCCCGGAGGAGGCTATATTAGGGACACAGATGACTGTGGGGTTGACCCTGTCGGCACCGCCGACTCCTGACTGGTCTTGAATGCGAATATGGCTCTTCTCAGTAAGAGATTAGATAAGTCTGAGTCTCAGACCCAGACGTGGAAAAAATCTGTGGAGGATATGTTGTTACAAGTCCAGGACCCCTTGGGGTTGCAAAAACGTTCTTTTGCCCAGTTGATGAACACTGATACCGACACGGACACTGATTCCAGTGTCGACTATACTGATTCCAGATTAGATCCAAAATTTCAAAGAGCATTCAGTACAAGATTGTGGCTATTAAAGATGTATTACATATCACTGAGGACCCTGCTGTTCCTGATAAACGGGTCTGTATGTATAAAGAAAAGAAACCGGAGGTGACGTTTCCTCCCTCTCATGAACTGAACACTCTATTTGAAAAAGTCGGGGAAAGCCCTGACAGAAAGTTTCAATTCTCCAAAAGGATTCCGGTTGCTTATCCTTTCCCCACTGAGGACAGGAAAAAGTGGGAGTCACCCCCCATTTTGGACAAGGCCCTGTCACGTTTGTCTAAAAAGGTGGCTCTCCCAGCACCGGGCACGACGGCCCTTAAGGACCCAGCAGATCGTAAGCAAGAAACTACGTTAAAATCCATTTATCCGACCACGGGTACGCTACTCAGACCTCACATTGCATCTGCGGGGGTGAGTAGTGCTATCGAAAAGTGGGCAGATAACTTGTCTTCTGAAATAGATACACTGGATAGGGATAGCATCCTCCTGACACTGGGTTATATCAAGGATGCTGCAGCATACCTAAGGGAAGCTGCGAGAGATATTGGCCTCTTGGGATCACGAGCCAATGCCATGGCTGTCTCAGCTAGGCGAGCATTGTGGATTCACCAATGGAATGCTGATGCATACTCCAAGAAAAATATGGAGTCTATCCCATATAAAGGAGGTGTCTTGTTTGGGGATGGCCTCGATGATTTGGTATCTATGGCTACGGCGGGTAAGTAATCCTTTATGCTTTATGTTCCTCAGCAACAAAAGAAAGCGCACCACTATCAAATGCAGTTATTTCGGCCCAATAAATACAGAAGAGGGCGAGGCTCTTCCTTCCTTGCTAGTAGAGGAAGGGGACGAGGTAAACGATCACCAGCCTTGTCGGGTTCGCTGGAGCAGAAGTCTTCCCCTGCTTCTGCCAAATCCACCACATGAAGCTGGGGCTCTCTTGCGAGAGTCCGCACCGGTGGGGGTGCGTCGAAAACTCTTCAGTCAGTTCTGGATTCGTTCGGGCCTAGACCCGTGGGTTTTACAAATGGTGTCCCATGGGTACAAACTGGAGTTTCAAGACGTTCCCACTCGCCGATTTTTCAAATCGTCCTTACCAGTTTCTCCTCCGGACAGAAAGGTAGTAAGCGAGGCTATACAAAAGTTGTGTCAGAATCAAGTCATTATCCTGGTTCCCCCGTCACAACAGGGAGAAGGCTTTTATTCAAGCCTTTTCGTGGTCCCGAAGCCGGACGGCTCGGTCAGGCCAATCCTAAACCTGAAATCCCTCAATTTCTACCGAAAGAAATTAAAATTCAAGATGGAATCTCTCAGGGCAGTGATCTCCAGTCTCCAGTTTTATGTCTGAGACATAAAAGATGCCTACTTACATGTTCCCATTTCTCTAACGTCCTAGTGGATGCTGGAGACTCCGTGGGGAATAGCGGGCTCCGCAGGAGACTGGGCACACTAAAGAAAGATTAGGTACTATCTGGTGTGCACTGGCTCCTCCCTCTGTGCCCCTCCTCCAGACCTCAGTTAGAATCTGTGCCCGGCCAGAGCTGGATGCTCCTAGTGAGCTCTCCTGAGCTTGCTAAGAAGAAAGTATTTTAGTTAGGTTTTTTATTTTCAGAGAGCTTCTGCTGACAACAGACTCTCTGCTACGAGGGACTGAGGGAAGAGAAGCAAACCTACTCACTGAAGCTAGGTTGCGGGGGGGCGCCCTGGGCAGCAATTAGGATACCTCTTGGCAAAAGTAGCATATATACAGCTGGGCACTGTATAAATGCATGAGCCCCCGCCATTTTTTACACACAAACGCGGGACAGAAGCCCGCCGCTGAGGGGGCGGGGCCTTCTTCCTCAGCACACCAGCGCAATTTTCTCTCCACAGCTGCGCTGAGAGGAAGCTCCCCGGGCTCTCCCCTGCAGTATCAAGGTAGACAAAGGGTAAAAGAAAGGGGGGGGGGGGCACATAAATTTAGGCGCAAATTATCACAAACAGCAGCTACTGGGTAAACACTAAGTTACTGTGTAATCCCTGGGTTATATAGGGCTGGGGTGTGTGCTGGCATACTCTCTCTCTGTCTCCCCAAAAGCCTTTGTGGGGTCCTGTCCTCAGTCAGAGCATTCCCTGTGTGTGTGTGTGCTGTGTGTCGGTACGTTAATGTTGACATGTTTGATGAGGAAGGATACATGGAAGCAGAACAAGTGCAGGTGAATGTGGTGTCGCCGCCGACGGTGCCGACACCTGATTGGATGGATATGTGGAAGGTGTTAAATGATAATGTAAGCTCCTTGCATAAAAGGTTGGATAAAGCTGAAGCCCATGTCTGATCCTACAGCTCAGAGGCCGTCAGGGTCTCAATAGCGCCCACTATCCCAGATGGTTGACACAGATGCCGACACGGATTCTGACTCCAGTGTCGATGACGATGATGCAAAGTAACAGCCTAAAATGACTAAAGCCATCCGCTACATGATTATAGCAATGAAGGATGTATTGCACATATCAGAGGGAAACCCTGTCCCTGATGAGAGGGTTTATATGTTTGGGGAGAAAAAGCAAGAAGTGACTTTTCCCCCTTCACATGAATTAAATGAATTATGTGAAAAAGTGTGGGATTCCCCTGATAGGAAAGTACTGATTTCCAAGAGATTACTGATGGCGTATCCTTTCCCGCCAATGGACAGGTTACACTGGGAATACTCCCCTAGGGTAGACGGTTCCGGTATGAATAATCTATAGTATATTGATCGACGCCACTTGTCCGACTCGGTGTCATGATCGACACTGTTTAAATAGACTGTGACTCTAATTAGACAATAAAGATATCGACATGTACCAATCATCGACTTCATTCACATCGACTGCAGGAGATCGATCATAATTACATAGACAGTATTAAACAATAGACATTTTATATAATCGGCAGACTATGTAATCGACAATTAAATGATCTAAAGTAAGATAGTAGACAGGTGCAATGGTCGACAATCGAATATCCGATCTTCAGCTGATCGAATTTAAAAGCGGTCGACAATGTATAATTAGACCCTTCAGAAGATCCACCTTGATATATAATGACAATGACAAATAATCGACCGCATAGTGATCAAATTATTTAGTTCGACCTTGTATACGGATCAACGTATTTATGATCGACAAACTAAATGATCGAAATTCAAACCCACGACTGTGTTCATGATCGATTATGAAGGTGATCGACAGCTCATAATTAGACAGTAACAATTGGTCGACCATGTTATTATCAACAAATGCCCCGCTCCGGTCCACCGCGACCCCGCTATCCACAGCCGTCTACTAGACACTGCCGCCCAGACCAGTCCGTCACCCGCTAATCTAGCGGAGGTGACCAGCATCATTGCCCGTGGCACTACAGGTGCCAAAATGCCCCCCCACACCTTCACCAAAACTACAGCTGACACTACCGTCCACCTAGCCAACCGTGCCCCTATATTCAGTTCATCACCCCTCCCTCCAACGGTCCACCGCGACCCCGCTATCCACAGCCGTCTACTACCCCTAGACGCTGCCGCCCACACCAGTCCGTCACCCGCTAATCTAGCGGAGGCAACCAGCATGCTTGCCCGTGGCACTACCGGTGCCAAAATGCCACCCACACCTTCACCAAAACTACAGCTGACACTACCGTCCACCTAGCCAACCGTGCCCCTATATTCAGTTTATCACCCCTCCCACCAACGGTCCACCGCGACCCCGCTATCCACAGCCGTCTACTAGCAATAGACGCTGCCGCCCAGACCAGTCCATCACCCGATAATCTATCGGAGGCGACCAGCATCCTTGCCCGTGGCACTACAGGTGCCAAAATGCCCCCCACACCTTCACCAAAACTACAGCTGACACTACCGTCCACCTAGCCAACCGCGCCCCTATATTCAGTTCATCACCCCTCTCTCCAACGTTCCACCGCGACCCCGCTATCCACAGCCGTCTACTACCCCTAGACTCATCCGCCTAAAACGGTACTCGTTTAATACATTGCATTCGCCAGCTTAATTTATGTTTAAAATTAAAAAATGTGCCTTATACATTTTAAATAAGCATAATCTCTTTATATAAATAATTACATTTGAATCCAACCAGTCATACATTTTAATACACCCATCTTGAAATATTATTGGCTCGACCCCATCTAAAATCATTAGCCCATATACTCTGACATCAAGTGTTCCACAGAAATATCCAATAAAAAAGCGATTATTTAAAAACAAATATTTATGTTTCCTCCACTAAAATTATCTGCGTTTTATGTCAGTTGACGTCCCTCATCATAGCTTATAAAAGCAAAGTCCCGCCATAGATTAGGCGCTATTTCCATCTGACTAGGTAGATGTCGAGACAGCCACTTGAACTTTGACAAGCGTCTTGAACTTGGCTTCATCGTCCTGAACTTGGCCTGACTGTCTTCTACCTGGCTTTCCACAAAATTCGAACAAGCAGAGGAAGATATTTCCATCACACATTTTCAAGGCATATTTCAGGTAAGCTACATTTAAAATTTTAGTTCCTATTTTTGACCAATTTTTTTAAAATTTATATACATTAAACATATATATATATATATATAAAACATTTATTATTTCATTAGTGATATTTTAGGACTATAGCAAATTAGGGGAGGGTCGAGAGGGGAGGAAGTCACGTTGGCACCACATATAATATTTTACCTTACTAACTCGACAAACATTGGCCTTCCAGGTATACTGACAGCGCATCACCCCAGTGCTGCACTGTTTACCCGACAGTAGGCGTATCATATTCTATTTCCCGCCCAGCCAGTTGAGCAAACAGTGGAGGTGATTACTAAACTGTCTATGATACAATAGTTTTAGCGTATTCTATTCATACTCGCTATTTTTTTTTTTTAAACTGGCATTGTGGGTGCACATGCTGCCTGGCACTGTGTGGGCATTTCTCAACTGGCACTGTGGGTGAAAATGATAACTGGCATTGTGGGTGCATATGCTGCCTGGCACTGTGTGGGCATTTCTCAACTGGCACTGTGGGTGAAAATGATAACTGGCATTGTGGGTGCATATGCTGCCTGGCACTGTGTGGGCATTTCTCAACTGGCACTCTGGTGTAAAATGATAACTGGCATTGTGGGTGCATATGCTGCCTGACACTGTGTGGGCATTTCTCAACTGGCACTCTGGTGTAAAATGATAACTGGCATTGTGGGTGCATATGCTGCCTGGCACTGTGTGGGCATTTCTCAACTGGCACTCTGGTGTAAAATGATAACTGGCATTGTGGGTGCATATGCTGCCTGGCACTGTGTGGGCATTTCTCAACTGGCACTCTGGTGTAAAATGATAACTGGCATTGTGGGTGCATATGCAGCCTGGCACTGTGTGGGCATTTCTCAACTGGCACTGTGGGTGAAAATGATAACTGGCATTGTGGGTGCATATGCTGCCTGGCACTGTGTGGGCATTTCTCAACTGGCACTCTGGTGTAAAATGATAACTGGCATTGTGGGTGCATATGCTGCCTGGCACTGTGTGGGCATTTCTCAACTGGCACTCTGGTGTAAAATGATAACTGGCATTGTGGGTGCATATGCTGCCTGGCACTGTGTGAGCATTTCTCAACTGGCACTGTGGGTGAAAATGATAACTGGCATTGTGGGTGCATATGCTGCCTGGCACTGTGTGAGCATTTATCAACTGGCACTGTGGTGTAAAATGATAACTGGCATTATGGGTGCATATGCTGCCTGGCACTGTGTGGGCATTTCTCAACTGGCACTCTGGTGTAAAATGATAACTGGCATTGTGGGTGCATATGCTGCCTGGCACTGTGTGGGCATTTCTCAACTGGCACTCTGGTGTAAAATGATAACTGGCATTGTGGGTGCATATGCTGCCTGGCACTGTGTGGGCATTTCTCAACTGGCACTGTGGGTGAAAATGATAACTGGCATTGTGGGTGCATATGCTGCCTGGCACTGTTTGGGAATTTCTCAACTGGCACTCTGGTGTAAAATGATAACTGGCATTGTGGGTGCATATGCTGCCTGGCACTGTGTGAGCATTTCTCAACTGGCACTGTGGGTGAAAATGATAACTGGCATTGTGGGTGCATATGCTGCCTGGCACTGTGTGGGCATTTCTCAACTGGCACTCTGGTGTAAAATGATAACTGGCATTGTGGGTGCATATGCTGCCTGGTACTGTGTGGGCATTTCTCAACTGGCACTCTGGTGTAAAATGATAACTGGCATTGTGGGTGCATATGCAGCCTGGCACTGTGTGGGCATTTCTCAACTGGCACTGTGGGTGAAAATGATAACTGGCATTGTGGGTGCATATGCAGCCTGGCACTGTGTGGGCATTTCTCAACTGGCACTGTGGGTGAAAATGATAACTGGCATTGTGGGTGCATATGCTGCCTGGCACTGTGTGGGCATTTCTCAACTGGCACTCTGGTGTAAAATGATAACTGGCATTGTGGGTGCATATGCTGCCTGGCACTGTGTGGGCATTTCTCAACTGGCACTCTGGTGTAAAATGATAACTGGCATTGTGGGTGCATATGCAGCCTGGCACTGTGTGGGCATTTCTCAACTGGCACTCTGGTGTAAAATGATAACTGGCATTGTGGGTGCATATGCTGCCTGGCACTGTGTGGGCATTTCTCAACTGGCACTCTGGTGTAAAATGATAACTGGCATTGTGGGTGCATATGCAGCCTGGCACTGTGTGGGCATTTCTCAACTGGCACTGTGGGTGAAAATGATAACTGGCATTGTGGGTGCATATGCAGCCTGGCACTGTGTGGGCATTTCTCAACTGGCACTGTGGGTGAAAATGATAACTGGCATTGTGGGTGCATATGCTGCCTGGCACTGTGTGGGCATTTCTCAACTGGCACTCTGGTGTAAAATGATAACTGGCATTGTGGGTGCATATGCTGCCTGGCACTGTGTGGGCATTTCTCAACTGGCACTCTGGTGTAAAATGATAACTGGCATTGTGGGTGCATATGCTGCCTGGCACTGTGTGGGCATTTCTGAACTGGCACTGTGGGTGAAAATTATAACTGGCATTGTGGGTGCATATGCAGCCTGGCACTGTGTGGGCATTTCTCAACTGGCACTGTGGGTGAAAATGATAACTGGCATTGTGGGTGCATATGCTGCCTGGCACTGTGTGGGCATTTCTCAACTGGCACTCTGGTGTAAAATGATAACTGGCATTGTGGGTGCATATGCTGCCTGGCACTGTGTGGGCATTTCTCAACTGGCACTGTGAGTGAAAATGATAACTGGCATTGTGGGTGCATATGCTGCCTGGCACTGTGTGAGCATTTCTCAACTGGCACTGTGGGTGAAAATGATAACTGGCATTGTGGGTGCATATGCTGCCTGGCACTGTGTGGGCATTTCTCAACTGGCACTCTGGTGTAAAATGATAACTGGCATTGTGGGTGCATATGCTGCCTGGCACTGTGTGGGCATTTCTCAACTGGCACTCTGGTGTAAAATGATAACTGGCATTGTGGGTGCATATGCTGCCTGGCACTGTGTGAGCATTTCTCAACTGGCACTGTGGGTGAAAATGATAACTGGCATTGTGGGTGCATATGCTGCCTGGCACTGTGTGAGCATTTCTCAACTGGCACTGTGGTGTAAAATGATAACTGGCATTATGGGTGCATATGCTGCCTGGCACTGTGTGGGCATTTCTCAACTGGCACTCTGGTTTAAAAGGATAACTGGCATTGTGGGTGCATATGCTGCCTGGCACTGTGTGGGCATTTCTCAACTGGCACTCTGGTGTAAAATGATAACTGGCATTGTGGGTGCATATGCTGCCTGGCACTGTGTGGGCATTTCTCAACTGGCACTCTGGTGTAAAATTATAACTGGCATTGTGGGTGCATATGCAGCCTGGCACTGTGTGGGCATTTCTCAACTGGCACTGTGGGTGAAAATGATAACTGGCATTGTGGGTGCATATGCAGCCTGGCACTGTGTGGGCATTTCTCAACTGGCACTGTGGGTGAAAATGATAACTGGCATTGTGGGTGCATATGCTGCCTGGCACTGTGTGGGCATTTCTTAACTGGCACTCTGGTGTAAAATGATAACTGGCATTGTGGGTGCATATGCAGCCTGGCACTGTGTGGGCATTTCTCAACTGGCACTGTGGGTGAAAATGATAACTGGCATTGTGGGTGCATATGCTGCCTGGCACTGTGTGGGCATTTCTCAACTGGCACTGTGGGTGAAAATGATAACTGGCATTGTGGGTGCATATGCTGCCTGGCACTGTGTGAGCATTTCTCAACTGGCACTGTGGGTGAAAATGATAACTGGCATTGTGGGTGCATATGCTGCCTGGCACTGTGTGGGCATTTCTCAACTGGCACTGTGGGTGAAAATGATAACTGGCATTGTGGGTGCATATGCTGCCTGGCACTGTGTGGGCATTTCTCAACTGGCACTCTGGTGTAAAATGATAACTGGCATTGTGGGTGCATATGCTGCCTGGCACTGTGTGGGCATTTCTCAACTGGCACTCTGGTGTAAAATGATAACTGGCATTGTGGGTGCATATGCTGCCTGGCACTGTGTGAGCATTTCTCAACTGGCACTGTGGTGAAAATGATAACTGGCATTGTGGGTGCATATGCTGCCTGGTACTGTGTGAGCATTTCTCAACTGGCACTGTGGTGTAAAATGATAACTGGCATTATGGGTGCATATGCTGCCTGGCACTGTGTGGGCATTTCTCAACTGGCACTCTGGTGTAAAATGATAACTGGCATTGTGGATGCATATGCTGCCTGGCACTGTGTGGGCATTTCTCAACTGGCACTCTGGTGTAAAATGATAACTGGCATTGTGGGTGCATATGCAGCCTGGCACTGTGTGGGCATTTCTCAACTGGCACTCTGGTGTAAAAAGATAACTGGCATTGTGGGTGCAAATGCTGCCTGGCACTGTGTGGGCATTTCTCAACTGGCACTCTGGTGTAAAATGATAACTGGCATTGTGGGTGCATATGCTGCCTGGCACTGTGTGGGCATTTCTTAACTGGCACTCTGGTGTAAAATGATAACTGGCATTGTGGGTGCATATGCTGCCTGGCACTGTGTGGGCATTTCTCAACTGGCACTCTGGTGTAAAATGATAACTGGCATTGTGGGTGCATATGCTGCCTGGCACTGTGTGAGCATTTCTCAACTGGCACTGTGGGTGAAAATGATAACTGGCATTGTGGGTGCATATGCTGCCTGGCACTGTGTGGGCATTTCTCAACTGGCACTCTGGTGTAAAATGATAACTGGCATTGTGGGTGCATATGCTGCCTGGCACTGTGTGGGCATTTCTTAACTGGCATTCTGGTGTAAAATGATAACTGGCATTGTGGGTGCATATGCTGCCTGGCACTGTGTGGGCATTTCTCAACTGGCACTATGGGTGAAAATGATAACTGGCATTGTGGGTGCATATGCAGCCTGGCACTGTGTGGGCATTTCTCAACTGGCACTCTGGTGTAAAATGATAACTGGCATTGTGGGTGCATATGCTGCCTGGCACTGTGTGGGCATTTCTCAACTGGCACTCTGGTGTAAAATGATAACTGGCATTGTGGGTGCATATGCAGCCTGGCACTGTGTGGGCATTTCTCAACTGGCACTGTGGGTGAAAATGATAACTGGCATTGTGGGTGCATATGCAGCCTGGCACTGTGTGGGCATTTCTCAACTGGCACTGTGGGTGAAAATTATAACTGGCATTGTGGGTGCATATGCTGCCTGGCACTGTGTGGGCATTTCTTAACTGGCACTCTGGTGTAAAATGATAACTGGCATTGTGGGTGCATATGCTGCCTGGCACTGTGTGGGCATTTCTCAACTGGCACTCTGGTGTAAAATGATAACTGGCATTGTGGGTGCATATGCTGCCTGGCACTGTGTGGGCATTTCTCAACTGGCACTCTGGTGTAAAATGATAACTGGCATTGTGGGTGCATATGCTGCCTGGCACTGTGTGGGCATTTCTGAACTGGCACTGTGGGTGAAAATTATAACTGGCATTGTGGGTGCATATGCAGCCTGGCACTGTGTGGGCATTTCTCAACTGGCACTATGGGTGAAAATGATAACTGGCATTGTGGGTGCATATGCAGCCTGGCACTGTGTGGGCATTTCTCAACTGGCACTCTGGTGTAAAATAATAACTGGCATTGTGGGTGCATATGCTGCCTGGCACTGTGTGGGCATTTCTCAACTGGCACTCTGGTGTAAAATGATAACTGGCATTGTGGGTGCATATGCTGCCTGGCACTGTGTGGGCATTTCTCAACTGGCACTGTGAGTGAAAATGATAACTGGCATTGTGGGTGCATATGCTGCCTGGCACTGTGTGGGCATTTCTCAACTGGCACTCTGGTGTAAAATGATAACTGGCATTGTGGGTGCATATGCTGCCTGGCACTGTGTGAGCATTTCTCAACTGGCACTGTGGGTGAAAATGATAACTGGCATTGTGGGTGCATATGCTGCCTGGCACTGTGTGGGCATTTCTCAACTGGCACTCTGGTGTAAAATGATAACTGGCATTGTGGGTGCATATGCTGCCTGGCACTGTGTGGGCATTTCTCAACTGGCACTCTGGTGTAAAATGATAACTGGCATTGTGGGTGCATATGCTGCCTGGCACTGTGTGAGCATTTCTCAACTGGCACTGTGGGTGAAAATGATAACTGGCATTGTGGGTGCATATGCTGCCTGGCACTGTGTGAGCATTTCTCAACTGGCACTGTGGTGTAAAATGATAACTGGCATTATGGGTGCATATGCTGCCTGGCCCTGTGTGGGCATTTCTCAACTGGCACTCTGGTGTAAAAGGATAACTGGCATTGTGGGTGCATATGCTGCCTGGCACTGTGTGGGCATTTCTCAACTGGCACTCTGGTGTAAAATGATAACTGGCATTGTGGGTGCATATGCTGCCTGGCACTGTGAGGGCATTTCTCAACTGGCACTCTGGTGTAAAATGATAACTGGCATTGTGGGCGCATATGCAGCCTGGCACTGTGTGGGCATTTCTCAACTGGCACTGTGGGTGAAAATGATAACTGGCATTGTGTGTGCATATGCAGCCTGGCACTGTGTGGGCATTTCTCAACTGGCACTGTGGGTGAAAATGATAACTGGCATTGTGGGTGCATATGCTGCCTGGCACTGTGTGGGCATTTCTTAACTGGCACTCTGGTGTAAAATGATAACTGGCATTGTGGGTGCATATGCTGCCTGGCACTGTGTGGGCATTTCTCAACTGGCACTCTGGTGTAAAATGATAACTGGCATTGTGGGTGCATATGCTGCCTGGCACTGTGTGAGCATTTCTCAACTGGCACTGTGGGTGAAAATGATAACTGGCATTGTGGGTGCATATGCTGCCTGGCACTGTGTGGGCATTTCTCAACTGGCACTCTGGTGTAAAATGATAACTGGCATTGTGGGTGCATATGCTGCCTGGCACTGTGTGAGCATTTCTCAACTGGCACTGTGGGTGAAAATGATAACTGGCATTGTGGGTGCATATGCTGCCTGGCACTGTGTGGGCATTTCTCAACTGGCACCCTGGTGTAAAATGATAACTGGCATTGTGGGTGCATATGCTGCCTGGCACTGTGTGAGCATTTCTCAACTGGCACTGTGGGTGAAAATGATAACTGGCATTGTGGGTGCATATGCTGCCTGGCACTGTGTGGGCATTTCTCAACTGGCACTCTGGTGTAAAATGATAACTGGCATTGTGGGTGCATATGCAGCCTGGCACTGTGTGGGCATTTCTCAACTGGCACTCTGGTGTAAAGTGATAACTGGCATTGTGGGTGCATATGCTGCCTGGCACTGTGTGGGCATTTCTCAACTGGCACTCTGGTGTAAAATGATAACTGGCATTGTGGGTGCATATGCAGCCTGGCACTGTGTGAGCATTTCTCAACTGGCACTGTGGGTGAAAATGATAACTAGCATTGTGGGTGCATATGCTGCCTGGCACTGTGTGGACATTTCTCAACGGGCACTCTGGTGTAAAATGATAACTGGCATTGTGGGTGCATATGCTGCCTGGCACTGTGTGGGCATTTCTTAACTGGCACTCTGGTGTAAAATGATAACTGGCATTGTGGGTGCATATGCTGCCTGGCACTGTGTGGGCATTTCTCAACTGGCACTCTGGTGTAAAATGATAACTGGCATTGTGGGTGCATATGCTGCCTGGCACTGTGTGGGCATTTCGCAACTGGCACTCTGGTGTAAAATGATAACTGGCATTGTGGGTGCATATGCTGCCTGGCACTGTGTGGGCATTTCTGAACTGGCACTGTGGGTGAAAATTATAACTGGCATTGTGGGTGCATATGCAGCCTGGCACTGTGTGGGCATTTCTCAACTGGCACTATGGGTGAAAATGATAACTGGCATTGTGGGTGCATATGCAGCCTGGCACTGTGTGGGCATTTCTCAACTGGCACTCTGGTGTAAAATGATAACTGGCATTGTGGGTGTATATGCTGCCTGGCACTGTGTGGGCATTTCTCAACTGGCACTCTGGTGTAAAATGATAACTGGCATTGTGTGTGCATATGCTGCCTGGCACTGTGTGGGCATTTCTCAACTGGCACTATGGGTGAAAATGATAACTGGCATTGTGGGTGCATATGCTGCCTGGCACTGTGTGGGCATTTCTCAACTGGCTCTATGGGTGAAAATGATAACTGACATTGTGGGTGCATATGCTGCCTGGCACTGTGTGGGCATTTCTCAACTGGCACTCTGGTGTAAAATGATAACTGGCATTGTGGGTGTATATGCTGCCTTGCACTGTGTGGGCATTTCTCAACTGGCACTCTGGTGTAAAATGATAACTGGCATTGTGGGTGCATATGCTGCCTGGCACTGTGTGGGCATTTCTCAACTGGCACTCTGGTGTAAAATGATAACTGGCATTGTGGGTGCATATGCAGCCTGGCACTGTGTGGGCATTTCTCAACTGGAACTCTGGTGTAAAATGATAACTGGCATTGTGGGTGCATATGCTGCCTGGCACTGTGTGGGCATTTCTCAACTGGCACTCTGGTGTAAAATGATAACTGGCATTGTGGGTGCATATGCTGCCTGGCACTGAGTGGGCATTTCTCAACTGGCACTCTGGTGTAAAATGATAACTGGCATTGTGGGTGCATATGCAGCCTGGCACTGTGTGGGCATTTCTCAACTGGCACTCTGGTGTAAAATGATAACTGGCATTGTGGGTGCATATGCTGCCTGGCACTGTGTGGGCATTTCTCAACTGGCACTCTGGTGTAAAATGATAACTGGCATTGTGGGTGCATATGCTGCCTGGCACTGTGTGGGCATTTCTCAACTGGCACTATGGGTGAAAATGATAACTGACATTGTGGGTGCATATGCTGCCTGGCACTGTGTGGGCATTTCTCAACTGGCACTCTGGTGTAAAATGATAACTGGCATTGTGGGTGTATATGCTGCCTGGCACTGTGTGGGCATTTCTCAACTGGCACTCTGGTGTAAAATGATAACTGGCATTGTGGGTGCATATGCTGCCTGGCACTGTGTGGGCATTTCTCAACTGGCACTCTGGTGTAAAATGATAACTGGCATTGTGGGTGCATATGCAGCCTGGCACTGTGTGGGCATTTCTCAACTGGCACTCTGGTGTAAAATGATAACTGGCATTGTGGGTGCATATGCTGCCTGGCACTGTGTGGGCATTTCTCAACTGGCACTCTGGTGTAAAATGATAACTGCCATTGTGGGTGCATATGCTGCCTGGCACTGTGTGGGCATTTCTCAACTGGCACTCTGGTGTAAAATGATAACTGGCATTGTGGGTGTATATGCTGCCTTGCACTGTGTGGGCATTTCTCAACTGGCACTCTGGTGTAAAATGATAACTGGCATTGTGGGTGCATATGCTGCCTGGCACTGTGTTGGCATTTCTTAACTGGCACTCTGGTGTAAAATTATAACTGGCATTGTGGGTGCATATGCTGCCTGGCACTGTGTGGGCATTTCTCAACTGGCACTCTGGTGTAAAATGATAACTGCCATTGTGGGTGCATATGCTGCCTGGCACTGTGTGGGCATTTCTCAACTGGCTCTATGGGTGAAAATGATAACTGACATTGTGGGTGCATATGCAGCCTGGCACTGTGTGGGCATTTCTCAACTGGCACTCTGGTGTAAAATGATAACTGGCATTGTGGGTGTATATGCTGCCTTGCACTGTGTGGGCATTTCTCAACTGGCACTCTGGTGTAAAATGATAACTGGCATTGTGGGTGCATATGCTGCCTGGCACTGTGTGGGCATTTCTCAACTGGCACTCTGGTGTAAAATGATAACTGGCATTGTGGGTGCATATGCTGCCTGGCACTGTGTGGGCATTTCTCAACTGGCACTCTGGTGTAAAATGATAACTGGCATTGTGGGTGCATATGCTGCCTGGCACTGTGTGGGCATTTCTCAACTGGCACTCTGGTGTAAAATGATAACTGGCATTGTGGGTGCATATGCAGCCTGGCACTGTGTGGGCATTTCTCAACTGGCACTCTGGTGTAAAATGATAACTAGCATTTTGGGTGCATATGCTGCCTGGCACTGTGTGAGCATTTCTCAACTGGCACTGTGGGTGAAAATGATAACTGGCATTGTGGGTACATATGCTGCCTGGCACTGTGTGAGCAATTCTCAACTGGCACTCTGGTGTAAAATGATAACTGGCATTGTGGGTGCATATGCAGCCTGGCACTGTGTGGGCATTTCTTAACTGGCACTCTGGTGTAAAATGATAACTGGCATTGTGGGTGCATATGCTGCCTGGCACTGTGTGGGCATTTCTCAACTGGCACTCTGGTGTAAAATGATAACTGGCATTGTGGGTGCATATGCTGCCTGGCACTGTGTGAGCATTTCTTAACTGGCACTCTGGTGTAAAATGATAACTGGCATTGTGGGTGCATATGCTGCCTGGCACTGTGTGGGCATTTCTCAACTGGCACTGTGGGTGAAAATGATAACTGGCATTGTGGGTGCATATGCTGCCTGGCACTGTGTGAGCATTTCTCAACTGGCACTCTGGTGTAAAATGATAACTGGCATTGTGGGTGCATATGCAGCCTGGCACTGTGTGGGCATTTCTTAACTGGCACTCTGGTGTAAAATGATAACTGGCATTGTGGGTGCATATGCTGCCTGGCACTGTGTGGGCATTTCTCAACTGGCACTGTGGGTGAAAATGATAACTGGCATTGTGGGTGCATATGCTGCCTGGCACTGTGTGAGCATTTCTCAACTGGCACTCTGGTGTAAAATGATAACTGGCATTGTGGGTGCATATGCAGCCTGGCACTGTGTGGGCATTTCTTAACTGGCACTCTGGTGTAAAATGATAACTGGCATTGTGGGTGCATATGCTGCCTGGCACTGTGTGGGCATTTCTCAACAGGCACTCTGGTGTAAAATGATAACTGGCATTGTGGGTGCATATGCTGCCTGGCACTGTGTGAGCATTTCTTAACTGGCACTCTGGTGTAAAATGATAACTGGCATTGTGGGTGCATATGCTGCCTGGCACTGTGTGGGCATTTCTCAACTGGCACTGTGGGTGAAAATGATAACTGGCATTGTGGGTGCATATGCTGCCTGGCACTGTGTGAGCATTTCTCAACTGGCACTCTGGTGTAAAATGATAACTGGCATTGTGGGTGCATATGCAGCCTGGCACTGTGTGGGCATTTCTTAACTGGCACTCTGGTGTAAAATGATAACTGGCATTGTGGGTGTATATGCTGCCTGGCACTGTGTGGGCATTTCTCAACTGGCTCTGTGGGTGAAAATGATAACTGACATTGTGGGTGCATATGCAGCCTGGCACTGTGTGGGCATTTCTCAACTGGCACTCTGGTGTAAAATGATAACTGGCATTGTGGGTGTATATGCTGCCTTGCACTGTGTGGGCATTTCTCAACTGGCACTCTGGTGTAAAATGATAACTGGCATTGTGGGTGCATATGCTGCCTGGCACTGTGTGGGCATTTCTCAACTGGCACTCTGGTGTAAAATGATAACTGGCATTGTGGGTGCATATGCTGCCTGGCACTGTGTGGGCATTTCTCAACTGGCACTCTGGTGTAAAATGATAACTGGCATTGTGGGTGCATATGCTGCCTGGCACTGTGTGGGCATTTCTCAACTGGCACTCTGGTGTAAAATGATAACTGGCATTGTGGGTGCATATGCAGCCTGGCACTGTGTGGGCATTTCTCAACTGGCACTCTGGTGTAAAATGATAACTAGCATTTTGGGTGCATATGCTGCCTGGCACTGTGTGAGCATTTCTCAACTGGCACTGTGGGTGAAAATGATAACTGGCATTGTGGGTACATATGCTGCCTGGCACTGTGTGAGCATTTCTCAACTGGCACTCTGGTGTAAAATGATAACTGGCATTGTGGGTGCATATGCAGCCTGGCACTGTGTGGGCATTTCTTAACTGGCACTCTGGTGTAAAATGATAACTGGCATTGTGGGTGCATATGCTGCCTGGCACTGTGTGGGCATTTCTCAACTGGCACTCTGGTGTAAAATGATAACTGGCATTGTGGGTGCATATGCTGCCTGGCACTGTGTGAGCATTTCTTAACTGGCACTCTGGTGTAAAATGATAACTGGCATTGTGGGTGCATATGCTGCCTGGCACTGTGTGGGCATTTCTCAACTGGCACTGTGGGTGAAAATGATAACTGGCATTGTGGGTGCATATGCTGCCTGGCACTGTGTGAGCATTTCTCAACTGGCACTCTGGTGTAAAATGATAACTGGCATTGTGGGTGCATATGCAGCCTGGCACTGTGTGGGCATTTCTTAACTGGCACTCTGGTGTAAAATGATAACTGGCATTGTGGGTGCATATGCTGCCTGGCACTGTGTGGGCATTTCTCAACTGGCACTGTGGGTGAAAATGATAACTGGCATTGTGGGTGCATATGCTGCCTGGCACTGTGTGAGCATTTCTCAACTGGCACTCTGGTGTAAAATGATAACTGGCATTGTGGGTGCATATGCAGCCTGGCACTGTGTGGGCATTTCTTAACTGGCACTCTGGTGTAAAATGATAACTGGCATTGTGGGTGCATATGCTGCCTGGCACTGTGTGGGCATTTCTCAACTGGCACTCTGGTGTAAAATGATAACTGGCATTGTGGGTGCATATGCTGCCTGGCACTGTGTGAGCATTTCTTAACTGGCACTCTGGTGTAAAATGATAACTGGCATTGTGGGTGCATATGCTGCCTGGCACTGTGTGGGCATTTCTCAACTGGCACTGTGGGTGAAAATGATAACTGGCATTGTGGGTGCATATGCTGCCTGGCACTGTGTGAGCATTTCTCAACTGGCACTCTGGTGTAAAATGATAACTGGCATTGTGGGTGCATATGCAGCCTGGCACTGTGTGGGCATTTCTTAACTGGCACTCTGGTGTAAAATGATAACTGGCATTGTGGGTGCATATGCTGCCTGGCACTGTGTGGGCATTTCTTAACTGGCACTGTGGGTGAAAATGATAACTGGCATTGTGGGTGCATATGCTGCCTGGCACTGTGTTAGCATTTCTCAACTGGCACTCTGGTGTAAAATGATAACTGGCATTGTGGGTGCATATGCTGCCTGGCACTGTGTGGGCATTTCTTAACTGGCACTCTGGTGTAAAATGATAACTGGCATTGTGGGTGCATATGCTGCCTGGCACTGTGTGGGCATTTCTCAACTGGCACTATGGGTGAAAATGATAACTGGCATTGTGGGTGCATATGCAGCCTGGCACTGTGTGAGCATTTCTCAACTGGCACTCTGGTGTAAAATGATAACTGGCATTGTGGGTGCATATGCTGCCTGGCACTGTGTGGGCATTTCTTAACTGGCATTCTGGTGTAAAATGATAACTGGCATTGTGGGTGCATATGCTGCCTGGCACTGTGTGGGCATTTCTCAACTGGCACTATGGGTGAAAATGATAACTGGCATTGTGGGTGCATATGCAGCCTGGCACTGTGTGGGCATTTCTTAACTGGCACTCTGGTGTAAAATGATAACTGGCATTGTGGGTGCATATGCTGCCTGGCACTGTGTGGGCATTTCTCAACTGGCACTCTGGTGTAAAATGATAACTGGCATTGTGGGTGCATATGCTGCCTGGCACTGTGTGGGCATTTCTCAACTGGCACTGTGGGTGAAAATGATAACTGGCATTGTGGGTGCATATGCTGCCTGGCACTGTGTGAGCATTTCTCAACTGGCACTCTGGTGTAAAATGATAACTGGCATTGTGGGTGCATATGCTGCCTGGCACTGTGTGGGCATTTCTCAACTGGCACTCTGGTGTAAAATGATAACTAGCATTTTGGGTGCATATGCTGCCTGGCACTGTGTGAGCATTTCTCAACTGGCACTGTGGGTGAAAATGATAACTGGCATTGTGGGTACATATGCTGCCTGGCACTGTGTGGGCATTTCTCAACTGGCACTGTGGGTGAAAATGATAACTGGCATTGTGGGTGCATATGCTGCCTGGCACTGTGTGGGCATTTCTTAACTGGCACTCTGGTGTAAAATGATAACTGGCATTGTGGGTGCATATGCTGCCTGGCACTGTGTGGGCATTTCTCAACTGGCACTCTGGTGTAAAATGATAACTGGCATTGTGGGTGCATATGCTGCCTGGCACTGTGTGAGCATTTCTCAACTGGCACTGTGGGTGAAAATGATAACTGGCATTGTGGGTGCATATGCTGCCTGGCACTGTGTGGGCATTTCTCAACTGGCACTCTGGTGTAAAATGATAACTGGCATTGTGGGTGCATATGCTGCCTGGCACTGTGTGAGCATTTCTCAACTGGCACTGTGGGTGAAAATGATAACTGGCATTGTGGGTGCATATGCTGCCTGGCACTGTGTGTGCATTTCTCAACTGGCACTCTGGTGTAAAATGATAACTGGCATTGTGGGTGCATATGCAGCCTGGCACTGTGTGGGCATTTCTCAACTGGCACTCTGGTGTAAAATGATAACTGGCATTGTGGGTGCATATGCTGCCTGGCACTGTGTGGGCATTTCTCAACTGGCACTCTGGTGTAAAATGATAACTGGCATTGTGGGTGCATATGCAGCCTGGCACTGTGTGGGCATTTCTCAACTGGCACTCTGGTGTAAAATGATAACTGGCATTGTGGGTGCATATGCTGCCTGGCACTGTGTGGGCATTTCTCAACTGGCACTGTGAGTGAAAATGATAACTGGCATTGTGGGTGCATATGCTGCCTGGCACTGTGTGAGCATTTCTCAACTGGCACTGTGGGTGAAAATGATAACTGGCATTGTGGGTGCATATGCTGCCTGGCACTGTGTGGGCATTTCTCAACTGGCACTCTGGTGTAAAATGATAACTGGCATTGTGGGTGCATATGCTGCCTGGCACTGTGTGGGCATTTCTCAACTGGCACTCTGGTGTAAAATGATAACTGGCATTGTGGGTGCATATGCTGCCTGGCACTGTGTGAGCATTTCTCAACTGGCACTGTGGGTGAAAATGATAACTGGCATTGTGGGTGCATATGCTGCCTGGCACTGTGTGAGCATTTCTCAACTGGCACTGTGGTGTAAAATGATAACTGGCATTATGGGTGCATATGCTGCCTGGCACTGTGTGGGCATTTCTCAACTGGCACTCTGGTTTAAAAGGATAACTGGCATTGTGGGTGCATATGCTGCCTGGCACTGTGTGGGCATTTCTCAACTGGCACTCTGGTGTAAAATGATAACTGGCATTGTGGGTGCATATGCTGCCTGGCACTGTGTGGGCATTTCTCAACTGGCACTCTGGTGTAAAATTATAACTGGCATTGTGGGTGCATATGCAGCCTGGCACTGTGTGGGCATTTCTCAACTGGCACTGTGGGTGAAAATGATAACTGGCATTGTGGGTGCATATGCAGCCTGGCACTGTGTGGGCATTTCTCAACTGGCACTGTGGGTGAAAATGATAACTGGCATTGTGGGTGCATATGCTGCCTGGCACTGTGTGGGCATTTCTTAACTGGCACTCTGGTGTAAAATGATAACTGGCATTGTGGGTGCATATGCAGCCTGGCACTGTGTGGGCATTTCTCAACTGGCACTGTGGGTGAAAATGATAACTGGCATTGTGGGTGCATATGCTGCCTGGCACTGTGTGGGCATTTCTCAACTGGCACTGTGGGTGAAAATGATAACTGGCATTGTGGGTGCATATGCTGCCTGGCACTGTGTGAGCATTTCTCAACTGGCACTGTGGGTGAAAATGATAACTGGCATTGTGGGTGCATATGCTGCCTGGCACTGTGTGGGCATTTCTCAACTGGCACTGTGGGTGAAAATGATAACTGGCATTGTGGGTGCATATGCTGCCTGGCACTGTGTGGGCATTTCTCAACTGGCACTCTGGTGTAAAATGATAACTGGCATTGTGGGTGCATATGCTGCCTGGCACTGTGTGGGCATTTCTCAACTGGCACTCTGGTGTAAAATGATAACTGGCATTGTGGGTGCATATGCTGCCTGGCACTGTGTGAGCATTTCTCAACTGGCACTGTGGTGAAAATGATAACTGGCATTGTGGGTGCATATGCTGCCTGGTACTGTGTGAGCATTTCTCAACTGGCACTGTGGTGTAAAATGATAACTGGCATTATGGGTGCATATGCTGCCTGGCACTGTGTGGGCATTTCTCAACTGGCACTCTGGTGTAAAATGATAACTGGCATTGTGGATGCATATGCTGCCTGGCACTGTGTGGGCATTTCTCAACTGGCACTCTGGTGTAAAATGATAACTGGCATTGTGGGTGCATATGCAGCCTGGCACTGTGTGGGCATTTCTCAACTGGCACTCTGGTGTAAAAAGATAACTGGCATTGTGGGTGCAAATGCTGCCTGGCACTGTGTGGGCATTTCTCAACTGGCACTCTGGTGTAAAATGATAACTGGCATTGTGGGTGCATATGCTGCCTGGCACTGTGTGGGCATTTCTTAACTGGCACTCTGGTGTAAAATGATAACTGGCATTGTGGGTGCATATGCTGCCTGGCACTGTGTGGGCCTTTCTCAACTGGCACTCTGGTGTAAAATGATAACTGGCATTGTGGGTGCATATGCTGCCTGGCACTGTGTGAGCATTTCTCAACTGGCACTGTGGGTGAAAATGATAACTGGCATTGTGGGTGCATATGCTGCCTGGCACTGTGTGGGCATTTCTCAACTGGCACTCTGGTGTAAAATGATAACTGGCATTGTGGGTGCATATGCTGCCTGGCACTGTGTGGGCATTTCTTAACTGGCATTCTGGTGTAAAATGATAACTGGCATTGTGGGTGCATATGCTGCCTGGCACTGTGTGGGCATTTCTCAACTGGCACTATGGGTGAAAATGATAACTGGCATTGTGGGTGCATATGCAGCCTGGCACTGTGTGGGCATTTCTCAACTGGCACTCTGGTGTAAAATGATAACTGGCATTGTGGGTGCATATGCTGCCTGGCACTGTGTGGGCATTTCTCAACTGGCACTCTGGTGTAAAATGATAACTGGCATTGTGGGTGCATATGCAGCCTGGCACTGTGTGGGCATTTCTCAACTGGCACTGTGGGTGAAAATGATAACTGGCATTGTGGGTGCATATGCAGCCTGGCACTGTGTGGGCATTTCTCAACTGGCACTGTGGGTGAAAATTATAACTGGCATTGTGGGTGCATATGCTGCCTGGCACTGTGTGGGCATTTCTTAACTGGCACTCTGGTGTAAAATGATAACTGGCATTGTGGGTGCATATGCTGCCTGGCACTGTGTGGGCATTTCTCAACTGGCACTCTGGTGTAAAATGATAACTGGCATTGTGGGTGCATATGCTGCCTGGCACTGTGTGGGCATTTCTCAACTGGCACTCTGGTGTAAAATGATAACTGGCATTGTGGGTGCATATGCTGCCTGGCACTGTGTGGGCATTTCTGAACTGGCACTGTGGGTGAAAATTATAACTGGCATTGTGGGTGCATATGCAGCCTGGCACTGTGTGGGCATTTCTCAACTGGCACTATGGGTGAAAATGATAACTGGCATTGTGGGTGCATATGCAGCCTGGCACTGTGTGGGCATTTCTCAACTGGCACTCTGGTGTAAAATAATAACTGGCATTGTGGGTGCATATGCTGCCTGGCACTGTGTGGGCATTTCTCAACTGGCACTCTGGTGTAAAATGATAACTGGCATTGTGGGTGCATATGCTGCCTGGCACTGTGTGGGCATTTCTCAACTGGCACTGTGAGTGAAAATGATAACTGGCATTGTGGGTGCATATGCTGCCTGGCACTGTGTGGGCATTTCTCAACTGGCACTCTGGTGTAAAATGATAACTGGCATTGTGGGTGCATATGCTGCCTGGCACTGTGTGAGCATTTCTCAACTGGCACTGTGGGTGAAAATGATAACTGGCATTGTGGGTGCATATGCTGCCTGGCACTGTGTGGGCATTTCTCAACTGGCACTCTGGTGTAAAATGATAACTGGCATTGTGGGTGCATATGCTGCCTGGCACTGTGTGGGCATTTCTCAACTGGCACTCTGGTGTAAAATGATAACTGGCATTGTGGGTGCATATGCTGCCTGGCACTGTGTGAGCATTTCTCAACTGGCACTGTGGGTGAAAATGATAACTGGCATTGTGGGTGCATATGCTGCCTGGCACTGTGTGAGCATTTCTCAACTGGCACTGTGGTGTAAAATGATAACTGGCATTATGGGTGCATATGCTGCCTGGCCCTGTGTGGGCATTTCTCAACTGGCACTCTGGTGTAAAAGGATAACTGGCATTGTGGGTGCATATGCTGCCTGGCACTGTGTGGGCATTTCTCAACTGGCACTCTGGTGTAAAATGATAACTGGCATTGTGGGTGCATATGCTGCCTGGCACTGTGAGGGCATTTCTCAACTGGCACTCTGGTGTAAAATGATAACTGGCATTGTGGGCGCATATGCAGCCTGGCACTGTGTGGGCATTTCTCAACTGGCACTGTGGGTGAAAATGATAACTGGCATTGTGTGTGCATATGCAGCCTGGCACTGTGTGGGCATTTCTCAACTGGCACTGTGGGTGAAAATGATAACTGGCATTGTGGGTGCATATGCTGCCTGGCACTGTGTGGGCATTTCTTAACTGGCACTCTGGTGTAAAATGATAACTGGCATTGTGGGTGCATATGCTGCCTGGCACTGTGTGGGCATTTCTCAACTGGCACTCTGGTGTAAAATGATAACTGGCATTGTGGGTGCATATGCTGCCTGGCACTGTGTGAGCATTTCTCAACTGGCACTGTGGGTGAAAATGATAACTGGCATTGTGGGTGCATATGCTGCCTGGCACTGTGTGGGCATTTCTCAACTGGCACTCTGGTGTAAAATGATAACTGGCATTGTGGGTGCATATGCTGCCTGGCACTGTGTGAGCATTTCTCAACTGGCACTGTGGGTGAAAATGATAACTGGCATTGTGGGTGCATATGCTGCCTGGCACTGTGTGGGCATTTCTCAACTGGCACCCTGGTGTAAAATGATAACTGGCATTGTGGGTGCATATGCTGCCTGGCACTGTGTCAGCATTTCTCAACTGGCACTGTGGGTGAAAATGATAACTGGCATTGTGGGTGCATATGCTGCCTGGCACTGTGTGGGCATTTCTCAACTGGCACTCTGGTGTAAAATGATAACTGGCATTGTGGGTGCATATGCAGCCTGGCACTGTGTGGGCATTTCTCAACTGGCACTCTGGTGTAAAGTGATAACTGGCATTGTGGGTGCATATGCTGCCTGGCACTGTGTGGGCATTTCTCAACTGGCACTCTGGTGTAAAATGATAACTGGCATTGTGGGTGCATATGCAGCCTGGCACTGTGTGAGCATTTCTCAACTGGCACTGTGGGTGAAAATGATAACTAGCATTGTGGGTGCATATGCTGCCTGGCACTGTGTGGACATTTCTCAACGGGCACTCTGGTGTAAAATGATAACTGGCATTGTGGGTGCATATGCTGCCTGGCACTGTGTGGGCATTTCTTAACTGGCACTCTGGTGTAAAATGATAACTGGCATTGTGGGTGCATATGCTGCCTGGCACTGTGTGGGCATTTCTCAACTGGCACTCTGGTGTAAAATGATAACTGGCATTGTGGGTGCATATGCTGCCTGGCACTGTGTGGGCATTTCGCAACTGGCACTCTGGTGTAAAATGATAACTGGCATTGTGGGTGCATATGCTGCCTGGCACTGTGTGGGCATTTCTGAACTGGCACTGTGGGTGAAAATTATAACTGGCATTGTGGGTGCATATGCAGCCTGGCACTGTGTGGGCATTTCTCAACTGGCACTATGGGTGAAAATGATAACTGGCATTGTGGGTGCATATGCAGCCTGGCACTGTGTGGGCATTTCTCAACTGGCACTCTGGTGTAAAATGATAACTGGCATTGTGGGTGTATATGCTGCCTGGCACTGTGTGGGCATTTCTCAACTGGCACTCTGGTGTAAAATGATAACTGGCATTGTGTGTGCATATGCTGCCTGGCACTGTGTGGGCATTTCTCAACTGGCACTATGGGTGAAAATGATAACTGGCATTGTGGGTGCATATGCTGCCTGGCACTGTGTGGGCATTTCTCAACTGGCTCTATGGGTGAAAATGATAACTGACATTGTGGGTGCATATGCTGCCTGGCACTGTGTGGGCATTTCTCAACTGGCACTCTGGTGTAAAATGATAACTGGCATTGTGGGTGTATATGCTGCCTTGCACTGTGTGGGCATTTCTCAACTGGCACTCTGGTGTAAAATGATAACTGGCATTGTGGGTGCATATGCTGCCTGGCACTGTGTGGGCATTTCTCAACTGGCACTCTGGTGTAAAATGATAACTGGCATTGTGGGTGCATATGCAGCCTGGCACTGTGTGGGCATTTCTCAACTGGAACTCTGGTGTAAAATGATAACTGGCATTGTGGGTGCATATGCTGCCTGGCACTGTGTGGGCATTTCTCAACTGGCACTCTGGTGTAAAATGATAACTGGCATTGTGGGTGCATATGCTGCCTGGCACTGAGTGGGCATTTCTCAACTGGCACTCTGGTGTAAAATGATAACTGGCATTGTGGGTGCATATGCAGCCTGGCACTGTGTGGGCATTTCTCAACTGGCACTCTGGTGTAAAATGATAACTGGCATTGTGGGTGCATATGCTGCCTGGCACTGTGTGGGCATTTCTCAACTGGCACTCTGGTGTAAAATGATAACTGGCATTGTGGGTGCATATGCTGCCTGGCACTGTGTGGGCATTTCTCAACTGGCACTATGGGTGAAAATGATAACTGACATTGTGGGTGCATATGCTGCCTGGCACTGTGTGGGCATTTCTCAACTGGCACTCTGGTGTAAAATGATAACTGGCATTGTGGGTGTATATGCTGCCTGGCACTGTGTGGGCATTTCTCAACTGGCACTCTGGTGTAAAATGATAACTGGCATTGTGGGTGCATATGCTGCCTGGCACTGTGTGGGCATTTCTCAACTGGCACTCTGGTGTAAAATGATAACTGGCATTGTGGGTGCATATGCAGCCTGGCACTGTGTGGGCATTTCTCAACTGGCACTCTGGTGTAAAATGATAACTGGCATTGTGGGTGCATATGCTGCCTGGCACTGTGTGGGCATTTCTCAACTGGCACTCTGGTGTAAAATGATAACTGCCATTGTGGGTGCATATGCTGCCTGGCACTGTGTGGGCATTTCTCAACTGGCACTCTGGTGTAAAATGATAACTGGCATTGTGGGTGTATATGCTGCCTTGCACTGTGTGGGCATTTCTCAACTGGCACTCTGGTGTAAAATGATAACTGGCATTGTGGGTGCATATGCTGCCTGGCACTGTGTTGGCATTTCTTAACTGGCACTCTGGTGTAAAATTATAACTGGCATTGTGGGTGCATATGCTGCCTGGCACTGTGTGGGCATTTCTCAACTGGCACTCTGGTGTAAAATGATAACTGCCATTGTGGGTGCATATGCTGCCTGGCACTGTGTGGGCATTTCTCAACTGGCTCTATGGGTGAAAATGATAACTGACATTGTGGGTGCATATGCAGCCTGGCACTGTGTGGGCATTTCTCAACTGGCACTCTGGTGTAAAATGATAACTGGCATTGTGGGTGTATATGCTGCCTTGCACTGTGTGGGCATTTCTCAACTGGCACTCTGGTGTAAAATGATAACTGGCATTGTGGGTGCATATGCTGCCTGGCACTGTGTGGGCATTTCTCAACTGGCACTCTGGTGTAAAATGATAACTGGCATTGTGGGTGCATATGCTGCCTGGCACTGTGTGGGCATTTCTCAACTGGCACTCTGGTGTAAAATGATAACTGGCATTGTGGGTGCATATGCTGCCTGGCACTGTGTGGGCATTTCTCAACTGGCACTCTGGTGTAAAATGATAACTGGCATTGTGGGTGCATATGCAGCCTGGCACTGTGTGGGCATTTCTCAACTGGCACTCTGGTGTAAAATGATAACTAGCATTTTGGGTGCATATGCTGCCTGGCACTGTGTGAGCATTTCTCAACTGGCACTGTGGGTGAAAATGATAACTGGCATTGTGGGTACATATGCTGCCTGGCACTGTGTGAGCAATTCTCAACTGGCACTCTGGTGTAAAATGATAACTGGCATTGTGGGTGCATATGCAGCCTGGCACTGTGTGGGCATTTCTTAACTGGCACTCTGGTGTAAAATGATAACTGGCATTGTGGGTGCATATGCTGCCTGGCACTGTGTGGGCATTTCTCAACTGGCACTCTGGTGTAAAATGATAACTGGCATTGTGGGTGCATATGCTGCCTGGCACTGTGTGAGCATTTCTTAACTGGCACTCTGGTGTAAAATGATAACTGGCATTGTGGGTGCATATGCTGCCTGGCACTGTGTGGGCATTTCTCAACTGGCACTGTGGGTGAAAATGATAACTGGCATTGTGGGTGCATATGCTGCCTGGCACTGTGTGAGCATTTCTCAACTGGCACTCTGGTGTAAAATGATAACTGGCATTGTGGGTGCATATGCAGCCTGGCACTGTGTGGGCATTTCTTAACTGGCACTCTGGTGTAAAATGATAACTGGCATTGTGGGTGCATATGCTGCCTGGCACTGTGTGGGCATTTCTCAACTGGCACTGTGGGTGAAAATGATAACTGGCATTGTGGGTGCATATGCTGCCTGGCACTGTGTGAGCATTTCTCAACTGGCACTCTGGTGTAAAATGATAACTGGCATTGTGGGTGCATATGCAGCCTGGCACTGTGTGGGCATTTCTTAACTGGCACTCTGGTGTAAAATGATAACTGGCATTGTGGGTGCATATGCTGCCTGGCACTGTGTGGGCATTTCTCAACAGGCACTCTGGTGTAAAATGATAACTGGCATTGTGGGTGCATATGCTGCCTGGCACTGTGTGAGCATTTCTTAACTGGCACTCTGGTGTAAAATGATAACTGGCATTGTGGGTGCATATGCTGCCTGGCACTGTGTGGGCATTTCTCAACTGGCACTGTGGGTGAAAATGATAACTGGCATTGTGGGTGCATATGCTGCCTGGCACTGTGTGAGCATTTCTCAACTGGCACTCTGGTGTAAAATGATAACTGGCATTGTGGGTGCATATGCAGCCTGGCACTGTGTGGGCATTTCTTAACTGGCACTCTGGTGTAAAATGATAACTGGCATTGTGGGTGTATATGCTGCCTGGCACTGTGTGGGCATTTCTCAACTGGCTCTGTGGGTGAAAATGATAACTGACATTGTGGGTGCATATGCAGCCTGGCACTGTGTGGGCATTTCTCAACTGGCACTCTGGTGTAAAATGATAACTGGCATTGTGGGTGTATATGCTGCCTTGCACTGTGTGGGCATTTCTCAACTGGCACTCTGGTGTAAAATGATAACTGGCATTGTGGGTGCATATGCTGCCTGGCACTGTGTGGGCATTTCTCAACTGGCACTCTGGTGTAAAATGATAACTGGCATTGTGGGTGCATATGCTGCCTGGCACTGTGTGGGCATTTCTCAACTGGCACTCTGGTGTAAAATGATAACTGGCATTGTGGGTGCATATGCTGCCTGGCACTGTGTGGGCATTTCTCAACTGGCACTCTGGTGTAAAATGATAACTGGCATTGTGGGTGCATATGCAGCCTGGCACTGTGTGGGCATTTCTCAACTGGCACTCTGGTGTAAAATGATAACTAGCATTTTGGGTGCATATGCTGCCTGGCACTGTGTGAGCATTTCTCAACTGGCACTGTGGGTGAAAATGATAACTGGCATTGTGGGTACATATGCTGCCTGGCACTGTGTGAGCATTTCTCAACTGGCACTCTGGTGTAAAATGATAACTGGCATTGTGGGTGCATATGCAGCCTGGCACTGTGTGGGCATTTCTTAACTGGCACTCTGGTGTAAAATGATAACTGGCATTGTGGGTGCATATGCTGCCTGGCACTGTGTGGGCATTTCTCAACTGGCACTCTGGTGTAAAATGATAACTGGCATTGTGGGTGCATATGCTGCCTGGCACTGTGTGAGCATTTCTTAACTGGCACTCTGGTGTAAAATGATAACTGGCATTGTGGGTGCATATGCTGCCTGGCACTGTGTGGGCATTTCTCAACTGGCACTGTGGGTGAAAATGATAACTGGCATTGTGGGTGCATATGCTGCCTGGCACTGTGTGAGCATTTCTCAACTGGCACTCTGGTGTAAAATGATAACTGGCATTGTGGGTGCATATGCAGCCTGGCACTGTGTGGGCATTTCTTAACTGGCACTCTGGTGTAAAATGATAACTGGCATTGTGGGTGCATATGCTGCCTGGCACTGTGTGGGCATTTCTCAACTGGCACTGTGGGTGAAAATGATAACTGGCATTGTGGGTGCATATGCTGCCTGGCACTGTGTGAGCATTTCTCAACTGGCACTCTGGTGTAAAATGATAACTGGCATTGTGGGTGCATATGCAGCCTGGCACTGTGTGGGCATTTCTTAACTGGCACTCTGGTGTAAAATGATAACTGGCATTGTGGGTGCATATGCTGCCTGGCACTGTGTGGGCATTTCTCAACTGGCACTCTGGTGTAAAATGATAACTGGCATTGTGGGTGCATATGCTGCCTGGCACTGTGTGAGCATTTCTTAACTGGCACTCTGGTGTAAAATGATAACTGGCATTGTGGGTGCATATGCTGCCTGGCACTGTGTGGGCATTTCTCAACTGGCACTGTGGGTGAAAATGATAACTGGCATTGTGGGTGCATATGCTGCCTGGCACTGTGTGAGCATTTCTCAACTGGCACTCTGGTGTAAAATGATAACTGGCATTGTGGGTGCATATGCAGCCTGGCACTGTGTGGGCATTTCTTAACTGGCACTCTGGTGTAAAATGATAACTGGCATTGTGGGTGCATATGCTGCCTGGCACTGTGTGGGCATTTCTTAACTGGCACTGTGGGTGAAAATGATAACTGGCATTGTGGGTGCATATGCTGCCTGGCACTGTGTTAGCATTTCTCAACTGGCACTCTGGTGTAAAATGATAACTGGCATTGTGGGTGCATATGCTGCCTGGCACTGTGTGGGCATTTCTTAACTGGCACTCTGGTGTAAAATGATAACTGGCATTGTGGGTGCATATGCTGCCTGGCACTGTGTGGGCATTTCTCAACTGGCACTATGGGTGAAAATGATAACTGGCATTGTGGGTGCATATGCAGCCTGGCACTGTGTGAGCATTTCTCAACTGGCACTCTGGTGTAAAATGATAACTGGCATTGTGGGTGCATATGCTGCCTGGCACTGTGTGGGCATTTCTTAACTGGCATTCTGGTGTAAAATGATAACTGGCATTGTGGGTGCATATGCTGCCTGGCACTGTGTGGGCATTTCTCAACTGGCACTATGGGTGAAAATGATAACTGGCATTGTGGGTGCATATGCAGCCTGGCACTGTGTGGGCATTTCTTAACTGGCACTCTGGTGTAAAATGATAACTGGCATTGTGGGTGCATATGCTGCCTGGCACTGTGTGGGCATTTCTCAACTGGCACTCTGGTGTAAAATGATAACTGGCATTGTGGGTGCATATGCTGCCTGGCACTGTGTGGGCATTTCTCAACTGGCACTGTGGGTGAAAATGATAACTGGCATTGTGGGTGCATATGCTGCCTGGCACTGTGTGAGCATTTCTCAACTGGCACTCTGGTGTAAAATGATAACTGGCATTGTGGGTGCATATGCTGCCTGGCACTGTGTGGGCATTTCTCAACTGGCACTCTGGTGTAAAATGATAACTAGCATTTTGGGTGCATATGCTGCCTGGCACTGTGTGAGCATTTCTCAACTGGCACTGTGGGTGAAAATGATAACTGGCATTGTGGGTACATATGCTGCCTGGCACTGTGTGGGCATTTCTCAACTGGCACTGTGGGTGAAAATGATAACTGGCATTGTGGGTGCATATGCTGCCTGGCACTGTGTGGGCATTTCTTAACTGGCACTCTGGTGTAAAATGATAACTGGCATTGTGGGTGCATATGCTGCCTGGCACTGTGTGGGCATTTCTCAACTGGCACTCTGGTGTAAAATGATAACTGGCATTGTGGGTGCATATGCTGCCTGGCACTGTGTGAGCATTTCTCAACTGGCACTGTGGGTGAAAATGATAACTGGCATTGTGGGTGCATATGCTGCCTGGCACTGTGTGGGCATTTCTCAACTGGCACTCTGGTGTAAAATGATAACTGGCATTGTGGGTGCATATGCTGCCTGGCACTGTGTGAGCATTTCTCAACTGGCACTGTGGGTGAAAATGATAACTGGCATTGTGGGTGCATATGCTGCCTGGCACTGTGTGTGCATTTCTCAACTGGCACTCTGGTGTAAAATGATAACTGGCATTGTGGGTGCATATGCAGCCTGGCACTGTGTGGGCATTTCTCAACTGGCACTCTGGTGTAAAATGATAACTGGCATTGTGGGTGCATATGCTGCCTGGCACTGTGTGGGCATTTCTCAACTGGCACTCTGGTGTAAAATGATAACTGGCATTGTGGGTGCATATGCAGCCTGGCACTGTGTGGGCATTTCTCAACTGGCACTCTGGTGTAAAATGATAACTGGCATTGTGGGTGCATATGCTGCCTGGCACTGTGTGGGCATTTCTCAACTGGCACTCTGGTGTAAAATGATAACTGCCATTGTGGGTGCATATGCTGCCTGGCACTGTGTGAGCATTTCTTAACTGGCACTCTGGTGTAAAATGATAACTGGCATTGTGGGTGCATATGCTGCCTGGCACTGTGTGGGCATTTCTCAACTGGCACTCTGGTGTAAAATGATAACTGGCATTGTGGGTGCATATGCTGCCTGGCACTGTGTGGGCATTTCTCAACTGGCACTCTGGTGTAAAATGATAACTGGCATTTTGGGTGCATATGCTGCCTGGCACTGTGTGAGCATTTCTCAACTGGCACTGTGGGTGAAAATGATAACTGGCATTGTGGGTGCATATGCTGCCTGGCACTGTGTGAGCATTTCTCAACTGGCACTCTGGTGTAAAATGATAACTGGCATTGTGGGTGCATATGCTGCCTGGCACTGTGTGGGCATTTCTCAACTGGCACTCTGGTGTAAAATGATAACTGGCATTGTGGGTGCATATGCTGCCTGGCACTGTGTGAGCATTTCTCAACTGGCACTGTGGGTGAAAATGATAACTGGCATTGTGGGTGCATATGCTGCCTGGCACTGTGTGGGCATTTCTCAACTGGCACCCTGGTGTAAAATGATAACTGGCATTGTGGGTGCATATGCTGCCTGACACTGTGTGAGCATTTCTCAACTGGCACTGTGGGTGAAAATGATAACTGGCATTGTGGGTGCATATGCTGCCTGGCACTGTGTGGGCATTTCTCAACTGGCACTCTGGTGTAAAATGATAACTGGCATTGTGGGTGCATATGCAGCCTGGCACTGTGTGGGCATTTCTCAACTGGCACTCTGGTGTAAAATGATAACTGGCATTGTGGGTGCATATGCAGCCTGGCACTGTGTGGGCATTTCTTAACTGGCACTCTGGTGTAAAATGATAACTGGCATTGTGGGTGCATATGCTGCCTGGCACTGTGTGGGCATTTCTCAACAGGCACTCTGGTGTAAAATGATAACTGGCATTGTGGGTGCATATGCTGCCTGGCACTGTGTGAGCATTTCTTAACTGGCACTCTGGTGTAAAATGATAACTGGCATTGTGGGTGCATATGCTGCCTGGCACTGTGTGGGCATTTCTCAACTGGCACTGTGGGTGAAAATGATAACTGGCATTGTGGGTGCATATGCTGCCTGGCACTGTGTGAGCATTTCTCAACTGGCACTCTGGTGTAAAATGATAACTGGCATTGTGGGTGCATATGCTGCCTGGCACTGTGTGGGCATTTCTCAACTGGCACTCTGGTGTAAAATGATAACTAGCATTTTGGGTGCATATGCTGCCTGGCACTGTGTGAGCATTTCTCAACTGGCACTGTGGGTGAAAATGATAACTGGCATTGTGGGTACATATGCTGCCTGGCACTGTGTGGGCATTTCTCAACTGGCACTGTGGGTGAAAATGATAACTGGCATTGTGGGTGCATATGCTGCCTGGCACTGTGTGGGCATTTCTTAACTGGCACTCTGGTGTAAAATGATAACTGGCATTGTGGGTGCATATGCTGCCTGGCACTGTGTGGGCATTTCTCAACTGGCACTCTGGTGTAAAATGATAACTGGCATTGTGGGTGCATATGCTGCCTGGCACTGTGTGAGCATTTCTCAACTGGCACTGTGGGTGAAAATGATAACTGGCATTGTGGGTGCATATGCTGCCTGGCACTGTGTGGGCATTTCTCAACTGGCACTCTGGTGTAAAATGATAACTGGCATTGTGGGTGCATATGCTGCCTGGCACTGTGTGAGCATTTCTCAACTGGCACTGTGGGTGAAAATGATAACTGGCATTGTGGGTGCATATGCTGCCTGGCACTGTGTGTGCATTTCTCAACTGGCACTCTGGTGTAAAATGATAACTGGCATTGTGGGTGCATATGCAGCCTGGCACTGTGTGGGCATTTCTCAACTGGCACTCTGGTGTAAAATGATAACTGGCATTGTGGGTGCATATGCTGCCTGGCACTGTGTGGGCATTTCTCAACTGGCACTCTGGTGTAAAATGATAACTGGCATTGTGGGTGCATATGCAGCCTGGCACTGTGTGGGCATTTCTCAACTGGCACTCTGGTGTAAAATGATAACTGGCATTGTGGGTGCATATGCTGCCTGGCACTGTGTGGGCATTTCTCAACTGGCACTCTGGTGTAAAATGATAACTGCCATTGTGGGTGCATATGCTGCCTGGCACTGTGTGAGCATTTCTTAACTGGCACTCTGGTGTAAAATGATAACTGGCATTGTGGGTGCATATGCTGCCTGGCACTGTGTGGGCATTTCTCAACTGGCACTCTGGTGTAAAATGATAACTGGCATTGTGGGTGCATATGCTGCCTGGCACTGTGTGGGCATTTCTCAACTGGCACTCTGGTGTAAAATGATAACTGGCATTTTGGGTGCATATGCTGCCTGGCACTGTGTGAGCATTTCTCAACTGGCACTGTGGGTGAAAATGATAACTGGCATTGTGGGTGCATATGCTGCCTGGCACTGTGTGAGCATTTCTCAACTGGCACTCTGGTGTAAAATGATAACTGGCATTGTGGGTGCATATGCTGCCTGGCACTGTGTGGGCATTTCTCAACTGGCACTCTGGTGTAAAATGATAACTGGCATTGTGGGTGCATATGCTGCCTGGCACTGTGTGAGCATTTCTCAACTGGCACTGTGGGTGAAAATGATAACTGGCATTGTGGGTGCATATGCTGCCTGGCACTGTGTGGGCATTTCTCAACTGGCACCCTGGTGTAAAATGATAACTGGCATTGTGGGTGCATATGCTGCCTGGCACTGTGTGAGCATTTCTCAACTGGCACTGTGGGTGAAAATGATAACTGGCATTGTGGGTGCATATGCTGCCTGGCACTGTGTGGGCATTTCTCAACTGGCACTCTGGTGTAAAATGATAACTGGCATTGTGGGTGCATATGCAGCCTGGCACTGTGTGGGCATTTCTCAACTGGCACTCTGGTGTAAAATGATAACTGGCATTGTGGGTGCATATGCTGCCTGGCACTGTGTGGGCATTTCTCAACTGGCACTCTGGTGTAAAATGATAACTGGCATTGTGGGTGCATATGCAGCCTGGCACTGTGTGAGCATTTCTCAACTGGCACTGTGGGTGAAAATGATAACTAGCATTGTGGGTGCATATGCTGCCTGGCACTGTGTGGACATTTCTCAACGGGCACTCTGGTGTAAAATGATAACTGGCATTGTGGGTGCATATGCTGCCTGGCACTGTGTGGGCATTTCTTAACTGGCACTCTGGTGTAAAATGATAACTGGCATTGTGGGTGCATATGCTGCCTGGCACTGTGTGGGCATTTCTCAACTGGCACTCTGGTGTAAAATAATAACTGGCATTGTGGGTGCATATGCTGCCTGGCACTGTGTGGGCATTTCGCAACTGGCACTCTGGTGTAAAATGATAACTGGCATTGTGGGTGCATATGCTGCCTGGCACTGTGTGGGCATTTCTGAACTGGCACTGTGGGTGAAAATTATAACTGGCATTGTGGGTGCATATGCAGCCTGGCACTGTGTGGGCATTTCTCAACTGGCACTATGGGTGAAAATGATAACTGGCATTGTGGGTGCATATGCAGCCTGGCACTGTGTGGGCATTTCTCAACTGGCACTCTGGTGTAAAATGATAACTGGCATTGTGGGTGTATATGCTGCCTGGCACTGTGTGGGCATTTCTCAACTGGCACTCTGGTGTAAAATGATAACTGGCATTGTGTGTGCATATGCTGCCTGGCACTGTGTGGGCATTTCTCAACTGGCACTATGGGTGAAAATGATAACTGGCATTGTGGGTGCATATGCTGCCTGGCACTGTGTGGGCATTTCTCAACTGGCTCTATGGGTGAAAATGATAACTGACATTGTGGGTGCATATGCTGCCTGGCACTGTGTGGGCATTTCTCAACTGGCACTCTGGTGTAAAATGATAACTGGCATTGTGGGTGTATATGCTGCCTTGCACTGTGTGGGCATTTCTCAACTGGCACTCTGGTGTAAAATGATAACTGGCATTGTGGGTGCATATGCTGCCTGGCACTGTGTGGGCATTTCTCAACTGGCACTCTGGTGTAAAATGATAACTGGCATTGTGGGTGCATATGCAGCCTGGCACTGTGTGGGCATTTCTCAACTGGCACTCTGGTGTAAAATGATAACTGGCATTGTGGGTGCATATGCTGCCTGGCACTGTTTGGGCATTTCTCAACTGGCACTCTGGTGTAAAATGATAACTGGCATTGTGGGTGCATATGCTGCCTGGCACTGTGTGGGCATTTCTCAACTGGCACTCTGGTGTAAAATGATAACTGGCATTGTGGGTGCATATGCAGCCTGGCACTGTGTGGGCATTTCTCAACTGGCACTCTGGTGTAAAATGATAACTGGCATTGTGGGTGCATATGCTGCCTGGCACTGTGTGGGCATTTCTCAACTGGCACTCTGGTGTAAAATGATAACTGGCATTGTGGGTGCATATGCAGCCTGGCACTGTGTGGGCATTTCTCAACTGGCACTCTGGTGTAAAATGATAACTGGCATTGTGGGTGCATATGCTGCCTGGCACTGTTTGGGCATTTCTCAACTGGCACTCTGGTGTAAAATGATAACTGGCATTGTGGGTGCATATGCTGCCTGGCACTGTGTGGGCATTTCTCAACTGGCACTCTGGTGTAAAATGATAACTGGCATTGTGGGTGCATATGCAGCCTGGCACTGTGTGGGCATTTCTCAACTGGCACTCTGGTGTAAAATGATAACTGGCATTGTGGGTGCATATGCTGCCTGGCACTGTGTGGGCATTTCTCAACTGGCACTCTGGTGTAAAATGATAACTGGCATTGTGGGTGCATATGCTGCCTGGCACTGTGTGGGCATTTCTCAACTGGCACTATGGGTGAAAATGATAACTGGCATTGTGTGTGCATATGCTGCCTGGCACTGTGTGGGCATTTCTCAACTGGCTCTATGGGTGAAAATGATAACTGACATTGTGGGTGCATATGCTGCCTGGCACTGTGTGGGCATTTCTCAACTGGCACTCTGGTGTAAAATGATAACTGGCATTGTGGGTGTATATGCTGCCTGGCACTGTGTGGGCATTTCTCAACTGGCACTCTGGTGTAAAATGATAACTGGCATTGTGGGTGCATATGCTGCCTGGCACTGTGTGGGCATTTCTCAACTGGCACTCTGGTGTAAAATGATAACTGGCATTGTGGGTGCATATGCAGCCTGGCACTGTGTGGGCATTTCTCAACTGGCACTCTGGTGTAAAATGATAACTGGCATTGTGGGTGCATATGCTGCCTGGCACTGTGTGGGCATTTCTCAACTGGCACTCTGGTGTAAAATGATAACTGCCATTGTGGGTGCATATGCTGCCTGGCACTGTGTGGGCATTTCTCAACTGGCACTCTGGTGTAAAATGATAACTGGCATTGTGGGTGTATATGCTGCCTTGCACTGTGTGGGCATTTCTCAACTGGCACTCTGGTGTAAAATGATAACTGGCATTGTGGGTGCATATGCTGCCTGGCACTGTGTTGGCATTTCTTAACTGGCACTCTGGTGTAAAATGATAACTGGCATTGTGGGTGCATATGCTGCCTGGCACTGTGTGGGCATTTCTCAACTGGCACTCTGGTGTAAAATGATAACTGCCATTGTGGGTGCATATGCTGCCTGGCACTGTGTGGGCATTTCTCAACTGGCTCTATGGGTGAAAATGATAACTGACATTGTGGGTGCATATGCAGCCTGGCACTGTGTGGGCATTTCTCAACTGGCACTCTGGTGTAAAATGATAACTGGCATTGTGGGTGTATATGCTGCCTGGCACTGTGTGGGCATTTCTCAACTGGCACTCTGGTGTAAAATGATAACTGGCATTGTGGGTGCATATGCTGCCTGGCACTGTGTGGGCATTTCTCAACTGGCACTCTGGTGTAAAATGATAACTGGCATTGTGGGTGCATATGCTGCCTGGTACTGTGTGGGCATTTCTCAACTGGCACTCTGGTGTAAAATGATAACTGGCATTGTGGGTGCATATGCTGCCTGGCACTGTGTGGGCATTTCTCAACTGGCACTCTGGTGTAAAATGATAACTGGCATTGTGGGTGCATATGCAGCCTGGCACTGTGTGGGCATTTCTCAACTGGCACTCTGGTGTAAAATGATAACTAGCATTTTGGGTGCATATGCTGCCTGGCACTGTGTGAGCATTTCTCAACTGGCACTGTGGGTGAAAATGATAACTGGCAATGTGGGTACATATGCTGCCTGGCACTGTGTGAGCATTTCTCAACTGGCACTCTGGTGTAAAATGATAACTGGCATTGTGGGTGCATATGCAGCCTGGCACTGTGTGGGCATTTCTCAACTGGCACTCTGGTGTAAAATGATAACTGGCATTGTGGGTGCATATGCTGCCTGGCACTGTGTGGGCATTTCTCAACTGGCACTCTGGTGTAAAATGATAACTGGCATTGTGGGTGCATATGCTGCCTGGCACTGTGTGAGCATTTCTTAACTGGCACTCTGGTGTAAAATGATAACTGGCATTGTGGGTGCATATGCTGCCTGGCACTGTGTGGGCATTTCTCAACTGGCACTGTGGGTGAAAATGATAACTGGCATTGTGGGTGCATATGCAGCCTGGCACTGTGTGGGCATTTCTTAACTGGCACTCTGGTGTAAAATGATAACTGGCATTGTGGGTGCATATGCTGCCTGGCACTGTGTGGGCATTTCTCAACTGGCACTGTGGGTGAAAATGATAACTGGCATTGTGGGTGCATATGCTGCCTGGCACTGTGTGAGCATTTCTCAACTGGCACTCTGATGTAAAATGATAACTGGCATTGTGGGTGCATATGCAGCCTGGCACTGTGTGGGCATTTCTTAACTGGCACTCTGGTGTAAAATGATAACTGGCATTGTGGGTGCATATGCTGCCTGGCACTGTGTGGGCATTTCTCAACTGGCACTCTGGTGTAAAATGATAACTGGCATTGTGGGTGCATATGCTGCCTGGCACTGTGTGAGCATTTCTTAACTGGCACTCTGGTGTAAAATGATAACTGGCATTGTGGGTGCATATGCTGCCTGGCACTGTGTGGGCATTTCTCAACTGGCACTGTGGGTGAAAATGATAACTGGCATTGTGGGTGCATATGCTGCCTGGCACTGTGTGAGCATTTCTCAACTGGCACTCTGGTGTAAAATGATAACTGGCATTGTGGGTGCATATGCAGCCTGGCACTGTGTGGGCATTTCTTAACTGGCACTCTGGTGTAAAATGATAACTGGCATTGTGGGTGCATATGCTGCCTGGCACTGTGTGGGCATTTCTTAACTGGCACTGTGGGTGAAAATGATAACTGGCATTGTGGGTGCATATGCTGCCTGGCACTGTGTGAGCATTTCTCAACTGGCACTCTGGTGTAAAATGATAACTGGCATTGTGGGTGCATATGCTGCCTGGCACTGTGTGGGCATTTCTTAACTGGCACTCTGGTGTAAAATGATAACTGGCATTGTGGGTGCATATGCTGCCTGGCACTGTGTGGGCATTTCTCAACTGGCACTATGGGTGAAAATGATAACTGGCATTGTGGGTGCATATGCAGCCTGGCACTGTGTGAGCATTTCTCAACTGGCACTCTGGTGTAAAATGATAACTGGCATTGTGGGTGCATATGCTGCCTGGCACTGTGTGGGCATTTCTTAACTGGCACTATGGGTGAAAATGATAACTGGCATTGTGGGTGCATATGCTGCCTGGCACTGTGTGGGCATTTCTCAACTGGCACTATGGGTGAAAATGATAACTGGCATTGTGGGTGCATATGCAGCCTGGCACTGTGTGGGCATTTCTTAACTGGCACTCTGGTGTAAAATGATAACTGGCATTGTGGGTGCATATGCTGCCTGGCACTGTGTGGGCATTTCTCAACTGGCACTCTGGTGTAAAATGATAACTGGCATTGTGGGTGCATATGCTGCCTGGCACTGTGTGGGCATTTCTCAACTGGCACTGTGGGTGAAAATGATAACTGGCATTGTGGGTGCATATGCTGCCTGGCACTGTGTGAGCATTTCTCAACTGGCACTCTGGTGTAAAATGATAACTGGCATTGTGGGTGCATATGCTGCCTGGCACTGTGTGGGCATTTCTCAACTGGCACTCTGGTGTAAAATGATAACTAGCATTTTGGGTGCATATGCTGCCTGGCACTGTGTGAGCATTTCTCAACTGGCACTGTGGGTGAAAATGATAACTGGCATTGTGGGTACATATGCTGCCTGGCACTGTGTGGGCATTTCTCAACTGGCACTGTGGGTGAAAATGATAACTGGCATTGTGGGTGCATATGCTGCCTGGCACTGTGTGGGCATTTCTTAACTGGCACTCTGGTGTAAAATGATAACTGGCATTGTGGGTGCATATGCTGCCTGGCACTGTGTGGGCATTTCTCAACTGGCACTCTGGTGTAAAATGATAACTGGCATTGTGGGTGCATATGCTGCCTGGCACTGTGTGAGCATTTCTCAACTGGCACTGTGGGTGAAAATGATAACTGGCATTGTGGGTGCATATGCTGCCTGGCACTGTGTGGGCATTTCTCAACTGGCACTCTGGTGTAAAATGATAACTGGCATTGTGGGTGCATATGCTGCCCGGCACTGTGTGAGCATTTCTCAACTGGCACTGTGGGTGAAAATGATAACTGGCATTGTGGGTGCATATGCTGCCTGGCACTGTGTGGGCATTTCTCAACTGGCACTCTGGTGTAAAATGATAACTGGCATTGTGGGTGCATATGCAGCCTGGCACTGTGTGGGCATTTCTCAACTGGCACTCTGGTGTAAAATGATAACTGGCATTGTGGGTGCATATGCTGCCTGGCACTGTGTGGGCATTTCTCAACTGGCACTCTGGTGTAAAATGATAACTGGCATTGTGGGTGCATATGCAGCCTGGCACTGTGTGGGCATTTCTCAACTGGCACTCTGGTGTAAAATGATAACTGGCATTGTGGGTGCATATGCTGCCTGGCACTGTGTGGGCATTTCTCAACTGGCACTCTGGTGTAAAATGATAACTGCCATTGTGGGTGCATATGCTGCCTGGCACTGTGTGAGCATTTCTTAACTGGCACTCTGGTGTAAAATGATAACTGGCATTGTGGGTGCATATGCTGCCTGGCACTGTGTGGGCATTTCTCAACTGGCACTCTGGTGTAAAATGATAACTGGCATTGTGGGTGCATATGCTGCCTGGCACTGTGTGGGCATTTCTCAACTGGCACTCTGGTGTAAAATGATAACTGGCATTTTGGGTGCATATGCTGCCTGGCACTGTGTGAGCATTTCTCAACTGGCACTGTGGGTGAAAATGATAACTGGCATTGTGGGTGCATATGCTGCCTGGCACTGTGTGAGCATTTCTCAACTGGCACTGTGGGTGAAAATGATAACTGGCATTGTGGGTGCATATGCTGCCTGGCACTGTGTGGGCATTTCTCAACTGGCACTCTGGTGTAAAATGATAACTGGCATTGTGGGTGCATATGCAGCCTGGCACTGTGTGGGCATTTCTTAACTGGCACTCTGGTGTAAAATGATAACTGGCATTGTGGGTGCATATGCTGCCTGGCACTGTGTGGGCATTTCTCAACTGGCACTGTGGGTGAAAATGATAACTGGCATTGTGGGTGCATATGCTGCCTGGCACTGTGTGAGCATTTCTCAACTGGCACTCTGGTGTAAAATGATAACTGGCATTGTGGGTGCATATGCAGCCTGGCACTGTGTGGGCATTTCTTAACTGGCACTCTGGTGTAAAATGATAACTGGCATTGTGGGTGCATATGCTGCCTGGCACTGTGTGGGCATTTCTCAACTGGCACTGTGGGTGAAAATGATAACTGGCATTGTGGGTGCATATGCTGCCTGGCACTGTGTGAGCATTTCTCAACTGGCACTCTGGTGTAAAATGATAACTGGCATTGTGGGTGCATATGCAGCCTGGCACTGTGTGGGCATTTCTTAACTGGCACTCTGGTGTAAAATGATAACTGGCATTGTGGGTGCATATGCTGCCTGGCACTGTGTGGGCATTTCTCAACTGGCACTCTGGTGTAAAATGATAACTGGCATTGTGGGTGCATATGCTGCCTGGCACTGTGTGAGCATTTCTTAACTGGCACTCTGGTGTAAAATGATAACTGGCATTGTGGGTGCATATGCTGCCTGGCACTGTGTGGGCATTTCTCAACTGGCACTGTGGGTGAAAATGATAACTGGCATTGTGGGTGCATATGCTGCCTGGCACTGTGTGAGCATTTCTCAACTGGCACTCTGGTGTAAAATGATAACTGGCATTGTGGGTGCATATGCAGCCTGGCACTGTGTGGGCATTTCTTAACTGGCACTCTGGTGTAAAATGATAACTGGCATTGTGGGTGCATATGCTGCCTGGCACTGTGTGGGCATTTCTCAACTGGCACTGTGGGTGAAAATGATAACTGGCATTGTGGGTGCATATGCTGCCTGGCACTGTGTGAGCATTTCTCAACTGGCACTCTGGTGTAAAATGATAACTGGCATTGTGGGTGCATATGCTGCCTGGCACTGTGTGAGAATTTCTTAACTGGCACTCTGGTGTAAAATGATAACTGGCATTGTGGGTGCATATGCTGCCTGGCACTGTGTGGGCATTTCTCAACTGGCACTGTGGGTGAAAATGATAACTGGCATTGTGGGTGCATATGCTGCCTGGCACTGTGTGAGCATTTCTCAACTGGCACTCTGGTGTAAAATGATAACTGGCATTGTGGGTGCATATGCAGCCTGGCACTGTGTGGGCATTTCTTAACTGGCACTCTGGTGTAAAATGATAACTGGCATTGTGGGTGCATATGCTGCCTGGCACTGTGTGGGCATTTCTTAACTGGCACTGTGGGTGAAAATGATAACTGGCATTGTGGGTGCATATGCTGCCTGGCACTGTGTGAGCATTTCTCAACTGGCACTCTGGTGTAAAATGATAACTGGCATTGTGGGTGCATATGCTGCCTGGCACTGTGTGGGCATTTCTTAACTGGCACTCTGGTGTAAAATGATAACTGGCATTGTGGGTGCATATGCTGCCTGGCACTGTGTGGGCATTTCTCAACTGGCACTATGGGTGAAAATGATAACTGGCATTGTGGGTGCATATGCAGCCTGGCACTGTGTGAGCATTTCTCAACTGGCACTCTGGTGTAAAATGATAACTGGCATTGTGGGTGCATATGCTGCCTGGCACTGTGTGGGCATTTCTCAACTGGCACTATGGGTGAAAATGATAACTGGCATTGTGGGTGCATATGCAGCCTGGCACTGTGTGGGCATTTCTTAACTGGCACTCTGGTGTAAAATGATAACTGGCATTGTGGGTGCATATGCTGCCTGGCACTGTGTGGGCATTTCTCAACTGGCACTCTGGTGTAAAATGATAACTGGCATTGTGGGTGCATATGCTGCCTGGCACTGTGTGGGCATTTCTCAACTGGCACTGTGGGTGAAAATGATAACTGGCATTGTGGGTGCATATGCTGCCTGGCACTGTGTGAGCATTTCTCAACTGGCACTCTGGTGTAAAATGATAACTGGCATTGTGGGTGCATATGCTGCCTGGCACTGTGTGGGCATTTCTCAACTGGCACTCTGGTGTAAAATGATAACTAGCATTTTGGGTGCATATGCTGCCTGGCACTGTGTGAGCATTTCTCAACTGGCACTGTGGGTGAAAATGATAACTGGCATTGTGGGTACATATGCTGCCTGGCACTGTGTGGGCATTTCTCAACTGGCACTGTGGGTGAAAATGATAACTGGCATTGTGGGTGCATATGCTGCCTGGCACTGTGTGGGCATTTCTTAACTGGCACTCTGGTGTAAAATGATAACTGGCATTGTGGGTGCATATGCTGCCTGGCACTGTGTGGGCATTTCTCAACTGGCACTCTGGTGTAAAATGATAACTGGCATTGTGGGTGCATATGCTGCCTGGCACTGTGTGAGCATTTCTCAACTGGCACTGTGGGTGAAAATGATAACTGGCATTGTGGGTGCATATGCTGCCTGGCACTGTGTGGGCATTTCTCAACTGGCACTCTGGTGTAAAATGATAACTGGCATTGTGGGTGCATATGCTGCCTGGCACTGTGTGAGCATTTCTCAACTGGCACTGTGGGTGAAAATGATAACTGGCATTGTGGGTGCATATGCTGCCTGGCACTGTGTGGGCATTTCTCAACTGGCACTCTGGTGTAAAATGATAACTGGCATTGTGGGTGCATATGCAGCCTGGCACTGTGTGGGCATTTCTCAACTGGCACTCTGGTGTAAAATGATAACTGGCATTGTGGGTGCATATGCTGCCTGGCACTGTGTGGGCATTTCTCAACTGGCACTCTGGTGTAAAATGATAACTGGCATTGTGGGTGCATATGCAGCCTGGCACTGTGTGGGCATTTCTCAACTGGCACTCTGGTGTAAAATGATAACTGGCATTGTGGGTGCATATGCTGCCTGGCACTGTGTGGGCATTTCTCAACTGGCACTCTGGTGTAAAATGATAACTGCCATTGTGGGTGCATATGCTGCCTGGCACTGTGTGAGCATTTCTTAACTGGCACTCTGGTGTAAAATGATAACTGGCATTGTGGGTGCATATGCTGCCTGGCACTGTGTGGGCATTTCTCAACTGGCACTCTGGTGTAAAATGATAACTGGCATTGTGGGTGCATATGCTGCCTGGCACTGTGTGGGCATTTCTCAACTGGCACTCTGGTGTAAAATGATAACTGGCATTTTGGGTGCATATGCTGCCTGGCACTGTGTGAGCATTTCTCAACTGGCACTGTGGGTGAAAATGATAACTGGCATTGTGGGTGCATATGCTGCCTTGCACTGTGTGAGCATTTCTCAACTGGCACTCTGGTGTAAAATGATAACTGGCATTGTGGGTGCATATGCAGCCTGGCACTGTGTGGGCATTTCTTAACTGGCACTCTGGTGTAAAATGATAACTGGCATTGTGGGTGCATATGCTGCCTGGCACTGTGTGAGCATTTCTTAACTGGCACTCTGGTGTAAAATGATAACTGGCATTGTGGGTGCATATGCTGCCTGGCACTGTGTGGGCATTTTTCAACTGGCACTGTGGGTGAAAATGATAACTGGCATTGTGGGTGCATATGCTGCCTGGCACTGTGTGAGCATTTCTCAACTGGAACTCTGGTGTAAAATGATAACTGGCATTGTGGGTGCATATGCTGCCTGGCACTGTGTGGGCATTTCTCAACTGGCACTGTGGGTGAAAATGATAACTGGCATTGTGGGTGCATATGCTGCCTGGCACTGTGTGAGCATTTCTCAACTGGCACTCTGGTGTAAAATGATAACTGGCATTGTGGGTGCATATGCAGCCTGGCACTGTGTGGGCATTTCTTAACTGGCACTCTGGTGTAAAATAATAACTGGCATTGTGGGTGCATATGCAGCCTGGCACTGTGTTGGCATTTCTTAACTGGCACTCTGGTGTAAAATGATAACTGGCATTGTGGGTGCATATGCTGCCTGGCACTGTGTGGGCATTTCTCAACTGGCACTGTGGGTGAAAATGATAACTGGCATTGTGGGTGCATATGCTGCCTGGCACTGTGTGGGCATTTCTTAACTGGCACTGTGGGTGAAAATGATAACTGGCATTGTGGGTGCATATGCTGCCTGGCACTGTGTGAGCATTTCTCAACTGGCACTCTGGTGTAAAATGATAACTGGCATTGTGGGTGCATATGCTGCCTGGCACTGTGTGGGCATTTCTTAACTGGCACTCTGGTGTAAAATGATAACTGGCATTGTGGGTGCATATGCAGCCTGGCACTGTGTGGGCATTTCTTAACTGGCACTCTGGTGTAAAATAATAACTGGCATTGTGGGTGCATATGCTGCCTGGCACTGTGTGAGCATTTCTTAACTGGCACTCTGGTGTAAAATGATAACTGGCATTGTGGGTGCATATGCTGCCTGGCACTGTGTGGGCATTTCTTAACTGGCACTGTGTGTGAAAATGATAACTGGCATTGTGGGTGCATATGCTGCCTGGCACTGTGTGAGCATTTCTCAACTGGCACTCTGGTGTAAAATGATAACTGGCATTGTGGGTGCATATGCTGCCTGGCACTGTGTGAGCATTTCTTAACTGGCACTCTGGTGTAAAATGATAACTGGCATTGTGGGTGCATATGCTGCCTGGCACTGTGTGAGCATTTCTCAACTGGCACTCTGGTGTAAAATGATAACTGGCATTGTGGGTGCATATGCAGCCTGGCACTGTGTGGGCATTTCTTAACTGGCACTCTGGTGTAAAATGATAACTGGCCATGTGGGTGCATATGCTGCTTGGCACTGTGTGGGCATTTCTCAACTGGCACTGTGGGTGAAAATGATAACTGGCATTGTGGGTGCATATGCTGCCTGGCACTGTGTGAGCATTTCTTAACTGGCACTCTGGTGTAAAATGATAACTGGCATTGTGGGTGCATATGCTGCCTGGCACTGTGTGGGCATTTCTTAACTGGCACTGTGGGTGAAAATGATAACTGGCATTGTGGGTGCATATGCTGCCTGGCACTGTGTGAGCATTTCTCAACTGGCACTCTGGTGTAAAATGATAACTGGCATTGTGGGTGCATATGCTGCCTGGCACTGTGTGAGCATTTCTCAACTGGCACTCTGGTGTAAAATGATAACTGGCATTGTGGGTGCATATGCTGCCTGGCACTGTGTGGGCATTTCTCAACTGGCACTGTGGGTGAAAATGATAACTGGCATTGTGGGTGCATATGCTGCCTGGCACTGTGTGGGCATTTCTTAACTGGCACTGTGGGTGAAAATGATAACTGGCATTGTGGGTGCATATGCTGCCTGGCACTGTGTGAGCATTTCTCAACTGGCACTCTGGTGTAAAATGATAACTGGCATTGTGGGTGCATATGCTGCCTGGCACTGTGTGGGCATTTCTTAACTGGCACTCTGGTGTAAAATGATAACTGGCATTGTGGGTGCATATGCAGCCTGGCACTGTGTGGGCATTTCTTAACTGGCACTCTGGTGTAAAATAATAACTGGCATTGTGGGTGCATATGCTGCCTGGCACTGTGTGAGCATTTCTTAACTGGCACTCTGGTGTAAAATGATAACTGGCATTGTGGGTGCATATGCTGCCTGGCACTGTGTGGGCATTTCTCAACTGGCACTGTGGGTGAAAATGATAACTGGCATTGTGGGTGCATATGCTGCCTGGCACTGTGTGAGCATTTCTCAACTGGCACTCTGGTGTAAAATGATAACTGGCATTGTGGGTGCATATGTAGCCTGGCACTGTGTGGGCATTTCTTAACTGGCACTCTGGTGTAAAATAATAACTGGCATTGTGGGTGCATATGCTGCCTGGCACTGTGTGGGCATTTCTCAACTGGCACTGTGGGTGAAAATGATAACTGGCATTGTGGGTGCATATGCTGCCTGGCACTGTGTGAGCATTTCTTAACTGGCACTCTGGTGTAAAATGATAACTGGCATTGTGGGTGCATATGCTGCCTGGCACTGTGTGGGCATTTCTTAACTGGCACTGTGTGTGAAAATGATAACTGGCATTGTGGGTGCATATGCTGCCTGGCACTGTGTGAGCATTTCTCAACTGGCACTCTGGTGTAAAATGATAACTGGCATTGTGGGTGCATATGCTGCCTGGCACTGTGTGGGCATTTCTTAACTGGCACTCTGGTGTAAAATGATAACTGGCATTGTGGGTGCATATGCTGCCTGGCACTGTGTGAGCATTTCTCAACTGGCACTGTGGGTGAAAATGATAACTGGCATTGTGGGTGCATATGCTGCCTGGCACTGTGTGAGCATTTCTCAACTGGCACTCTGGTGTAAAATGATAACTGGCATTGTGAGTGCATATGCAGCCTGGCACTGTGTGGGCATTTCTTAACTGGCACTCTGGTGTAAAATGATAACTGGCATTGTGGGTGCATATGCAGCCTGGCACTGTGTGGGCATTTCTCAACTGGCACTCTGGTGTAAAATGATAACTGGCATTGTGGGTGCATATGCTGCCTGGCACTGTGTGGGCATTTCTCAACTGGCACTCTGGTGTAAAATGATAACTGGCATTGTGGGTGCATATGCAGCCTGGCACTGTGTGGGCATTTCTCAACTGGCACTCTGGTGTAAAATGATAACTGGCATTGTGGGTGCATATGCTGCCTGGCACTGTGTGGGCATTTCTCAACTGGCACTCTGGTGTAAAATGATAACTGGCATTGTGGGTGCATATGCAGCCTGGCACTGTGTGGGCATTTCTCAACTGGCACTCTGGTGTAAAATGATAACTGGCATTGTGGGTGCATATGCTGCCTGGCACTGTGTGGGCATTTCTCAACTGGCACTCTGGTGTAAAATGATAACTGCCATTGTGGGTGCATATGCTGCCTGGCACTGTGTGAGCATTTCTTAACTGGCACTCTGGTGTAAAATGATAACTGGCATTGTGGGTGCATATGCTGCCTGGCACTGTGTGGGCATTTCTCAACTGGCACTCTGGTGTAAAATGATAACTGGCATTGTGGGTGCATATGCTGCCTGGCACTGTGTGGGCATTTCTCAACTGGCACTCTGGTGTAAAATGATAACTGGCATTTTGGGTGCATATGCTGCCTGGCACTGTGTGAGCATTTCTCAACTGGCACTGTGGGTGAAAATGATAACTGGCATTGTGGGTGCATATGCTGCCTGGCACTGTGTGAGCATTTCTCAACTGGCACTCTGGTGTAAAATGATAACTGGCATTGTGGGTGCATATGCAGCCTGGCACTGTGTGGGCATTTCTTAACTGGCACTCTGGTGTAAAATGATAACTGGCATTGTGGGTGCATATGCTGCCTGGCACTGTGTGGGCATTTCTCAACTGGCACTGTGGGTGAAAATGATAACTGGCATTGTGGGTGCATATGCTGCCTGGCACTGTGTGAGCATTTCTCAACTGGCACTCTGGTGTAAAATGATAACTGGCATTGTGGGTGCATATGCAGCCTGGCACTGTGTGGGCATTTCTTAACTGGCACTCTGGTGTAAAATGATAACTGGCATTGTGGGTGCATATGCTGCCTGGCACTGTGTGGGCATTTCTCAACTGGCACTGTGGGTGAAAATGATAACTGGCATTGTGGGTGCATATGCTGCCTGGCACTGTGTGAGCATTTCTCAACTGGCACTCTGGTGTAAAATGATAACTGGCATTGTGGGTGCATATGCAGCCTGGCACTGTGTGGGCATTTCTTAACTGGCACTCTGGTGTAAAATGATAACTGGCATTGTGGGTGCATATGCTGCCTGGCACTGTGTGGGCATTTCTCAACTGGCACTCTGGTGTAAAATGATAACTGGCATTGTGGGTGCATATGCTGCCTGGCACTGTGTGAGCATTTCTTAACTGGCACTCTGGTGTAAAATGATAACTGGCATTGTGGGTGCATATGCTGCCTGGCACTGTGTGGGCATTTCTCAACTGGCACTGTGGGTGAAAATGATAACTGGCATTGTGGGTGCATATGCTGCCTGGCACTGTGTGAGCATTTCTCAACTGGCACTCTGGTGTAAAATGATAACTGGCATTGTGGGTGCATATGCAGCCTGGCACTGTGTGGGCATTTCTTAACTGGCACTCTGGTGTAAAATGATAACTGGCATTGTGGGTGCATATGCTGCCTGGCACTGTGTGGGCATTTCTCAACTGGCACTGTGGGTGAAAATGATAACTGGCATTGTGGGTGCATATGCTGCCTGGCACTGTGTGAGCATTTCTCAACTGGCACTCTGGTGTAAAATGATAACTGGCATTGTGGGTGCATATGCTGCCTGGCACTGTGTGAGCATTTCTTAACTGGCACTCTGGTGTAAAATGATAACTGGCATTGTGGGTGCATATGCTGCCTGGCACTGTGTGGGCATTTCTCAACTGGCACTGTGGGTGAAAATGATAACTGGCATTGTGGGTGCATATGCTGCCTGGCACTGTGTGAGCATTTCTCAACTGGCACTCTGGTGTAAAATGATAACTGGCATTGTGGGTGCATATGCAGCCTGGCACTGTGTGGGCATTTCTTAACTGGCACTCTGGTGTAAAATGATAACTGGCATTGTGGGTGCATATGCTGCCTGGCACTGTGTGGGCATTTCTTAACTGGCACTGTGGGTGAAAATGATAACTGGCATTGTGGGTGCATATGCTGCCTGGCACTGTGTGAGCATTTCTCAACTGGCACTCTGGTGTAAAATGATAACTGGCATTGTGGGTGCATATGCTGCCTGGCACTGTGTGGGCATTTCTTAACTGGCACTCTGGTGTAAAATGATAACTGGCATTGTGGGTGCATATGCTGCCTGGCACTGTGTGGGCATTTCTCAACTGGCACTATGGGTGAAAATGATAACTGGCATTGTGGGTGCATATGCAGCCTGGCACTGTGTGAGCATTTCTCAACTGGCACTCTGGTGTAAAATGATAACTGGCATTGTGGGTGCATATGCTGCCTGGCACTGTGTGGGCATTTCTCAACTGGCACTATGGGTGAAAATGATAACTGGCATTGTGGGTGCATATGCAGCCTGGCACTGTGTGGGCATTTCTTAACTGGCACTCTGGTGTAAAATGATAACTGGCATTGTGGGTGCATATGCTGCCTGGCACTGTGTGGGCATTTCTCAACTGGCACTCTGGTGTAAAATGATAACTAGCATTTTGGGTGCATATGCTGCCTGGCACTGTGTGAGCATTTCTCAACTGGCACTGTGGGTGAAAATGATAACTGGCATTGTGGGTACATATGCTGCCTGGCACTGTGTGGGCATTTCTCAACTGGCACTGTGGGTGAAAATGATAACTGGCATTGTGGGTGCATATGCTGCCTGGCACTGTGTGGGCATTTCTTAACTGGCACTCTGGTGTAAAATGATAACTGGCATTGTGGGTGCATATGCTGCCTGGCACTGTGTGGGCATTTCTCAACTGGCACTCTGGTGTAAAATGATAACTGGCATTGTGGGTGCATATGCTGCCTGGCACTGTGTGAGCATTTCTCAACTGGCACTGTGGGTGAAAATGATAACTGGCATTGTGGGTGCATATGCTGCCTGGCACTGTGTGGGCATTTCTCAACTGGCACTCTGGTGTAAAATGATAACTGGCATTGTGGGTGCATATGCTGCCTGGCACTGTGTGAGCATTTCTCAACTGGCACTGTGGGTGAAAATGATAACTGGCATTGTGGGTGCATATGCTGCCTGGCACTGTGTGGGCATTTCTCAACTGGCACTCTGGTGTAAAATGATAACTGGCATTGTGGGTGCATATGCAGCCTGGCACTGTGTGGGCATTTCTCAACTGGCACTCTGGTGTAAAATGATAACTGGCATTGTGGGTGCATATGCTGCCTGGCACTGTGTGGGCATTTCTCAACTGGCACTCTGGTGTAAAATGATAACTGGCATTGTGGGTGCATATGCAGCCTGGCACTGTGTGGGCATTTCTCAACTGGCACTCTGGTGTAAAATGATAACTGGCATTGTGGGTGCATATGCTGCCTGGCACTGTGTGGGCATTTCTCAACTGGCACTCTGGTGTAAAATGATAACTGCCATTGTGGGTGCATATGCTGCCTGGCACTGTGTGAGCATTTCTTAACTGGCACTCTGGTGTAAAATGATAACTGGCATTGTGGGTGCATATGCTGCCTGGCACTGTGTGGGCATTTCTCAACTGGCACTCTGGTGTAAAATGATAACTGGCATTGTGGGTGCATATGCTGCCTGGCACTGTGTGGGCATTTCTCAACTGGCACTCTGGTGTAAAATGATAACTGGCATTTTGGGTGCATATGCTGCCTGGCACTGTGTGAGCATTTCTCAACTGGCACTGTGGGTGAAAATGATAACTGGCATTGTGGGTGCATATGCTGCCTTGCACTGTGTGAGCATTTCTCAACTGGCACTCTGGTGTAAAATGATAACTGGCATTGTGGGTGCATATGCAGCCTGGCACTGTGTGGGCATTTCTTAACTGGCACTCTGGTGTAAAATGATAACTGGCATTGTGGGTGCATATGCTGCCTGGCACTGTGTGAGCATTTCTTAACTGGCACTCTGGTGTAAAATGATAACTGGCATTGTGGGTGCATATGCTGCCTGGCACTGTGTGGGCATTTTTCAACTGGCACTGTGGGTGAAAATGATAACTGGCATTGTGGGTGCATATGCTGCCTGGCACTGTGTGAGCATTTCTCAACTGGAACTCTGGTGTAAAATGATAACTGGCATTGTGGGTGCATATGCTGCCTGGCACTGTGTGGGCATTTCTCAACTGGCACTGTGGGTGAAAATGATAACTGGCATTGTGGGTGCATATGCTGCCTGGCACTGTGTGAGCATTTCTCAACTGGCACTCTGGTGTAAAATGATAACTGGCATTGTGGGTGCATATGCAGCCTGGCACTGTGTGGGCATTTCTTAACTGGCACTCTGGTGTAAAATAATAACTGGCATTGTGGGTGCATATGCAGCCTGGCACTGTGTTGGCATTTCTTAACTGGCACTCTGGTGTAAAATGATAACTGGCATTGTGGGTGCATATGCTGCCTGGCACTGTGTGGGCATTTCTCAACTGGCACTGTGGGTGAAAATGATAACTGGCATTGTGGGTGCATATGCTGCCTGGCACTGTGTGGGCATTTCTTAACTGGCACTGTGGGTGAAAATGATAACTGGCATTGTGGGTGCATATGCTGCCTGGCACTGTGTGAGCATTTCTCAACTGGCACTCTGGTGTAAAATGATAACTGGCATTGTGGGTGCATATGCTGCCTGGCACTGTGTGGGCATTTCTTAACTGGCACTCTGGTGTAAAATGATAACTGGCATTGTGGGTGCATATGCAGCCTGGCACTGTGTGGGCATTTCTTAACTGGCACTCTGGTGTAAAATAATAACTGGCATTGTGGGTGCATATGCTGCCTGGCACTGTGTGAGCATTTCTTAACTGGCACTCTGGTGTAAAATGATAACTGGCATTGTGGGTGCATATGCTGCCTGGCACTGTGTGGGCATTTCTCAACTGGCACTGTGGGTGAAAATGATAACTGGCATTGTGGGTGCATATGCTGCCTGGCACTGTGTGAGCATTTCTCAACTGGCACTCTGGTGTAAAATGATAACTGGCATTGTGGGTGCATATGTAGCCTGGCACTGTGTGGGCATTTCTTAACTGGCACTCTGGTGTAAAATAATAACTGGCATTGTGGGTGCATATGCTGCCTGGCACTGTGTGGGCATTTCTCAACTGGCACTGTGGGTGAAAATGATAACTGGCATTGTGGGTGCATATGCTGCCTGGCACTGTGTGAGCATTTCTTAACTGGCACTCTGGTGTAAAATGATAACTGGCATTGTGGGTGCATATGCTGCCTGGCACTGTGTGGGCATTTCTTAACTGGCACTGTGTGTGAAAATGATAACTGGCATTGTGGGTGCATATGCTGCCTGGCACTGTGTGAGCATTTCTCAACTGGCACTCTGGTGTAAAATGATAACTGGCATTGTGGGTGCATATGCTGCCTGGCACTGTGTGAGCATTTCTTAACTGGCACTCTGGTGTAAAATGATAACTGGCATTGTGGGTGCATATGCTGCCTGGCACTGTGTGAGCATTTCTCAACTGGCACTCTGGTGTAAAATGATAACTGGCATTGTGGGTGCATATGCAGCCTGGCACTGTGTGGGCATTTCTTAACTGGCACTCTGGTGTAAAATGATAACTGGCCATGTGGGTGCATATGCTGCTTGGCACTGTGTGGGCATTTCTCAACTGGCACTGTGGGTGAAAATGATAACTGGCATTGTGGGTGCATATGCTGCCTGGCACTGTGTGAGCATTTCTTAACTGGCACTCTGGTGTAAAATGATAACTGGCATTGTGGGTGCATATGCTGCCTGGCACTGTGTGGGCATTTCTTAACTGGCACTGTGGGTGAAAATGATAACTGGCATTGTGGGTGCATATGCTGCCTGGCACTGTGTGAGCATTTCTCAACTGGCACTCTGGTGTAAAATGATAACTGGCATTGTGGGTGCATATGCTGCCTGGCACTGTGTGAGCATTTCTCAACTGGCACTCTGGTGTAAAATGATAACTGGCATTGTGGGTGCATATGCTGCCTGGCACTGTGTGGGCATTTCTCAACTGGCACTGTGGGTGAAAATGATAACTGGCATTGTGGGTGCATATGCTGCCTGGCACTGTGTGGGCATTTCTTAACTGGCACTGTGGGTGAAAATGATAACTGGCATTGTGGGTGCATATGCTGCCTGGCACTGTGTGAGCATTTCTCAACTGGCACTCTGGTGTAAAATGATAACTGGCATTGTGGGTGCATATGCTGCCTGGCACTGTGTGGGCATTTCTTAACTGGCACTCTGGTGTAAAATGATAACTGGCATTGTGGGTGCATATGCAGCCTGGCACTGTGTGGGCATTTCTTAACTGGCACTCTGGTGTAAAATAATAACTGGCATTGTGGGTGCATATGCTGCCTGGCACTGTGTGAGCATTTCTTAACTGGCACTCTGGTGTAAAATGATAACTGGCATTGTGGGTGCATATGCTGCCTGGCACTGTGTGGGCATTTCTCAACTGGCACTGTGGGTGAAAATGATAACTGGCATTGTGGGTGCATATGCTGCCTGGCACTGTGTGAGCATTTCTCAACTGGCACTCTGGTGTAAAATGATAACTGGCATTGTGGGTGCATATGTAGCCTGGCACTGTGTGGGCATTTCTTAACTGGCACTCTGGTGTAAAATAATAACTGGCATTGTGGGTGCATATGCTGCCTGGCACTGTGTGGGCATTTCTCAACTGGCACTGTGGGTGAAAATGATAACTGGCATTGTGGGTGCATATGCTGCCTGGCACTGTGTGAGCATTTCTTAACTGGCACTCTGGTGTAAAATGATAACTGGCATTGTGGGTGCATATGCTGCCTGGCACTGTGTGGGCATTTCTTAACTGGCACTGTGTGTGAAAATGATAACTGGCATTGTGGGTGCATATGCTGCCTGGCACTGTGTGAGCATTTCTCAACTGGCACTCTGGTGTAAAATGATAACTGGCATTGTGGGTGCATATGCTGCCTGGCACTGTGTGGGCATTTCTTAACTGGCACTCTGGTGTAAAATGATAACTGGCATTGTGGGTGCATATGCTGCCTGGCACTGTGTGAGCATTTCTCAACTGGCACTGTGGGTGAAAATGATAACTGGCATTGTGGGTGCATATGCTGCCTGGCACTGTGTGAGCATTTCTCAACTGGCACTCTGGTGTAAAATGATAACTGGCATTGTGAGTGCATATGCAGCCTGGCACTGTGTGGGCATTTCTTAACTGGCACTCTGGTGTAAAATGATAACTGGCATTGTGGGTGCATATGCAGCCTGGCACTGTGTGGGCATTTCTCAACTGGCACTCTGGTGTAAAATGATAACTGGCATTGTGGGTGCATATGCTGCCTGGCACTGTGTGGGCATTTCTCAACTGGCACTCTGGTGTAAAATGATAACTGCCATTGTGGGTGCATATGCTGCCTGGCACTGTGTGAGCATTTCTTAACTGGCACTCTGGTGTAAAATGATAACTGGCATTGTGGGTGCATATGCTGCCTGGCACTGTGTGGGCATTTCTCAACTGGCACTCTGGTGTAAAATGATAACTGGCATTGTGGGTGCATATGCTGCCTGGCACTGTGTGGGCATTTCTCAACTGGCACTCTGGTGTAAAATGATAACTGGCATTTTGGGTGCATATGCTGCCTGGCACTGTGTGAGCATTTCTCAACTGGCACTGTGGGTGAAAATGATAACTGGCATTGTGGGTGCATATGCTGCCTTGCACTGTGTGAGCATTTCTCAACTGGCACTCTGGTGTAAAATGATAACTGGCATTGTGGGTGCATATGCAGCCTGGCACTGTGTGGGCATTTCTTAACTGGCACTCTGGTGTAAAATGATAACTGGCATTGTGGGTGCATATGCTGCCTGGCACTGTGTGAGCATTTCTTAACTGGCACTCTGGTGTAAAATGATAACTGGCATTGTGGGTGCATATGCTGCCTGGCACTGTGTGGGCATTTTTCAACTGGCACTGTGGGTGAAAATGATAACTGGCATTGTGGGTGCATATGCTGCCTGGCACTGTGTGAGCATTTCTCAACTGGAACTCTGGTGTAAAATGATAACTGGCATTGTGGGTGCATATGCTGCCTGGCACTGTGTGGGCATTTCTCAACTGGCACTGTGGGTGAAAATGATAACTGGCATTGTGGGTGCATATGCTGCCTGGCACTGTGTGAGCATTTCTCAACTGGCACTCTGGTGTAAAATGATAACTGGCATTGTGGGTGCATATGCAGCCTGGCACTGTGTGGGCATTTCTTAACTGGCACTCTGGTGTAAAATAATAACTGGCATTGTGGGTGCATATGCAGCCTGGCACTGTGTTGGCATTTCTTAACTGGCACTCTGGTGTAAAATGATAACTGGCATTGTGGGTGCATATGCTGCCTGGCACTGTGTGGGCATTTCTCAACTGGCACTGTGGGTGAAAATGATAACTGGCATTGTGGGTGCATATGCTGCCTGGCACTGTGTGGGCATTTCTTAACTGGCACTGTGGGTGAAAATGATAACTGGCATTGTGGGTGCATATGCTGCCTGGCACTGTGTGAGCATTTCTCAACTGGCACTCTGGTGTAAAATGATAACTGGCATTGTGGGTGCATATGCTGCCTGGCACTGTGTGGGCATTTCTTAACTGGCACTCTGGTGTAAAATGATAACTGGCATTGTGGGTGCATATGCAGCCTGGCACTGTGTGGGCATTTCTTAACTGGCACTCTGGTGTAAAATAATAACTGGCATTGTGGGTGCATATGCTGCCTGGCACTGTGTGAGCATTTCTTAACTGGCACTCTGGTGTAAAATGATAACTGGCATTGTGGGTGCATATGCTGCCTGGCACTGTGTGGGCATTTCTCAACTGGCACTGTGGGTGAAAATGATAACTGGCATTGTGGGTGCATATGCTGCCTGGCACTGTGTGAGCATTTCTCAACTGGCACTCTGGTGTAAAATGATAACTGGCATTGTGGGTGCATATGTAGCCTGGCACTGTGTGGGCATTTCTTAACTGGCACTCTGGTGTAAAATAATAACTGGCATTGTGGGTGCATATGCTGCCTGGCACTGTGTGGGCATTTCTCAACTGGCACTGTGGGTGAAAATGATAACTGGCATTGTGGGTGCATATGCTGCCTGGCACTGTGTGAGCATTTCTTAACTGGCACTCTGGTGTAAAATGATAACTGGCATTGTGGGTGCATATGCTGCCTGGCACTGTGTGGGCATTTCTCAACTGGCACTCTGGTGTAAAATGATAACTGCCATTGTGGGTGCATATGCTGCCTGGCACTGTGTGAGCATTTCTTAACTGGCACTCTGGTGTAAAATGATAACTGGCATTGTGGGTGCATATGCTGCCTGGCACTGTGTGGGCATTTCTCAACTGGCACTCTGGTGTAAAATGATAACTGGCATTGTGGGTGCATATGCTGCCTGGCACTGTGTGGGCATTTCTCAACTGGCACTCTGGTGTAAAATGATAACTGGCATTTTGGGTGCATATGCTGCCTGGCACTGTGTGAGCATTTCTCAACTGGCACTGTGGGTGAAAATGATAACTGGCATTGTGGGTGCATATGCTGCCTTGCACTGTGTGAGCATTTCTCAACTGGCACTCTGGTGTAAAATGATAACTGGCATTGTGGGTGCATATGCAGCCTGGCACTGTGTGGGCATTTCTTAACTGGCACTCTGGTGTAAAATGATAACTGGCATTGTGGGTGCATATGCTGCCTGGCACTGTGTGAGCATTTCTTAACTGGCACTCTGGTGTAAAATGATAACTGGCATTGTGGGTGCATATGCTGCCTGGCACTGTGTGGGCATTTTTCAACTGGCACTGTGGGTGAAAATGATAACTGGCATTGTGGGTGCATATGCTGCCTGGCACTGTGTGAGCATTTCTCAACTGGAACTCTGGTGTAAAATGATAACTGGCATTGTGGGTGCATATGCTGCCTGGCACTGTGTGGGCATTTCTCAACTGGCACTGTGGGTGAAAATGATAACTGGCATTGTGGGTGCATATGCTGCCTGGCACTGTGTGAGCATTTCTCAACTGGCACTCTGGTGTAAAATGATAACTGGCATTGTGGGTGCATATGCAGCCTGGCACTGTGTGGGCATTTCTTAACTGGCACTCTGGTGTAAAATAATAACTGGCATTGTGGGTGCATATGCAGCCTGGCACTGTGTTGGCATTTCTTAACTGGCACTCTGGTGTAAAATGATAACTGGCATTGTGGGTGCATATGCTGCCTGGCACTGTGTGGGCATTTCTCAACTGGCACTGTGGGTGAAAATGATAACTGGCATTGTGGGTGCATATGCTGCCTGGCACTGTGTGGGCATTTCTTAACTGGCACTGTGGGTGAAAATGATAACTGGCATTGTGGGTGCATATGCTGCCTGGCACTGTGTGAGCATTTCTCAACTGGCACTCTGGTGTAAAATGATAACTGGCATTGTGGGTGCATATGCTGCCTGGCACTGTGTGGGCATTTCTTAACTGGCACTCTGGTGTAAAATGATAACTGGCATTGTGGGTGCATATGCAGCCTGGCACTGTGTGGGCATTTCTTAACTGGCACTCTGGTGTAAAATAATAACTGGCATTGTGGGTGCATATGCTGCCTGGCACTGTGTGAGCATTTCTTAACTGGCACTCTGGTGTAAAATGATAACTGGCATTGTGGGTGCATATGCTGCCTGGCACTGTGTGGGCATTTCTCAACTGGCACTGTGGGTGAAAATGATAACTGGCATTGTGGGTGCATATGCTGCCTGGCACTGTGTGAGCATTTCTCAACTGGCACTCTGGTGTAAAATGATAACTGGCATTGTGGGTGCATATGTAGCCTGGCACTGTGTGGGCATTTCTTAACTGGCACTCTGGTGTAAAATAATAACTGGCATTGTGGGTGCATATGCTGCCTGGCACTGTGTGGGCATTTCTCAACTGGCACTGTGGGTGAAAATGATAACTGGCATTGTGGGTGCATATGCTGCCTGGCACTGTGTGAGCATTTCTTAACTGGCACTCTGGTGTAAAATGATAACTGGCATTGTGGGTGCATATGCTGCCTGGCACTGTGTGGGCATTTCTTAACTGGCACTGTGTGTGAAAATGATAACTGGCATTGTGGGTGCATATGCTGCCTGGCACTGTGTGAGCATTTCTCAACTGGCACTCTGGTGTAAAATGATAACTGGCATTGTGGGTGCATATGCTGCCTGGCACTGTGTGAGCATTTCTTAACTGGCACTCTGGTGTAAAATGATAACTGGCATTGTGGGTGCATATGCTGCCTGGCACTGTGTGAGCATTTCTCAACTGGCACTCTGGTGTAAAATGATAACTGGCATTGTGGGTGCATATGCAGCCTGGCACTGTGTGGGCATTTCTTAACTGGCACTCTGGTGTAAAATGATAACTGGCCATGTGGGTGCATATGCTGCTTGGCACTGTGTGGGCATTTCTCAACTGGCACTGTGGGTGAAAATGATAACTGGCATTGTGGGTGCATATGCTGCCTGGCACTGTGTGAGCATTTCTTAACTGGCACTCTGGTGTAAAATGATAACTGGCATTGTGGGTGCATATGCTGCCTGGCACTGTGTGGGCATTTCTTAACTGGCACTGTGGGTGAAAATGATAACTGGCATTGTGGGTGCATATGCTGCCTGGCACTGTGTGAGCATTTCTCAACTGGCACTCTGGTGTAAAATGATAACTGGCATTGTGGGTGCATATGCTGCCTGGCACTGTGTGAGCATTTCTCAACTGGCACTCTGGTGTAAAATGATAACTGGCATTGTGGGTGCATATGCTGCCTGGCACTGTGTGGGCATTTCTCAACTGGCACTGTGGGTGAAAATGATAACTGGCATTGTGGGTGCATATGCTGCCTGGCACTGTGTGGGCATTTCTTAACTGGCACTGTGGGTGAAAATGATAACTGGCATTGTGGGTGCATATGCTGCCTGGCACTGTGTGAGCATTTCTCAACTGGCACTCTGGTGTAAAATGATAACTGGCATTGTGGGTGCATATGCTGCCTGGCACTGTGTGGGCATTTCTTAACTGGCACTCTGGTGTAAAATGATAACTGGCATTGTGGGTGCATATGCAGCCTGGCACTGTGTGGGCATTTCTTAACTGGCACTCTGGTGTAAAATAATAACTGGCATTGTGGGTGCATATGCTGCCTGGCACTGTGTGAGCATTTCTTAACTGGCACTCTGGTGTAAAATGATAACTGGCATTGTGGGTGCATATGCTGCCTGGCACTGTGTGGGCATTTCTCAACTGGCACTGTGGGTGAAAATGATAACTGGCATTGTGGGTGCATATGCTGCCTGGCACTGTGTGAGCATTTCTCAACTGGCACTCTGGTGTAAAATGATAACTGGCATTGTGGGTGCATATGTAGCCTGGCACTGTGTGGGCATTTCTTAACTGGCACTCTGGTGTAAAATAATAACTGGCATTGTGGGTGCATATGCTGCCTGGCACTGTGTGGGCATTTCTCAACTGGCACTGTGGGTGAAAATGATAACTGGCATTGTGGGTGCATATGCTGCCTGGCACTGTGTGAGCATTTCTTAACTGGCACTCTGGTGTAAAATGATAACTGGCATTGTGGGTGCATATGCTGCCTGGCACTGTGTGGGCATTTCTTAACTGGCACTGTGTGTGAAAATGATAACTGGCATTGTGGGTGCATATGCTGCCTGGCACTGTGTGAGCATTTCTCAACTGGCACTCTGGTGTAAAATGATAACTGGCATTGTGGGTGCATATGCTGCCTGGCACTGTGTGGGCATTTCTTAACTGGCACTCTGGTGTAAAATGATAACTGGCATTGTGGGTGCATATGCTGCCTGGCACTGTGTGAGCATTTCTCAACTGGCACTGTGGGTGAAAATGATAACTGGCATTGTGGGTGCATATGCTGCCTGGCACTGTGTGAGCATTTCTCAACTGGCACTCTGGTGTAAAATGATAACTGGCATTGTGAGTGCATATGCAGCCTGGCACTGTGTGGGCATTTCTTAACTGGCACTCTGGTGTAAAATGATAACTGGCATTGTGGGTGCATATGCAGCCTGGCACTGTGTGGGCATTTCTCAACTGGCACTCTGGTGTAAAATGATAACTGGCATTGTGGGTGCATATGCTGCCTGGCACTGTGTGGGCATTTCTCAACTGGCACTCTGGTGTAAAATGATAACTGCCATTGTGGGTGCATATGCTGCCTGGCACTGTGTGAGCATTTCTTAACTGGCACTCTGGTGTAAAATGATAACTGGCATTGTGGGTGCATATGCTGCCTGGCACTGTGTGGGCATTTCTCAACTGGCACTCTGGTGTAAAATGATAACTGGCATTGTGGGTGCATATGCTGCCTGGCACTGTGTGGGCATTTCTCAACTGGCACTCTGGTGTAAAATGATAACTGGCATTTTGGGTGCATATGCTGCCTGGCACTGTGTGAGCATTTCTCAACTGGCACTGTGGGTGAAAATGATAACTGGCATTGTGGGTGCATATGCTGCCTTGCACTGTGTGAGCATTTCTCAACTGGCACTCTGGTGTAAAATGATAACTGGCATTGTGGGTGCATATGCAGCCTGGCACTGTGTGGGCATTTCTTAACTGGCACTCTGGTGTAAAATGATAACTGGCATTGTGGGTGCATATGCTGCCTGGCACTGTGTGAGCATTTCTTAACTGGCACTCTGGTGTAAAATGATAACTGGCATTGTGGGTGCATATGCTGCCTGGCACTGTGTGGGCATTTTTCAACTGGCACTGTGGGTGAAAATGATAACTGGCATTGTGGGTGCATATGCTGCCTGGCACTGTGTGAGCATTTCTCAACTGGAACTCTGGTGTAAAATGATAACTGGCATTGTGGGTGCATATGCTGCCTGGCACTGTGTGGGCATTTCTCAACTGGCACTGTGGGTGAAAATGATAACTGGCATTGTGGGTGCATATGCTGCCTGGCACTGTGTGAGCATTTCTCAACTGGCACTCTGGTGTAAAATGATAACTGGCATTGTGGGTGCATATGCTGCCTGGCACTGTGTGGGCATTTCTCAACTGGCACTGTGGGTGAAAATGATAACTGGCATTGTGGGTGCATATGCTGCCTGGCACTGTGTGGGCATTTCTTAACTGGCACTGTGGGTGAAAATGATAACTGGCATTGTGGGTGCATATGCTGCCTGGCACTGTGTGAGCATTTCTCAACTGGCACTCTGGTGTAAAATGATAACTGGCATTGTGGGTGCATATGCTGCCTGGCACTGTGTGGGCATTTCTTAACTGGCACTCTGGTGTAAAATGATAACTGGCATTGTGGGTGCATATGCAGCCTGGCACTGTGTGGGCATTTCTTAACTGGCACTCTGGTGTAAAATAATAACTGGCATTGTGGGTGCATATGCTGCCTGGCACTGTGTGAGCATTTCTTAACTGGCACTCTGGTGTAAAATGATAACTGGCATTGTGGGTGCATATGCTGCCTGGCACTGTGTGGGCATTTCTCAACTGGCACTGTGGGTGAAAATGATAACTGGCATTGTGGGTGCATATGCTGCCTGGCACTGTGTGAGCATTTCTCAACTGGCACTCTGGTGTAAAATGATAACTGGCATTGTGGGTGCATATGTAGCCTGGCACTGTGTGGGCATTTCTTAACTGGCACTCTGGTGTAAAATAATAACTGGCATTGTGGGTGCATATGCTGCCTGGCACTGTGTGGGCATTTCTCAACTGGCACTGTGGGTGAAAATGATAACTGGCATTGTGGGTGCATATGCTGCCTGGCACTGTGTGAGCATTTCTTAACTGGCACTCTGGTGTAAAATGATAACTGGCATTGTGGGTGCATATGCTGCCTGGCACTGTGTGGGCATTTCTTAACTGGCACTGTGTGTGAAAATGATAACTGGCATTGTGGGTGCATATGCTGCCTGGCACTGTGTGAGCATTTCTCAACTGGCACTCTGGTGTAAAATGATAACTGGCATTGTGGGTGCATATGCTGCCTGGCACTGTGTGAGCATTTCTTAACTGGCACTCTGGTGTAAAATGATAACTGGCATTGTGGGTGCATATGCTGCCTGGCACTGTGTGAGCATTTCTCAACTGGCACTCTGGTGTAAAATGATAACTGGCATTGTGGGTGCATATGCAGCCTGGCACTGTGTGGGCATTTCTTAACTGGCACTCTGGTGTAAAATGATAACTGGCCATGTGGGTGCATATGCTGCTTGGCACTGTGTGGGCATTTCTCAACTGGCACTGTGGGTGAAAATGATAACTGGCATTGTGGGTGCATATGCTGCCTGGCACTGTGTGAGCATTTCTTAACTGGCACTCTGGTGTAAAATGATAACTGGCATTGTGGGTGCATATGCTGCCTGGCACTGTGTGGGCATTTCTTAACTGGCACTGTGGGTGAAAATGATAACTGGCATTGTGGGTGCATATGCTGCCTGGCACTGTGTGAGCATTTCTCAACTGGCACTCTGGTGTAAAATGATAACTGGCATTGTGGGTGCATATGCTGCCTGGCACTGTGTGAGCATTTCTCAACTGGCACTCTGGTGTAAAATGATAACTGGCATTGTGGGTGCATATGCTGCCTGGCACTGTGTGGGCATTTCTCAACTGGCACTGTGGGTGAAAATGATAACTGGCATTGTGGGTGCATATGCTGCCTGGCACTGTGTGGGCATTTCTTAACTGGCACTGTGGGTGAAAATGATAACTGGCATTGTGGGTGCATATGCTGCCTGGCACTGTGTGAGCATTTCTCAACTGGCACTCTGGTGTAAAATGATAACTGGCATTGTGGGTGCATATGCTGCCTGGCACTGTGTGGGCATTTCTTAACTGGCACTCTGGTGTAAAATGATAACTGGCATTGTGGGTGCATATGCAGCCTGGCACTGTGTGGGCATTTCTTAACTGGCACTCTGGTGTAAAATAATAACTGGCATTGTGGGTGCATATGCTGCCTGGCACTGTGTGAGCATTTCTTAACTGGCACTCTGGTGTAAAATGATAACTGGCATTGTGGGTGCATATGCTGCCTGGCACTGTGTGGGCATTTCTCAACTGGCACTGTGGGTGAAAATGATAACTGGCATTGTGGGTGCATATGCTGCCTGGCACTGTGTGAGCATTTCTCAACTGGCACTCTGGTGTAAAATGATAACTGGCATTGTGGGTGCATATGTAGCCTGGCACTGTGTGGGCATTTCTTAACTGGCTCTCTGGTGTAAAATAATAACTGGCATTGTGGGTGCATATGCTGCCTGGCACTGTGTGGGCATTTCTCAACTGGCACTGTGGGTGAAAATGATAACTGGCATTGTGGGTGCATATGCTGCCTGGCACTGTGTGAGCATTTCTTAACTGGCACTCTGGTGTAAAATGATAACTGGCATTGTGGGTGCATATGCTGCCTGGCACTGTGTGGGCATTTCTTAACTGGCACTGTGTGTGAAAATGATAACTGGCATTGTGGGTGCATATGCTGCCTGGCACTGTGTGAGCATTTCTCAACTGGCACTCTGGTGTAAAATGATAACTGGCATTGTGGGTGCATATGCTGCCTGGCACTGTGTGGGCATTTCTTAACTGGCACTCTGGTGTAAAATGATAACTGGCATTGTGGGTGCATATGCTGCCTGGCACTGTGTGAGCATTTCTCAACTGGCACTGTGGGTGAAAATGATAACTGGCATTGTGGGTGCATATGCTGCCTGGCACTGTGTGAGCATTTCTCAACTGGCACTCTGGTGTAAAATGATAACTGGCATTGTGAGTGCATATGCAGCCTGGCACTGTGTGGGCATTTCTTAACTGGCACTCTGGTGTAAAATGATAACTGGCCATGTGGGTGCATATGCTGCCTGGCACTGTGTGGGCATTTCTCAACTGGCACTCTGGTGTAAAATGATAACTGGCATTGTGGGTGCATATGCTGCCTGGCACTGTGTGAGCATTTCTTAACTGGCACTCTGGTGTAAAATGATAACTGGCATTGTGGGTGCATATGCTGCCTGGCACTGTGTGGGCATTTCTCAACTGGCACTGTGGGTGAAAATGATAACTGGCATTGTGGGTGCATATGCTGCCTGGCACTGTGTGAGCATTTCTCAACTGGCACTCTGGTGTAAAATGATAACTGGCATTGTGGGTGCATATGCTGCCTGGCACTGTGTGGGCATTTCTTAACTGGCACTCTGGTGTAAAATGATAACTGGCATTGTGGGTGCATATGCTGCCTGGCACTGTGTGGGCATTTCTCAACTGGCACTCTGGTGTAAAATGATAACTGGCATTGTGGGTGCATATGCTGCCTGGCACTGTGTGGGCATTTCTTAACTGGCACTCTGGTGTAAAATGATAACTGGCATTGTGGGTGCATATGCTGCCTGGCACTGTGTGAGCATTTCTTAACTGGCACTCTGGTGTAAAATGATAACTGGCATTGTGGGTGCATATGCTGCCTGGCACTGTGTGGGCATTTCTCAACTGGCACTGTGGGTGAAAATGATAACTGGCATTGTGGGTGCATATGCTGCCTGGCACTGTGTGAGCATTTCTCAACTGGCACTCTGGTGTAAAATGATAACTGGCATTGTGGGTGCATATGCTGCCTGGCACTGTGTGGGCATTTCTTAACTGGCACTCTGGTGTAAAATGATAACTGGCATTGTGGGTGCATATGCTGCCTGGCACTGTGTGGGCATTTCTCAACTGGCACTCTGGTGTAAAATGATAACTGGCATTGTGGGTGCATATGCTGCCTGGCACTGTGTGGGCATTTCTTAACTGGCACTCTGGTGTAAAATGATAACTGGCATTGTGGGTGCATATGCTGCCTGGCACTGTGTGGGCATTTCTCAACTGGCACTCTGGTGTAAAATGATAACTGGCATTGTGGGTGCATATGCTGCCTGGCACTGTGTGGGCATTTCTTAACTGGCACTCTGGTGTAAAATGATAACTGGCATTGTGGGTGCATATGCTGCCTGGCACTGTGTGGGCATTTCTCAACTGGCACTGTGGGTGAAAATGATAACTGGCATTGTGGGTGCATATGCTGCCTGGCACTGTGTGGGCATTTCTTAACTGGCACTCTGGTGTAAAATGATAACTGGCATTGTGGGTGCATATGCTGCCTGGCACTGTGTGGGCATTTCTTAACTGGCACTGTGGGTGAAAATGATAACTGGCATTGTGGGTGCATATGCTGCCTGGCACTGTGTGAGCATTTCTCAACTGGCACTCTGGTGTAAAATGATAACTGGCATTGTGGGTGCATATGCTGCCTGGCACTGTGTGGGCATTTCTCAACTGGCACTGTGGGTGAAAATGATAACTGGCATTGTGGGTGCATATGCTGCCTGGCACTGTGTGAGCATTTCTTAACTGGCACTCTGGTGTACAATGATAACTGGCATTGTGGGTGCATATGCTGCCTGGCACTGTGTGGGCATTTCTCAACTGGCACTCTGGTGTAAAATGATAACTGGCATTGTGGGTGCATATGCTGCCTGGCACTGTGTGGGCATTTCTTAACTGGCACTCTGGTGTAAAATGATAACTGGCGTTGTGGGTGCATATGCTGCCTGGCACTGTGTGGGCATTTCTCAACTGGCACTGTGGGTGAAAATGATAACTGGCATTGTGGGTGCATATGCTGCCTGGCACTGTGTGAGCATTTCTTAACTGGCACTCTGGTGTAAAATGATAACTGGCATTGTGGGTGCATATGCTGCCTGGCACTGTGTGGGCATTTCTCAACTGGCACTGTGGGTGAAAATGATAACTGGCATTGTGGGTGCATATGCTGCCTGGCACTGTGTGAGCATTTCTTAACTGGCACTCTGGTGTACAATGATAACTGGCATTGTGGGTGCATATGCTGCCTGGCACTGTGTGGGCATTTCTCAACTGGCACTCTGGTGTAAAATGATAACTGGCATTGTGGGTGCATATGCTGCCTGGCACTGTGTGGGCATTTCTTAACTGGCACTCTGGTGTAAAATGATAACTGGCGTTGTGGGTGCATATGCTGCCTGGCACTGTGTGGGCATTTCTCAACTGGCACTGTGGGTGAAAATGATAACTGGCATTGTGGGTGCATATGCTGCCTGGCACTGTGTGAGCATTTCTTAACTGGCACTCTGGTGTAAAATGATAACTGGCATTGTGGGTGCATATGCTGCCTGGCACTGTGTGGGCATTTCTTAACTGGCACTGTGGGTGAAAATGATAACTGGCATTGTGGGTGCATATGCTGCCTGGCACTGTGTGAGCATTTCTCAACTGGCACTCTGGTATAAAATGATAACTGGCATTGTGGGTGCATATGCTGCCTGGCACTGTGTGGGCATTTCTCAACTGGCACTGTGGGTGAAAATGATAACTGGCATTGTGGGTGCATATGCTGCCTGGCACTGTGTGGGCATTTCTCAACTGGCACTCTGGTGTAAAATAATAACTGGCATTGTGGGTGCATATGCTGCCTTGCACTGTGTGGGCATTTCTCAACTGGCACTGTGGGTGAAAATGATAACTGGCATTGTGGGTGCATATGCTGCCTGGCACTGTGTGGGCATTTCTCAACTGGCACTGTGGGTGAAAATGATAACTGGCATTGTGGGTGCATATGCTGCCTGGCACTGTGTGAGCATTTCTTAACTGGCACTCTGGTGTAAAATGATAACTGGCATTGTGGGTGCATATGCTGCCTGGCACTGTGTGGGCATTTCTCAACTGGCACTCTGGTGTAAAATGATAACTGCCATTGTGGGTGCATATGCTGCCTGGCACTGTGTGAGCATTTCTTAACTGGCACTCTGGTGTAAAATGATAACTGGCATTGTGGGTGCATATGCTGCCTGGCACTGTGTGGGCATTTCTCAACTGGCACTCTGGTGTAAAATGATAACTGGCATTGTGGGTGCATATGCTGCCTGGCACTGTGTGGGCATTTCTCAACTGGCACTCTGGTGTAAAATGATAACTGGCATTTTGGGTGCATATGCTGCCTGGCACTGTGTGAGCATTTCTCAACTGGCACTGTGGGTGAAAATGATAACTGGCATTGTGGGTGCATATGCTGCCTTGCACTGTGTGAGCATTTCTCAACTGGCACTCTGGTGTAAAATGATAACTGGCATTGTGGGTGCATATGCAGCCTGGCACTGTGTGGGCATTTCTTAACTGGCACTCTGGTGTAAAATGATAACTGGCATTGTGGGTGCATATGCTGCCTGGCACTGTGTGAGCATTTCTTAACTGGCACTCTGGTGTAAAATGATAACTGGCATTGTGGGTGCATATGCTGCCTGGCACTGTGTGGGCATTTTTCAACTGGCACTGTGGGTGAAAATGATAACTGGCATTGTGGGTGCATATGCTGCCTGGCACTGTGTGAGCATTTCTCAACTGGAACTCTGGTGTAAAATGATAACTGGCATTGTGGGTGCATATGCTGCCTGGCACTGTGTGGGCATTTCTCAACTGGCACTGTGGGTGAAAATGATAACTGGCATTGTGGGTGCATATGCTGCCTGGCACTGTGTGAGCATTTCTCAACTGGCACTCTGGTGTAAAATGATAACTGGCATTGTGGGTGCATATGCAGCCTGGCACTGTGTGGGCATTTCTTAACTGGCACTCTGGTGTAAAATAATAACTGGCATTGTGGGTGCATATGCAGCCTGGCACTGTGTTGGCATTTCTTAACTGGCACTCTGGTGTAAAATGATAACTGGCATTGTGGGTGCATATGCTGCCTGGCACTGTGTGGGCATTTCTCAACTGGCACTGTGGGTGAAAATGATAACTGGCATTGTGGGTGCATATGCTGCCTGGCACTGTGTGGGCATTTCTTAACTGGCACTGTGGGTGAAAATGATAACTGGCATTGTGGGTGCATATGCTGCCTGGCACTGTGTGAGCATTTCTCAACTGGCACTCTGGTGTAAAATGATAACTGGCATTGTGGGTGCATATGCTGCCTGGCACTGTGTGGGCATTTCTTAACTGGCACTCTGGTGTAAAATGATAACTGGCATTGTGGGTGCATATGCAGCCTGGCACTGTGTGGGCATTTCTTAACTGGCACTCTGGTGTAAAATAATAACTGGCATTGTGGGTGCATATGCTGCCTGGCACTGTGTGAGCATTTCTTAACTGGCACTCTGGTGTAAAATGATAACTGGCATTGTGGGTGCATATGCTGCCTGGCACTGTGTGGGCATTTCTCAACTGGCACTGTGGGTGAAAATGATAACTGGCATTGTGGGTGCATATGCTGCCTGGCACTGTGTGAGCATTTCTCAACTGGCACTCTGGTGTAAAATGATAACTGGCATTGTGGGTGCATATGTAGCCTGGCACTGTGTGGGCATTTCTTAACTGGCACTCTGGTGTAAAATAATAACTGGCATTGTGGGTGCATATGCTGCCTGGCACTGTGTGGGCATTTCTCAACTGGCACTGTGGGTGAAAATGATAACTGGCATTGTGGGTGCATATGCTGCCTGGCACTGTGTGAGCATTTCTTAACTGGCACTCTGGTGTAAAATGATAACTGGCATTGTGGGTGCATATGCTGCCTGGCACTGTGTGGGCATTTCTTAACTGGCACTGTGTGTGAAAATGATAACTGGCATTGTGGGTGCATATGCTGCCTGGCACTGTGTGAGCATTTCTCAACTGGCACTCTGGTGTAAAATGATAACTGGCATTGTGGGTGCATATGCTGCCTGGCACTGTGTGAGCATTTCTTAACTGGCACTCTGGTGTAAAATGATAACTGGCATTGTGGGTGCATATGCTGCCTGGCACTGTGTGAGCATTTCTCAACTGGCACTCTGGTGTAAAATGATAACTGGCATTGTGGGTGCATATGCAGCCTGGCACTGTGTGGGCATTTCTTAACTGGCACTCTGGTGTAAAATGATAACTGGCCATGTGGGTGCATATGCTGCTTGGCACTGTGTGGGCATTTCTCAACTGGCACTGTGGGTGAAAATGATAACTGGCATTGTGGGTGCATATGCTGCCTGGCACTGTGTGAGCATTTCTTAACTGGCACTCTGGTGTAAAATGATAACTGGCATTGTGGGTGCATATGCTGCCTGGCACTGTGTGGGCATTTCTTAACTGGCACTGTGGGTGAAAATGATAACTGGCATTGTGGGTGCATATGCTGCCTGGCACTGTGTGAGCATTTCTCAACTGGCACTCTGGTGTAAAATGATAACTGGCATTGTGGGTGCATATGCTGCCTGGCACTGTGTGAGCATTTCTCAACTGGCACTCTGGTGTAAAATGATAACTGGCATTGTGGGTGCATATGCTGCCTGGCACTGTGTGGGCATTTCTCAACTGGCACTGTGGGTGAAAATGATAACTGGCATTGTGGGTGCATATGCTGCCTGGCACTGTGTGGGCATTTCTTAACTGGCACTGTGGGTGAAAATGATAACTGGCATTGTGGGTGCATATGCTGCCTGGCACTGTGTGAGCATTTCTCAACTGGCACTCTGGTGTAAAATGATAACTGGCATTGTGGGTGCATATGCTGCCTGGCACTGTGTGGGCATTTCTTAACTGGCACTCTGGTGTAAAATGATAACTGGCATTGTGGGTGCATATGCAGCCTGGCACTGTGTGGGCATTTCTTAACTGGCACTCTGGTGTAAAATAATAACTGGCATTGTGGGTGCATATGCTGCCTGGCACTGTGTGAGCATTTCTTAACTGGCACTCTGGTGTAAAATGATAACTGGCATTGTGGGTGCATATGCTGCCTGGCACTGTGTGGGCATTTCTCAACTGGCACTGTGGGTGAAAATGATAACTGGCATTGTGGGTGCATATGCTGCCTGGCACTGTGTGAGCATTTCTCAACTGGCACTCTGGTGTAAAATGATAACTGGCATTGTGGGTGCATATGTAGCCTGGCACTGTGTGGGCATTTCTTAACTGGCACTCTGGTGTAAAATAATAACTGGCATTGTGGGTGCATATGCTGCCTGGCACTGTGTGGGCATTTCTCAACTGGCACTGTGGGTGAAAATGATAACTGGCATTGTGGGTGCATATGCTGCCTGGCACTGTGTGAGCATTTCTTAACTGGCACTCTGGTGTAAAATGATAACTGGCATTGTGGGTGCATATGCTGCCTGGCACTGTGTGGGCATTTCTTAACTGGCACTGTGTGTGAAAATGATAACTGGCATTGTGGGTGCATATGCTGCCTGGCACTGTGTGAGCATTTCTCAACTGGCACTCTGGTGTAAAATGATAACTGGCATTGTGGGTGCATATGCTGCCTGGCACTGTGTGGGCATTTCTTAACTGGCACTCTGGTGTAAAATGATAACTGGCATTGTGGGTGCATATGCTGCCTGGCACTGTGTGAGCATTTCTCAACTGGCACTGTGGGTGAAAATGATAACTGGCATTGTGGGTGCATATGCTGCCTGGCACTGTGTGAGCATTTCTCAACTGGCACTCTGGTGTAAAATGATAACTGGCATTGTGAGTGCATATGCAGCCTGGCACTGTGTGGGCATTTCTTAACTGGCACTCTGGTGTAAAATGATAACTGGCATTGTGGGTGCATATGCAGCCTGGCACTGTGTGGGCATTTCTCAACTGGCACTCTGGTGTAAAATGATAACTGGCATTGTGGGTGCATATGCTGCCTGGCACTGTGTGGGCATTTCTCAACTGGCACTCTGGTGTAAAATGATAACTGCCATTGTGGGTGCATATGCTGCCTGGCACTGTGTGAGCATTTCTTAACTGGCACTCTGGTGTAAAATGATAACTGGCATTGTGGGTGCATATGCTGCCTGGCACTGTGTGGGCATTTCTCAACTGGCACTCTGGTGTAAAATGATAACTGGCATTGTGGGTGCATATGCTGCCTGGCACTGTGTGGGCATTTCTCAACTGGCACTCTGGTGTAAAATGATAACTGGCATTTTGGGTGCATATGCTGCCTGGCACTGTGTGAGCATTTCTCAACTGGCACTGTGGGTGAAAATGATAACTGGCATTGTGGGTGCATATGCTGCCTTGCACTGTGTGAGCATTTCTCAACTGGCACTCTGGTGTAAAATGATAACTGGCATTGTGGGTGCATATGCAGCCTGGCACTGTGTGGGCATTTCTTAACTGGCACTCTGGTGTAAAATGATAACTGGCATTGTGGGTGCATATGCTGCCTGGCACTGTGTGAGCATTTCTTAACTGGCACTCTGGTGTAAAATGATAACTGGCATTGTGGGTGCATATGCTGCCTGGCACTGTGTGGGCATTTTTCAACTGGCACTGTGGGTGAAAATGATAACTGGCATTGTGGGTGCATATGCTGCCTGGCACTGTGTGAGCATTTCTCAACTGGAACTCTGGTGTAAAATGATAACTGGCATTGTGGGTGCATATGCTGCCTGGCACTGTGTGGGCATTTCTCAACTGGCACTGTGGGTGAAAATGATAACTGGCATTGTGGGTGCATATGCTGCCTGGCACTGTGTGAGCATTTCTCAACTGGCACTCTGGTGTAAAATGATAACTGGCATTGTGGGTGCATATGCTGCCTGGCACTGTGTGGGCATTTCTCAACTGGCACTGTGGGTGAAAATGATAACTGGCATTGTGGGTGCATATGCTGCCTGGCACTGTGTGGGCATTTCTTAACTGGCACTGTGGGTGAAAATGATAACTGGCATTGTGGGTGCATATGCTGCCTGGCACTGTGTGAGCATTTCTCAACTGGCACTCTGGTGTAAAATGATAACTGGCATTGTGGGTGCATATGCTGCCTGGCACTGTGTGGGCATTTCTTAACTGGCACTCTGGTGTAAAATGATAACTGGCATTGTGGGTGCATATGCAGCCTGGCACTGTGTGGGCATTTCTTAACTGGCACTCTGGTGTAAAATAATAACTGGCATTGTGGGTGCATATGCTGCCTGGCACTGTGTGAGCATTTCTTAACTGGCACTCTGGTGTAAAATGATAACTGGCATTGTGGGTGCATATGCTGCCTGGCACTGTGTGGGCATTTCTCAACTGGCACTGTGGGTGAAAATGATAACTGGCATTGTGGGTGCATATGCTGCCTGGCACTGTGTGAGCATTTCTCAACTGGCACTCTGGTGTAAAATGATAACTGGCATTGTGGGTGCATATGTAGCCTGGCACTGTGTGGGCATTTCTTAACTGGCACTCTGGTGTAAAATAATAACTGGCATTGTGGGTGCATATGCTGCCTGGCACTGTGTGGGCATTTCTCAACTGGCACTGTGGGTGAAAATGATAACTGGCATTGTGGGTGCATATGCTGCCTGGCACTGTGTGAGCATTTCTTAACTGGCACTCTGGTGTAAAATGATAACTGGCATTGTGGGTGCATATGCTGCCTGGCACTGTGTGGGCATTTCTTAACTGGCACTGTGTGTGAAAATGATAACTGGCATTGTGGGTGCATATGCTGCCTGGCACTGTGTGAGCATTTCTCAACTGGCACTCTGGTGTAAAATGATAACTGGCATTGTGGGTGCATATGCTGCCTGGCACTGTGTGAGCATTTCTTAACTGGCACTCTGGTGTAAAATGATAACTGGCATTGTGGGTGCATATGCTGCCTGGCACTGTGTGAGCATTTCTCAACTGGCACTCTGGTGTAAAATGATAACTGGCATTGTGGGTGCATATGCAGCCTGGCACTGTGTGGGCATTTCTTAACTGGCACTCTGGTGTAAAATGATAACTGGCCATGTGGGTGCATATGCTGCTTGGCACTGTGTGGGCATTTCTCAACTGGCACTGTGGGTGAAAATGATAACTGGCATTGTGGGTGCATATGCTGCCTGGCACTGTGTGAGCATTTCTTAACTGGCACTCTGGTGTAAAATGATAACTGGCATTGTGGGTGCATATGCTGCCTGGCACTGTGTGGGCATTTCTTAACTGGCACTGTGGGTGAAAATGATAACTGGCATTGTGGGTGCATATGCTGCCTGGCACTGTGTGAGCATTTCTCAACTGGCACTCTGGTGTAAAATGATAACTGGCATTGTGGGTGCATATGCTGCCTGGCACTGTGTGAGCATTTCTCAACTGGCACTCTGGTGTAAAATGATAACTGGCATTGTGGGTGCATATGCTGCCTGGCACTGTGTGGGCATTTCTCAACTGGCACTGTGGGTGAAAATGATAACTGGCATTGTGGGTGCATATGCTGCCTGGCACTGTGTGGGCATTTCTTAACTGGCACTGTGGGTGAAAATGATAACTGGCATTGTGGGTGCATATGCTGCCTGGCACTGTGTGAGCATTTCTCAACTGGCACTCTGGTGTAAAATGATAACTGGCATTGTGGGTGCATATGCTGCCTGGCACTGTGTGGGCATTTCTTAACTGGCACTCTGGTGTAAAATGATAACTGGCATTGTGGGTGCATATGCAGCCTGGCACTGTGTGGGCATTTCTTAACTGGCACTCTGGTGTAAAATAATAACTGGCATTGTGGGTGCATATGCTGCCTGGCACTGTGTGAGCATTTCTTAACTGGCACTCTGGTGTAAAATGATAACTGGCATTGTGGGTGCATATGCTGCCTGGCACTGTGTGGGCATTTCTCAACTGGCACTGTGGGTGAAAATGATAACTGGCATTGTGGGTGCATATGCTGCCTGGCACTGTGTGAGCATTTCTCAACTGGCACTCTGGTGTAAAATGATAACTGGCATTGTGGGTGCATATGTAGCCTGGCACTGTGTGGGCATTTCTTAACTGGCTCTCTGGTGTAAAATAATAACTGGCATTGTGGGTGCATATGCTGCCTGGCACTGTGTGGGCATTTCTCAACTGGCACTGTGGGTGAAAATGATAACTGGCATTGTGGGTGCATATGCTGCCTGGCACTGTGTGAGCATTTCTTAACTGGCACTCTGGTGTAAAATGATAACTGGCATTGTGGGTGCATATGCTGCCTGGCACTGTGTGGGCATTTCTTAACTGGCACTGTGTGTGAAAATGATAACTGGCATTGTGGGTGCATATGCTGCCTGGCACTGTGTGAGCATTTCTCAACTGGCACTCTGGTGTAAAATGATAACTGGCATTGTGGGTGCATATGCTGCCTGGCACTGTGTGGGCATTTCTTAACTGGCACTCTGGTGTAAAATGATAACTGGCATTGTGGGTGCATATGCTGCCTGGCACTGTGTGAGCATTTCTCAACTGGCACTGTGGGTGAAAATGATAACTGGCATTGTGGGTGCATATGCTGCCTGGCACTGTGTGAGCATTTCTCAACTGGCACTCTGGTGTAAAATGATAACTGGCATTGTGAGTGCATATGCAGCCTGGCACTGTGTGGGCATTTCTTAACTGGCACTCTGGTGTAAAATGATAACTGGCCATGTGGGTGCATATGCTGCCTGGCACTGTGTGGGCATTTCTCAACTGGCACTCTGGTGTAAAATGATAACTGGCATTGTGGGTGCATATGCTGCCTGGCACTGTGTGAGCATTTCTTAACTGGCACTCTGGTGTAAAATGATAACTGGCATTGTGGGTGCATATGCTGCCTGGCACTGTGTGGGCATTTCTCAACTGGCACTGTGGGTGAAAATGATAACTGGCATTGTGGGTGCATATGCTGCCTGGCACTGTGTGAGCATTTCTCAACTGGCACTCTGGTGTAAAATGATAACTGGCATTGTGGGTGCATATGCTGCCTGGCACTGTGTGGGCATTTCTTAACTGGCACTCTGGTGTAAAATGATAACTGGCATTGTGGGTGCATATGCTGCCTGGCACTGTGTGGGGCATTTCTCAACTGGCACTCTGGTGTAAAATGATAACTGGCATTGTGGGTGCATATGCTGCCTGGCACTGTGTGGGCATTTCTTAACTGGCACTCTGGTGTAAAATGATAACTGGCATTGTGGGTGCATATGCTGCCTGGCACTGTGTGAGCATTTCTTAACTGGCACTCTGGTGTAAAATGATAACTGGCATTGTGGGTGCATATGCTGCCTGGCACTGTGTGGGCATTTCTCAACTGGCACTGTGGGTGAAAATGATAACTGGCATTGTGGGTGCAATGCTGCCTGGCACTGTGTGAGCATTTCTCAACTGGCACTCTGGTGTAAAATGATAACTGGCATTGTGGGTGCATATGCTGCCTGGCACTGTGTGGGCATTTCTTAACTGGCACTCTGGTGTAAAATGATAACTGGCATTGTGGGTGCATATGCTGCCTGGCACTGTGTGGGCATTTCTCAACTGGCACTCTGGTGTAAAATGATAACTGGCATTGTGGGTGCATATGCTGCCTGGCACTGTGTGGGCATTTCTTAACTGGCACTCTGGTGTAAAATGATAACTGGCATTGTGGGTGCATATGCTGCCTGGCACTGTGTGGGCATTTCTCAACTGGCACTCTGGTGTAAAATGATAACTGGCATTGTGGGTGCATATGCTGCCTGGCACTGTGTGGGCATTTCTTAACTGGCACTCTGGTGTAAAATGATAACTGGCATTGTGGGTGCATATGCTGCCTGGCACTGTGTGGGCATTTCTCAACTGGCACTGTGGGTGAAAATGATAACTGGCATTGTGGGTGCATATGCTGCCTGGCACTGTGTGGGCATTTCTTAACTGGCACTCTGGTGTAAAATGATAACTGGCATTGTGGGTGCATATGCTGCCTGGCACTGTGTGGGCATTTCTTAACTGGCACTGTGGGTGAAAATGATAACTGGCATTGTGGGTGCATATGCTGCCTGGCACTGTGTGAGCATTTCTCAACTGGCACTCTGGTGTAAAATGATAACTGGCATTGTGGGTGCATATGCTGCCTGGCACTGTGTGGGCATTTCTCAACTGGCACTGTGGGTGAAAATGATAACTGGCATTGTGGGTGCATATGCTGCCTGGCACTGTGTGAGCATTTCTTAACTGGCACTCTGGTGTACAATGATAACTGGCATTGTGGGTGCATATGCTGCCTGGCACTGTGTGGGCATTTCTCAACTGGCACTCTGGTGTAAAATGATAACTGGCATTGTGGGTGCATATGCTGCCTGGCACTGTGTGGGCATTTCTTAACTGGCACTCTGGTGTAAAATGATAACTGGCGTTGTGGGTGCATATGCTGCCTGGCACTGTGTGGGCATTTCTCAACTGGCACTGTGGGTGAAAATGATAACTGGCATTGTGGGTGCATATGCTGCCTGGCACTGTGTGAGCATTTCTTAACTGGCACTCTGGTGTAAAATGATAACTGGCATTGTGGGTGCATATGCTGCCTGGCACTGTGTGGGCATTTCTCAACTGGCACTGTGGGTGAAAATGATAACTGGCATTGTGGGTGCATATGCTGCCTGGCACTGTGTGAGCATTTCTTAACTGGCACTCTGGTGTACAATGATAACTGGCATTGTGGGTGCATATGCTGCCTGGCACTGTGTGGGCATTTCTCAACTGGCACTCTGGTGTAAAATGATAACTGGCATTGTGGGTGCATATGCTGCCTGGCACTGTGTGGGCATTTCTTAACTGGCACTCTGGTGTAAAATGATAACTGGCGTTGTGGGTGCATATGCTGCCTGGCACTGTGTGGGCATTTCTCAACTGGCACTGTGGGTGAAAATGATAACTGGCATTGTGGGTGCATATGCTGCCTGGCACTGTGTGAGCATTTCTTAACTGGCACTCTGGTGTAAAATGATAACTGGCATTGTGGGTGCATATGCTGCCTGGCACTGTGTGGGCATTTCTTAACTGGCACTGTGGGTGAAAATGATAACTGGCATTGTGGGTGCATATGCTGCCTGGCACTGTGTGAGCATTTCTCAACTGGCACTCTGGTATAAAATGATAACTGGCATTGTGGGTGCATATGCTGCCTGGCACTGTGTGGGCATTTCTCAACTGGCACTGTGGGTGAAAATGATAACTGGCATTGTGGGTGCATATGCTGCCTGGCACTGTGTGGGCATTTCTCAACTGGCACTCTGGTGTAAAATAATAACTGGCATTGTGGGTGCATATGCTGCCTTGCACTGTGTGGGCATTTCTCAACTGGCACTGTGGGTGAAAATGATAACTGGCATTGTGGGTGCATATGCTGCCTGGCACTGTGTGAGCATTTCTTAACTGGCACTCTGGTGTAAAATGATAACTGGCATTGTGGGTGCATATGCAGCCTGGCACTGTGTGGGCATTTCTCAACTGGCACTCTGGTGTAAAATGATAACTGGCATTGTGGGTGCATATGCTGCCTGGCACTGTGTGGGCATTTCTCAACTGGCACTCTGGTGTAAAATGATAACTGGCATTGTGGGTGCATATGCTGCCTGGCACTGTGTGGGCATTTTTCAACTGGCACTCTGGTGTAAAATGATAACTGGCATTTTGGGTGCATATGCTGCCTGGCACTGTGTGGGCATTTCTCAACTGGCACTCTGGTGTAAAATGATAACTGGCATTGTGGGTGCATATGCTGCCTGGCACTGTGTGAGCATTTCTCAACTGGCACTGTGGGTGAAAATGATAACTGGCATTGTGGGTGCATATGCTGCCTGGCACTGTGTGAGCATTTCTCAACTGGCACTCTGGTGTAAAATGATAACTGGCATTGTGGGTGCATATGCAGCCTGGCACTGTGTGGGCATTTCTTAACTGGCACTCTGGTGTAAAATGATAACTGGCATTGTGGGTGCATATGCTGCCTGGCACTGTGTGGGCATTTCTCAACTGGCACTCTGGTGTAAAATGATAACTGGCATTGTGGGTGCATATGCTGCCTGGCACTGTGTGAGCATTTCTTAACTGGCACTCTGGTGTAAAATGATAACTGGCATTGTGGGTGCATATGCTGCCTGGCACTGTGTGGGCATTTCTCAACTGGCACTCTGGTGTAAAATGATAACTGGCATTGTGGGTGCATATGCTGCCTGGCACTGTGTGGGCATTTCTCAACTGGCACTCTGGTGTAAAATGATAACTGGCATTGTGGGTGCATATGCAGCCTGGCACTGTGTTGGCATTTCTTAACTGGCACTCTGGTGTAAAATGATAACTGGCATTGTGGGTGCATATGCTGCCTGGCACTGTGTGGGCATTTCTCAACTGGCAGTGTGGGTGAAAATGATAACTGGCATTGTGGGTGCATATGCTGCCTGGCACTGTGTGGGCATTTCTTAACTGGCACTGTGGGTGAAAATGATAACTGGCATTGTGGGTGCATATGCTGCCTGGCACTGTGTGAGCATTTCTCAACTGGCACTCTGGTGTAAAATGATAACTGGCATTGTGGGTGCATATGCTGCCTGGCACTGTGTGGGCATTTCTTAACTGACACTCTGGTGTAAAATGATAACTGGCATTGTGGGTGCATATGCTGCCTGGCACTGTGTTGGCATTTCTTAACTGGCACTCTGGTGTAAAATGATAACTGGCATTGTGGGTGCATATGCTGCCTGGCACTGTGTGGGCATTTCTCAACTGGCACTGTGGGTGAAAATGATAACTGGCATTGTGGGTGCATATGCTGCCTGGCACTGTGTGGGCATTTCTTAACTGGCACTGTGGGTGAAAATGATAACTGGCATTGTGGGTGCATATGCTGCCTGGCACTGTGTGAGCATTTCTCAACTGGCACTCTGGTGTAAAATGATAACTGGCATTGTGGGTGCATATGCTGCCTGGCACTGTGTGGGCATTTATTAACTGGCACTCTGGTGTAAAATGATAACTGGCATTGTGGGTGCATATGCTGCCTGGCACTGTGTGGGCATTTCTTAACTGGCACTCTGGTGTAAAATGATAACTGGCATTGTGGGTGCATATGCTGCCTGGCACTGTGTGGGCATTTCTCAACTGGCACTGTGGGTGAAAATGATAACTGGCATTGTGGGTGCATATGCTGCCTGGCACTGTGTGGGCATTTCTTAACTGGCACTGTGGGTGAAAATGATAACTGGCATTGTGGGTGCATATGCTGCCTGGCACTGTGTGAGCATTTCTCAACTGGCACTCTGGTGTAAAATGATAACTGGCATTGTGGGTGCATATGCTGCCTGGCACTGTGTGGGCATTTCTTAACTGGCACTCTGGTGTAAAATGATAACTGGCATTGTGGGTGCATATGCTGCCTGGCACTGTGTGAGCATTTCTCAACTGGCACTGTGGGTGAAAATGATAACTGGCATTGTGGGTGCATATGCTGCCTGGCACTGTGTGGGCATTTCTCAACTGGCACTCTGGTGTAAAATGATAACTGGCATTGTGGGTGCATATGCTGCCTGGCACTGTGTGGGCATTTCTCAACTGGCACTCTGGTGTAAAATGATAACTGGCATTGTGGGTGCATATGCTGCCTGGCACTGTGTGGGAATTTCTCAACTGGCACTCTGGTGTAAAATGATAACTGGCATTGTGGGTGCATATGCTGCCTGGCACTGTGTGTGCATTTTTCAACTGGCACTGTGGGTGAAAATGATAACTGGCATTGTGGGTGCATATGCTGCCTGGCACTGTGTGGGAATTTCTCAACTGGCACTCTGGTGTAAAATGATAACTGGCATTGTGGGTGCATATGCAGCCTGGCACTGTGTGGGCGTTTCTCAACTGGCACTGTGGGTGAAAATGATAACTGGCATTGTGGGTGCATATGCTGCCTGGCACTGTGTGGGCCTTTCTCCACTGGCACTGTGTGGGCATTTCTCAACTGGCAGTGTGGTGAAAATGATAACTGGCATTGTGGGTGCATATGCTGCCTGGCACTGTGTGGGCATTTCTCAACTGGCACTCTGGTGTAAAATGATAACTGGCATTGTGGGTGCATATGCTGCCTGGCACTGTGTGGGCATTTCTCAACTGGCACTCTGGTGTAAAATGATAACTGGCATTGTGGGTGCATATGCTGCCTGGCACTGTGTGGGAATTTCTCAACTGGCACTCTGGTGTAAAATGATAACTGGCATTGTGGGTGCATATGCTGCCTTGCACTGTGTGGGCATTTCTCAACTGGCACTGTGGGTGAAAATGATAACTGGCATTGTGGGTGCATATGCTGCCTGGCACTGTGTGGGCATTTCTTAACTGGCACTGTGGGTGAAAATGATAACTGGCATTGTGGGTGCATATGCTGCCTGGCACTGTGTGAGCATTTCTCAACTGGCACTCTGGTGTAAAATGATAACTGGCATTGTGGGTGCATATGCTGCCTGGCACTGTGTGGGCATTTCTTAACTGGCACTCTGGTGTAAAATGATAACTGGCATTGTGGGTGCATATGCAGCCTGGCACTGTGTGGGCATTTCTTAACTGGCACTCTGGTGTAAAATAATAACTGGCATTGTGGGTGCATATGCTGCCTGGCACTGTGTGAGCATTTCTTAACTGGCACTCTGGTGTAAAATGATAACTGGCATTGTGGGTGCATATGCTGCCTGGCACTGTGTGGGCATTTCTCAACTGGCACTGTGGGTGAAAATGATAACTGGCATTGTGGGTGCATATGCTGCCTGGCACTGTGTGAGCATTTCTCAACTGGCACTCTGGTGTAAAATGATAACTGGCATTGTGGGTGCATATGTAGCCTGGCACTGTGTGGGCATTTCTTAACTGGCACTCTGGTGTAAAATAATAACTGGCATTGTGGGTGCATATGCTGCCTGGCACTGTGTGGGCATTTCTCAACTGGCACTGTGGGTGAAAATGATAACTGGCATTGTGGGTGCATATGCTGCCTGGCACTGTGTGAGCATTTCTTAACTGGCACTCTGGTGTAAAATGATAACTGGCATTGTGGGTGCATATGCTGCCTGGCACTGTGTGGGCATTTCTTAACTGGCACTGTGTGTGAAAATGATAACTGGCATTGTGGGTGCATATGCTGCCTGGCACTGTGTGAGCATTTCTCAACTGGCACTCTGGTGTAAAATGATAACTGGCATTGTGGGTGCATATGCTGCCTGGCACTGTGTGGGCATTTCTTAACTGGCACTCTGGTGTAAAATGATAACTGGCATTGTGGGTGCATATGCTGCCTGGCACTGTGTGAGCATTTCTCAACTGGCACTGTGGGTGAAAATGATAACTGGCATTGTGGGTGCATATGCTGCCTGGCACTGTGTGAGCATTTCTCAACTGGCACTCTGGTGTAAAATGATAACTGGCATTGTGAGTGCATATGCAGCCTGGCACTGTGTGGGCATTTCTTAACTGGCACTCTGGTGTAAAATGATAACTGGCCATGTGGGTGCATATGCTGCCTGGCACTGTGTGGGCATTTCTCAACTGGCACTCTGGTGTAAAATGATAACTGGCATTGTGGGTGCATATGCTGCCTGGCACTGTGTGAGCATTTCTTAACTGGCACTCTGGTGTAAAATGATAACTGGCATTGTGGGTGCATATGCTGCCTGGCACTGTGTGGGCATTTCTCAACTGGCACTGTGGGTGAAAATGATAACTGGCATTGTGGGTGCATATGCTGCCTGGCACTGTGTGAGCATTTCTCAACTGGCACTCTGGTGTAAAATGATAACTGGCATTGTGGGTGCATATGCTGCCTGGCACTGTGTGGGCATTTCTTAACTGGCACTCTGGTGTAAAATGATAACTGGCATTGTGGGTGCATATGCTGCCTGGCACTGTGTGGGCATTTCTCAACTGGCACTCTGGTGTAAAATGATAACTGGCATTGTGGGTGCATATGCTGCCTGGCACTGTGTGGGCATTTCTTAACTGGCACTCTGGTGTAAATTGATAACTGGCATTGTGGGTGCATATGCTGCCTGGCACTGTGTGGGCATTTCTCAACTGGCACTCTGGTGTAAAATGATAACTGGCATTGTGGGTGCATATGCTGCCTGGCACTGTGTGGGCATTTCTTAACTGGCACTCTGGTGTAAAATGATAACTGGCATTGTGGGTGCATATGCTGCCTGGCACTGTGTGGGCATTTCTCAACTGGCACTGTGGGTGAAAATGATAACTGGCATTGTGGGTGCATATGCTGCCTGGCACTGTGTGGGCATTTCTTAACTGGCACTCTGGTGTAAAATGATAACTGGCATTGTGGGTGCATATGCTGCCTGGCACTGTGTGGGCATTTCTTAACTGGCACTGTGGGTGAAAATGATAACTGGCATTGTGGGTGCATATGCTGCCTGGCACTGTGTGAGCATTTCTCAACTGGCACTCTGGTGTAAAATGATAACTGGCATTGTGGGTGCATATGCTGCCTGGCACTGTGTGGGCATTTCTCAACTGGCACTGTGGGTGAAAATGATAACTGGCATTGTGGGTGCATATGCTGCCTGGCACTGTGTGAGCATTTCTTAACTGGCACTCTGGTGTACAATGATAACTGGCATTGTGGGTGCATATGCTGCCTGGCACTGTGTGGGCATTTCTCAACTGGCACTCTGGTGTAAAATGATAACTGGCATTGTGGGTGCATATGCTGCCTGGCACTGTGTGGGCATTTCTTAACTGGCACTCTGGTGTAAAATGATAACTGGCGTTGTGGGTGCATATGCTGCCTGGCACTGTGTGGGCATTTCTCAACTGGCACTGTGGGTGAAAATGATAACTGGCATTGTGGGTGCATATGCTGCCTGGCACTGTGTGAGCATTTCTTAACTGGCACTCTGGTGTAAAATGATAACTGGCATTGTGGGTGCATATGCTGCCTGGCACTGTGTGGGCATTTCTTAACTGGCACTGTGGGTGAAAATGATAACTGGCATTGTGGGTGCATATGCTGCCTGGCACTGTGTGAGCATTTCTCAACTGGCACTCTGGTGTAAAATGATAACTGGCATTGTGGGTGCATATGCTGCCTGGCACTGTGTGGGCATTTCTCAACTGGCACTGTGGGTGAAAATGATAACTGGCATTGTGGGTGCATATGCTGCCTGGCACTGTGTGGGCATTTCTCAACTGGCACTCTGGTGTAAAATAATAACTGGCATTGTGGGTGCATATGCAGCCTGGCACTGTGTGGGCATTTCTCAACTGGCACTCTGGTGTAAAATGATAACTGGCATTGTGGGTGCATATGCTGCCTTGCACTGTGTGGGCATTTCTCAACTGGCACTGTGGGTGAAAATGATAACTGGCATTGTGGGTGCATATGCTGCCTGGCACTGTGTGAGCATTTCTCAACTGGCACTCTGGTGTAAAATGATAACTGGCATTGTGGGTGCATATGCTGCCTGGCACTGTGTGGGCATTTATTAACTGGCACTCTGGTGTAAAATGATAACTGGCATTGTGGGTGCATATGCAGCCTGGCACTGTGTGGGCATTTCTCAACTGGCACTCTGGTGTAAAATGATAACTGGCATTGTGGGTGCATATGCTGCCTGGCACTGTGTGGGCATTTCTCAACTGGCACTCTGGTGTAAAATGATAACTGGCATTGTGGGTGCATATGCTGCCTGGCACTGTGTGGGCATTTTTCAACTGGCACTCTGGTGTAAAATGATAACTGGCATTTTGGGTGCATATGCTGCCTGGCACTGTGTGGGCATTTCTCAACTGGCACTCTGGTGTAAAATGATAACTGGCATTGTGGGTGCATATGCTGCCTGGCACTGTGTGAGCATTTCTCAACTGGCACTGTGGGTGAAAATGATAACTGGCATTGTGGGTGCATATGCTGCCTGGCACTGTGTGAGCATTTCTCAACTGGCACTCTGGTGTAAAATGATAACTGGCATTGTGGGTGCATATGCAGCCTGGCACTGTGTGGGCATTTCTTAACTGGCACTCTGGTGTAAAATGATAACTGGCATTGTGGGTGCATATGCTGCCTGGCACTGTGTGGGCATTTCTCAACTGGCACTCTGGTGTAAAATGATAACTGGCATTGTGGGTGCATATGCTGCCTGGCACTGTGTGAGCATTTCTTAACTGGCACTCTGGTGTAAAATGATAACTGGCATTATGGGTGCATATGCTGCCTGGCACTGTGTGGGCATTTCTCAACTGGCACTCTGGTGTAAAATGATAACTGGCATTGTGGGTGCATATGCTGCCTGGCACTGTGTGGGCATTTCTCAACTGGCACTCTGGTGTAAAATGATAACTGGCATTGTGGGTGCATATGCAGCCTGGCACTGTGTTGGCATTTCTTAACTGGCACTCTGGTGTAAAATGATAACTGGCATTGTGGGTGCATATGCTGCCTGGCACTGTGTGGGCATTTCTCAACTGGCAGTGTGGGTGAAAATGATAACTGGCATTGTGGGTGCATATGCTGCCTGGCACTGTGTGGGCATTTCTTAACTGGCACTGTGGGTGAAAATGATAACTGGCATTGTGGGTGCATATGCTGCCTGGCACTGTGTGAGCATTTCTCAACTGGCACTCTGGTGTAAAATGATAACTGGCATTGTGGGTGCATATGCTGCCTGGCACTGTGTGGGCATTTCTTAACTGGCACTCTGGTGTAAAATGATAACTGGCATTGTGGGTGCATATGCTGCCTGGCACTGTGTTGGCATTTCTTAACTGGCACTCTGGTGTAAAATGATAACTGGCATTGTGGGTGCATATGCTGCCTGGCACTGTGTGGGCATTTCTCAACTGGCACTGTGGGTGAAAATGATAACTGGCATTGTGGGTGCATATGCTGCCTGGCACTGTGTGGGCATTTCTTAACTGGCACTGTGGGTGAAAATGATAACTGGCATTGTGGGTGCATATGCTGCCTGGCACTGTGTGAGCATTTCTCAACTGGCACTCTGGTGTAAAATGATAACTGGCATTGTGGGTGCATATGCTGCCTGGCACTGTGTGGGCATTTATTAACTGGCACTCTGGTGTAAAATGATAACTGGCATTGTGGGTGCATATGCTGCCTGGCACTGTGTGGGCATTTCTTAACTGGCACTCTGGTGTAAAATGATAACTGGCATTGTGGGTGCATATGCTGCCTGGCACTGTGTGGGCATTTCTCAACTGGCACTGTGGGTGAAAATGATAACTGGCATTGTGGGTGCATATGCTGCCTGGCACTGTGTGGGCATTTCTTAACTGGCACTGTGGGTGAAAATGATAACTGGCATTGTGGGTGCATATGCTGCCTGGCACTGTGTGAGCATTTCTCAACTGGCACTCTGGTGTAAAATGATAACTGGCATTGTGGGTGCATATGCTGCCTGGCACTGTGTGGGCATTTCTTAACTGGCACTCTGGTGTAAAATGATAACTGGCATTGTGGGTGCATATGCTGCCTGGCACTGTGTGAGCATTTCTCAACTGGCACTGTGGGTGAAAATGATAACTGGCATTGTGGGTGCATATGCTGCCTGGCACTGTGTGGGCATTTCTCAACTGGCACTCTGGTGTAAAATGATAACTGGCATTGTGGGTGCATATGCTGCCTGGCACTGTGTGGGCATTTCTCAACTGGCACTCTGGTGTAAAATGATAACTGGCATTGTGGGTGCATATGCTGCCTGGCACTGTGTGGGAATTTCTCAACTGGCACTCTGGTGTAAAATGATAACTGGCATTGTGGGTGCATATGCTGCCTGGCACTGTGTGTGCATTTTTCAACTGGCACTGTGGGTGAAAATGATAACTGGCATTGTGGGTGCATATGCTGCCTGGCACTGTGTGGGAATTTCTCAACTGGCACTCTGGTGTAAAATGATAACTGGCATTGTGGGTGCATATGCAGCCTGGCACTGTGTGGGCGTTTCTCAACTGGCACTGTGGGTGAAAATGATAACTGGCATTGTGGGTGCATATGCTGCCTGGCACTGTGTGGGCCTTTCTCCACTGGCACTGTGTGGGCATTTCTCAACTGGCAGTGTGGTGAAAATGATAACTGGCATTGTGGGTGCATATGCTGCCTGGCACTGTGTGGGCATTTCTCAACTGGCACTCTGGTGTAAAATGATAACTGGCATTGTGGGTGCATATGCTGCCTGGCACTGTGTGGGCATTTCTCAACTGGCACTCTGGTGTAAAATGATAACTGGCATTGTGGGTGCATATGCTGCCTGGCACTGTGTGGGAATTTCTCAACTGGCACTCTGGTGTAAAATGATAACTGGCATTGTGGGTGCATATGCTGCCTGGCACTGTGTGTGCATTTTTCAACTGGCACTGTGGGTGAAAATGATAACTGGCATTGTGGGTGCATATGCTGCCTGGCACTGTGTGGGAATTTCTCAACTGGCACTCTGGTGTAAAATGATAACTGGCATTGTGGGTGCATATGCAGTCTGGCACTGTGTGGGCGTTTCTCAACTGGCACTGTGGGTGAAAATGATAACTGGCATTGTGGGTGCATATGCTGCCTGGCACTGTGTGGGCCTTTCTCCACTGGCACTGTGTGGGCATTTCTCAACTGGCAGTGTGGTGAAAATGATAACTGGCATTGTGGGTGCATATGCTGCCTGGCACTGTGTGGGCATTTCTCAACTGGCACTCTGGTGTAAAATGATAACTGGCATTGTGGGTGCATATGCTGCCTGGCACTGTGTGGGCATTTCTCCACTGGCAGTGTGCGTGCAAATGTTAACTAGCATATGTGTATGAGCCAACCACAAAGATTAGGTGTATCTCGTCCAACCATTATGTGTATCTGACCCACATGTACATTGTCCATGCACCATTTGGCATGTGTAAAGACAATTATTTGTGAATTAACAAGAAAAGGCCCACCCAAATAAAACCACTTCATAACAAATGTGAATTTCAACACTGAATGTGACAAAATATCAAATGCTCCACTTGGCTGTGTAACACAGTCCAGCTCTGAGTCACACAGGTATCCGTTCAGTTTATCCACCTACACTACCGTCAACACACTACCACTGGCTGTGACAGGGGACAGACAGCGAGAAGCACAATTTACAGATGTAATTGCTAAATAAATGGCATGTGACACAGTGTAATGGGGTGAGTGGCATGGCACTCTGACACGCTTTGCTTAGTTGAAGGCGAACACTCTAAAGTAGCAAGTACAGGTTGAGTATCCCTAAACCAAAATTCAAAATCCCACATTTTTGGGTCCCCTACTGAGAAAATGACACACATGCGTATATATTATATTATATATCTATATAATATATCTATATATACACACAATATATAATATATATGTCATTTTCTCAGTTGGGGACCCAAAAATGTGGGATTTTGAATTTTGGATAAGGGATACTCAACCTGTAATGTATTTTTTATAATTATTACTCATGCTGAAACAAGTGTAAACAAAATTTACTGAGTTCAACACCAGTCTTTGGCATGTTATGTGCATATAGGCTTTATCTCATTGTCCTGAAAATGTAAAAATAGTTAATTTTAAATTAGTTTTTATAGCACTAGACATTCAAATGTTTTTAACATGTAATTTTTATGTTTATAATAAAGAATTAAGTCAAGCTAATATTGTATAATATAATATAGCTAATGAGATATATATATATTATAAGGGCACGGTCGTGCCCTTATATTAAGGCTGAATCGAACAAACGGAATTCTCCCATAGGGAACTTCAGAGATGGGGGCATGGTGTTTGAGGGGCTACACCTCAAACGTGATTAGACGTACCGAGCTGAAATTTGGCATGGACGCGTAGAATCGTCACCCGGTGCTGCATGCCAAATTTCAGGGCAAAATAATAAAAACTGAGGAATTGGGAGTAACCTAAAGTTCCAACTGTCAGTTTTTTTCTGCAACTTCCTGTATGGCTTATTGACAACGTTTTCCTATAGAGTGAATGAGGAGATTTTTGGGAAGGCATAACTCAGGGTAGAGGACAAAGAAAGACTTGGGGTTTGTTTTATTAGACAGAGTATGTCCCAGTGTAGTGCCTTTTGGGGTTGTGGTTTTTGAGAAAGTTATAGTTTTTTTTTAATTAAGTAAAATATGCCCCATTTTAAAGATAGGGCTTTTCAATTTGTTGCGCCTGCGCAGTGGCCGCCAGCAGGGGGTGTACAGAGAGTAGCTTCACTTGAGTGGAGCAATATGGCTGATCACTCCTCACATAGCCAATTTATTTTGTGATTATAAAAATAATTAGATCTATATGTATTATACAAAATGATTGGGGGGTGTTTTGGGACTGAGTGGATGCTGTCTGAGTCTTTTTTTAGTTATGGTGTCGTGTCAGTAAAAATATATTACATCCGTATTGTGCTGTGAGCGTGGCCAGGCGGTTTAGATGACGTCACTTAATTTATTCATGTGTGTGCCGCAATGCCAGATGGGGCGGCAAATTCAAATGTGCTCTTCTACTCTATGTGACTGTGTACATTGCTGCCTGGCCGGCCGCCCTGTTACTGCTGCACATGTGACAGGAAGACAGAGCGGGCAGCTAGTCGCCCCTGCCTGTCCCCATCACGATTGCCTCTCAGCAGTGACAACCTCGGCAGAGTGTTCCTGGACGAGGCTCCCAGCAGCGCTGTGCACTAGTGATTCATGCGCTCGCTGGGACCGGTGCAAAGACTGCAGTTCGCCGGCGGGTAGCCTGATCTGTGTAACCCGCTGGATCTGCAGTGACTGGCTTCCACTACCTGCGGAGGCATGAGAATCGGAGGTTACCAGCAGCTACTAAGGATCCTCTGTGACCCTATCTCCCGCTCTATGCTCCTCCTCTACCTGACACTCATGTGCTCCAAGAGCCGGGAGGGCACCGGCCACCTGTACTGCCCCCTGCTGATGACAGTATTTTGGGTGTGGGTGGGTTACTATGGTGCGAGTGCCGGGCAGGAGGCACAGGACACATGCCCACTGTCAGCGCCCGTCATATGCTCCAGAGTCCTGGCCCTAGCTATAGGCAACTACCTAGGACATGGGGAAATCCTAGGGCCTGCAGAGCAGCACGGCATACTACTGTCAGTGTCAGCACAGCTGTGAAAGTGAAACTACAGAGGAGTCCGATCAGGGGGCGTGGCTACACGGGTCACTGCTGCCTTCCTGCAATGTGGGAAACTGAGGGGAGGAATGGCTCTGAGCTGCAATACTGGACATTGTGATATGCTGCCATGTAATTGTCATGTGTTAAGGTAAGGGAGGCACCATCTATAAGTGAACATGTATGTATAAGTGTGTGGCTGTGAGTATATATGTGTATAAGTGTGTGGCTGTGAGTATATATGTGTATAAGTGTGTGACTGAGTATATATGTGTATAAGTGTGTGGCTGTGAGTATATATGTGTATAAGTGTGAGACTGAGTATATATGTGTATAAGTGTGTGGCTGTGAGTATATATGTGTATAAGTGTGTGACTGAGTATATATGTGTATAAGTGTGTGGCTGTGAGTATATATGTGTATAAGTGTGTGGCTGTGAGTATATATGTGTATAAGTGTGTGACTGAGTATATATGTGTATAAGTGTGTGGCTGTGAGTATATATGTGTATAAGTGTGTGGCTGTGAGTATATATGTGTATAAGTGTGTGGCTGTGAGTATATATGTGTATAAGTGTGTGGCTGTGAGTATATATGTGTATAAGTGTGTGGCTGTGAGTATATATGTGTATAAGTGTGTGGCTGTGAGTATATATGTGTATAAGTGTGTGGCTGTGAGTATATATGTGTATAAGTGTGTGGCTGTGAGTATATATGTGTATAAGTGTGTGGCTGTGAGTATATATGTGTATAAGTGTGTGGCTGTGAGTATATATGTGTATAAGTGTGTGGCTGTGAGTATATATGTGTATAAGTGTGTGGCTGTGAGTATATATGTGTATAAGTGTGTGGCTGTGAGTATATATGTGTATAAGTGTGTGGCTGTGAGTATATATGTGTATAAGTGTGTGGCTGTGAGTATATATGTGTATAAGTGTGTGGCTGTGAGTATATATGTGTATAAGTGTGTGGCTGTGAGTATATATGTGTATAAGTGTGTGGTTGTGAGTATATATGTGTATAAGTGTGTGGCTGTGAGTATATATGTGTATAAGTGTGTGGTTGTGAGTATATATGTGTATAAGTGTGTGGCTGTGAGTATATATGTGTATAAGTGTGTGGCTGTGAGTATATATGGGTATAAGTGTGTGGCTGTGAGTATATATGGGTATAAGTGTGTGGCTGTGTGTATATATGGGTATAGGTGTGTGGCTGTGTGTATAGGTGTGTGGCTGTGTGCATATATGGGTATAAGTGTGTGGCTGTGTGTATAAGTGTGTGACTGTATATTTGTACAGCTGTGTGTGTGTGTGTATATATATATATATATATGTGTGTATAAATGTACGGCTGTGTGCATATATGGGTATAGGTATATGCGGATGTATGATTGCGTCAGAGTACGGATGTATAAGTGCACCAGCGTGCGGACGTATGAGAGCGTCAGTGTGCGGTAGTATGAGAGCGTCAGTGTGCGGCAGTATGAGAGCGTCAGCGTGCGGACGTATGAGAGCGTCAGCGTGCGGACGTATGAGAGCGTCAGCGTGCGGACGTATGAGAGCGTCAGCGTGCGGACGTCTGAGAGGGTCAGCGTGCGGACGTCTGAGAGGGTCAGCGTGCGGACGTCTGAGAGGGTCAGCGTGCGGCGGTATGAGAGCGTCAACGTGCGGCGGTATGAGAGCGTCAGTGTGCGGCGGTATGAGAGCATCAGTGTGAGAATGTATGAGAGCGTCAACGTACGGATGTATGAGAGCGTCCGGGTAAGGATGTATGAGAGCGTCAGGGTAAGGATGTATGAGAGCGTCAGCGTGCAGATGTATGAGAGCGTCAGCGTGCGGATGTATGAGAGCGTCAGCGTACGGACGTATGAGAGCGTCAGCGTGCGGACGTCTGAGAGCGTCAGCGTGCGGACGTCTGAGAGGGTCAGCGTGCGGCGGTATGAGAGCGTCAGCGTGCGGCGGTATGAGAGCGTCAGTGTGCGGCGGTATGAGAGCATCAGTGTGAGAATGTATGAGAGCGTCAACGTACGGATATATGAGCGCGTCCGGGTAAGGATGTATGAGAGCGTCAGGGTAAGGATGTATGAGAGCGTCAGCGTGCAGATGTATGAGAGCGTCAGCGTGCGAATGTATGAGAGCGTCAGCGTACGGATGTATGAGAGCGTCAACGTACGGATGTATGAGAGCGTCAGGGTAAGGATGTATGAGAGCGTCAGGGTAAGGATGTATGAGAGCGTCAGGGTAAGGATGTATGAGAGCGTCAGGGTAAGGATATATGAGAGCGTCAGCGTGCGGATGTATGAGAGCGTCAGCGTGCGGATGTATGAGAGCGTCAGCGTGCGGATGTATGAGAGCGTCAGCGTGCGGATATATGAGAGCGTCAGCGTGCGGATGTATGAGAGCGTCAGCGTGCGGATATATGAGAGCGTCAGCGTGCGGATGTATGAGAGGGTCAGCGTGCGGACGTCTGAGAGGGTCAGCGTGCGGACGTCTGAGAGCGTAAGCGTGCGGCGGTATGAGAGCGTCAGCGTGCGGCGGTATGAGAGCGTCAGTGTGCGGCGGTATGAGAGCATCAGTGTGTGAATGTATGAGAGCGTCAACGTACGGATGTATGAGAGCGTCCGGGTAAGGATGTATGAGAGCGTCAGGGTAAGGATGTATGAGAGCGTCAGCGTGCAGATGTATGAGAGCGTCAGCGTGCGGATGTATGAGAGCGTCAACGTACGGATGTATGAGAGCGTCAACGTACGGATGTATGAGAGCGTCAGGGTAAGGATGTATGAGAGCGTCAGGGTAAGGATGTATGAGAGCGTCAGGGTAAGGATGTATGAGAGCGTCAGCGTGCGGATGTATGAGAGCGTCAGCGTGCGGATGTATGAGAGCGCCATCGTGCGGATGTATGAGAGCGTCAGCGTGCGGATGTATGAGAGCGTCAGCGTGCGGCAGTATGAGAGCATCAGCGTGCGGCGGTATGAGAGCGTCAGCGTGCGGATGTATGAGAGCGTCAGCGTGCGGATGTATGAGAGCGAGAGCGTCAGCGTGCGGATGTATGAGAGCGTCAGCATGCGGCGGTATGAGAGCGTCAGCGTGCGGCGGTATGAGAGCGTCAGTGTGCGGCGGTATGAGAGCATCACTGTGTGAATGTATGAGAGCGTCAACGTACGGATGTATGAGAGCGTCCGGGTAAGGATGTATGAGAGCGTCAGGGTAAGGATGTATGAGAGCGTCAGCGTGCAGATGTATGAGAGCGTCAGCGTGCGGATGTATGAGAACGTCAACGTACGGATGTATGAGAGCGTCAACGTACGGATGTATGAGAGCGTCAGGGTAAGGATGTATGAGAGCGTCAGGGTAAGGATGTATGAGAGCGTCAGGGTAAGGATGTATGAGAGCGTCAGGGTAAGGATGTATGAGAGCGTCAGGGTAAGGATGTATGAGAGCGTCAGCGTGCGGATGTATGAGAGCGTCAGCGTGCGGATGTATGAGAGCGTCAGCGTGCGGATGTAAGAGCGTCAGCGTGCGGACGTATGAGAGCGTCAGCGTGCGGACGTAAGAGAGCGTCAGCGAGCGGACGTAAGAGAGCGTCAGTGTGCGGACGTATGAGAGCGTCAGTGTGCGGACGTATGAGAGCGTCAGTGTGCGGACGTATGAGAGCGTCAGTGTGCGGACGTATGAGTGCGTCAGGGTGCGGACGTATGAGTGCGTCAGGGTGCGGACGTATGAGTGCGTCAGGGTGCGGACGTATGAGAGCGTCGGTGTGCGGACGTATGAGAGCGTCGGTGTGCGGACGTATGATAGCGTCAGTGCGGACGTATGAGAGCATCAGTATGCGGATGTATGAGAGCGTCAGTGAGCGGCTGTATGAATGTAAGAGCGTCAGCGTGCGGATGTTTGAGATCGTCAGGGTGCGGATGTATGAGAGAGTCAGGGTGCGGATGTATGAGAGTCAGGGTGCGGATGTATGAGAGCGTCAGCGTGCGGCGGTATGAGAGCATCAGCGTGCGGCGGTATGAGAGCGTCAGCGTGCGGATGTATGAGAGCGTCAGCGTGCGGATGTATGAGAGCGTCAGCGTGCGGATGTATGAGAGCGTCAGCATGCGGCGGTATGAGAGCGTCAGCGTGCGGCGGTATGAGAGCGTCAGTGTGCGGCGGTATGAGAGCATCAGTGTGTGAATGTATGAGAGCGTCAACGTACGGATGTATGAGAGCGTCCGGGTAAGGATGTATGAGAGCGTCAGGGTAAGGATGTATGAGAGCGTCAGCGTGCAGATGTATGAGAGCGTCAGCGTGCGGATGTATGAGAGCGTCAACGTACGGATGTATGAGAGCGTCAACGTACGGTTGTATGAGAGCGTCAGGGTAAGGATGTAGGAGAGCGTCAGGGTAAGGATGTATGAGAGCGTCAGGGTAAGGATGTATGAGAGCGTCAGGGTAAGGATGTATGAGAGCGTCAGGGTAAGGATGTATGAGAGCGTCAGGGTAAGGATGTATGAGAGCGTCAGGGTAAGGATGTATGAGAGCGTCAGCGTGCGGATGTATGAGAGCGTCAGCGTGCGGATGTATGAGAGCGTCAGCGTGCGGATGTATGAGAGCATCAGCGTGCGGATGTAAGAGCGTCAGCGTGCGGACGTATGAGAGCATCAGTATGCGGATGTATGAGAGCGTCAGTGAGCGGCTGTATGAATGTAAGAGCGTCAGCGTGCGGATGTTTGAGATCGTCAGGGTGCGGATGTATGAGAGAGTCAGGGTGCGGATGTATGAGAGTCAGGGTGCGGATGTATGAGAGCGTCAGCGTGCGGATTTATGAGAGCGTCAGCGTGCGGATGTATGAGAGCATCAGTGTGCGGATGTATGAGAGCGTCAGCTTGTGGACGTATGAATGTAAGAGCGTCAGCGTGCAGATGTATGAGAGCGTCAGCGTGCAGATGTATGAGAGCGTCAGCGTGCAGATGTGTGAGAGCGTCAGCGTGCAGATGTGTGAGCGTCAGCGTGCGGATGTGTGAGAGCGTCAGCGTGCGGATGTATGAGAGCGTCAACGTACGGATGTATGAGAGCGTCAGGGTAAGGATGTATGAGAGCGTCAGGGTAAGGATGTATGAGAGCGTCAGGGTAAGGATGTATGAGAGCGTCAGCGTGCGGATGTATGAGAGCGTCAGCGTGCGGATGTATGAGAGCGCCATCGTGCGGATGTATGAGAGCGTCAGCGTGCGGATGTATGAGAGCGTCAGCGTGCGGCGGTATGAGAGCATCAGCGTGCGGCGGTATGAGAGCGTCAGCGTGCGGATGTATGAGAGCGTCAGCGTGCGGATGTATGAGAGCGTCAGCGTGCGGATGTATGAGAGCGTCAGCATGCGGCGGTATGAGAGCGTCAGCGTGCGGCGGTATGAGAGCGTCAGTGTGCGGCGGTATGAGAGCATCAGTGTGTGAATGTATGAGAGCGTCAACGTACGGATGTATGAGAGCGTCCGGGTAAGGATGTATGAGAGCGTCAGGGTAAGGATGTATGAGAGCGTCAGCGTGCAGATGTATGAGAGCGTCAGCGTGCGGATGTATGAGAGCGTCAACGTACGGATGTATGAGAGCGTCAACGTACGGATGTATGAGAGCGTCAGGGTAAGGATGTAGGAGAGCGTCAGGGTAAGGATGTATGAGAGCGTCAGGGTAAGGATGTATGAGAGCGTCAGGGTAAGGATGTATGAGAGCGTCAGGGTAAGGATGTATGAGAGCGTCAGGGTAAGGATGTATGAGAGCGGCAGGGTAAGGATGTATGAGAGCGTCAGCGTGCGGATGTATGAGAGCGTCAGCGTGCGGATGTATGAGAGCGTCAGCGTGCGGATGTATGAGAGCATCAGCGTGCGGATGTAAGAGCGTCAGCGTGCGGACGTATGAGAGCGTCAGCGTGCGGACGTAAGAGAGCGTCAGCGAGCGGACATAAGAGAGCGTCAGTGTGCGGACGTATGAGAGCGTCAGTGTGCGGACGTATGAGAGCGTCAGTGTGCGGACGTATGAGAGCGTCAGTGTGCGGACGTATGAGTGCGTCAGGGTGCGGACGTATGAGTGCGTCAGGGTGCGGACGTATGAGAGCGTCGGTGTGCGGACGTATGATAGCGTCAGTGCGGACGTATGAGAGCGTCAGTATGCGGATGTATGAGAGCGTCAGTGAGCGGCTGTATGAATGTAAGAGCGTCAGCGTGCGGATGTTTGAGATCGTCAGGGTGCGGATGTATGAGAGAGTCAGGGTGCGGATGTATGAGAGTCAGGGTGCGGATGTATGAGAGCGTCAGCGTGCGGACTTATGAGAGCGTCAGCGTGCGGACGTATGAGAGCGTCAGTGTGCGGATGTATGAGAGCGTCAGCTTGCGGACGTATGAATGTAAGAGCGTCATCGTGCAGATGTATGAGAGCATCAGCGTGCAGATGTGTGAGAGCGTCAGCGTGCAGATGTGTGAGAGCGTCTGCGTGCGGATGTATGAGAGCGTCAGCGTGCGGATGTATGAGAGCGTCAGCGTGGGGATGTATGAGAGCGTCAGCGTGCGGATGTATGAGAGCGTCAGCATGCGGCGGTATGAGAGCGTCAGCGTGCGGCGGTATGAGAGCGTCAGTGTGCGGCGGTATGAGAGCATCAGTGTGTGAATGTATGAGAGCGTCAACGTACGGATGTATGAGAGCGTCCGGGTAAGGATGTATGAGAGCGTCAGGGTAAGGATGTATGAGAGCGTCAGCGTGCAGATGTATGAGAGCGTCAGCGTGCGGATGTATGAGAGCGTCAACGTACGGATGTATGAGAGCGTCAACGTACGGATGTATGAGAGCGTCAGGGTAAGGATGTAGGAGAGCGTCAGGGTAAGGATGTATGAGAGCGTCAGGGTAAGGATGTATGAGAGCGTCAGGGTAAGGATGTATGAGAGCGTCAGGGTAAGGATGTATGAGAGCGTCAGGGTAAGGATGTATGAGAGCGGCAGGGTAAGGATGTATGAGAGCGTCAGCGTGCGGATGTATGAGAGCGTCAGCGTGCGGATGTATGAGAGCGTCAGCGTGCGGATGTATGAGAGCATCAGCGTGCGGATGTAAGAGCGTCAGCGTGCGGACGTATGAGAGCGTCAGCGTGCGGACGTAAGAGAGCGTCAGCGAGCGGACATAAGAGAGCGTCAGTGTGCGGACGTATGAGAGCGTCAGTGTGCGGACGTATGAGAGCGTCAGTGTGCGGACGTATGAGAGCGTCAGTGTGCGGACGTATGAGTGCGTCAGGGTGCGGACGTATGAGTGCGTCAGGGTGCGGACGTATGAGAGCGTCGGTGTGCGGACGTATGATAGCGTCAGTGCGGACGTATGAGAGCGTCAGTATGCGGATGTATGAGAGCGTCAGTGAGCGGCTGTATGAATGTAAGAGCGTCAGCGTGCGGATGTTTGAGATCGTCAGGGTGCGGATGTATGAGAGAGTCAGGGTGCGGATGTATGAGAGTCAGGGTGCGGATGTATGAGAGCGTCAGCGTGCGGACTTATGAGAGCGTCAGCGTGCGGACGTATGAGAGCGTCAGTGTGCGGATGTATGAGAGCGTCAGCTTGCGGACGTATGAATGTAAGAGCGTCATCGTGCAGATGTATGAGAGCATCAGCGTGCAGATGTGTGAGAGCGTCAGCGTGCAGATGTGTGAGAGCGTCAGCGTGCGGATGTGTGAGAGCGTCTGCGTGCGGATGTATGAGAGCGTCAGCGTGCGGATGTATGAGAGCGTCAGCGTGGGGATGTATGAGAGCGTCAGCGTGGGGATGTATGAGAGCGTCAGCGTGCGGATGTATGAGAGCGTCAGCGTGCGGATGTATGAGAGCGTCAGCGTGCGGATGCATGAGAGCGTCAGCGTGCGGATGCATGAGAGCGTCAGCGTGCGGATGCATGAGAGCGTCAGCGTGCGGATGCATGAGAGCGTCAGCGTGCGGATGCATGAGAGCGTCAGCGTGCGGATGCATGAGAGCGTCAGCGTGCGGATGCATGAGAGCGTCAGCGTGCGGATGTATGAGAGAGTCAGTGTACGGATGTATGAGAACGTCAGTGTGGGGATGTATGAGAGCGGCAGCGTACGGATGTATGAGAGCGGCAGCGTACGGATGTATGAGAGCGGCAGCGTGCGGATGTATGAGAGCGGCAGCGTGCGGATGTATGAGAGCGTCAGCGTGCGGATGTATGAGAGCGTCAGCGTGCGGATGTATGAGAGCGTCAGCGTGCGGATGCATGAGAGCGTCAGCGTGCGGATGCATGAGAGCGTCAGCGTGCGGATGTATGAGAGCGTCAGCGTGCGGATGCATGAGAGCGTCAGCGTGCGGATGCATGAGAGCGTCAGCGTGCGGATGCATGAGAGCGTCAGCGTGCGGATGCATGAGAGCGTCAGCGTGCGGATGTATGAGAGAGTCAGTGTACGGATGTATGAGAACGTCAGTGTGTGGATGTATGAGAGCGGCAGTGTACGGATGTATGAGAGCGGGGTTGTACGGATGTATGAGAGCGGCAGTGTACGGATGTATGAGAGCGGCAGTGTACGGATGTATGAGAGCGTCAGCGTGCGGATGCATGAGAGCATCAGCGTGCGGATGTATGAGAGAGTCAGCGTGTGAATGTATGAGAACGTCAGTGTGTGGATGTATGAGAGATGCAGTGTACGGATGTATGAGAGCGGCAGTGTACGGATGTATGAGAGCGGGGTTGTACGGATGTATGAGAGCGGCAGTGTACGGATGCATGAGAGCGTCAGCGTGCGGATGCATGAGAGCGTCAGCGTGCGGATGCATGAGAGCGTCAGCGTGCGGATGTATGAGAGAGTCAGTGTACGGATGTATGAGAACGTCAGTGTGTGGATGTATGAGAGATGCAGTGTACGGATGTATGAGAGCGGCAGTGTACGGATGTATGAGAGCGGCAGTGTACGGGTGTAGGGATGTACAGCAGCGCCGTAACTATGTGTGTGCCATTGGTAGTAGTGCCGCTGCAGCAGTCCCCTCTCCTTCAGCATTGGCTGCCCGGCGCTGCTGTGAATGCTGGGATGCGCTTCCCTCATCCCAGCATTCACAGCGGCGGCCAGCCAATACGGAAGGAGAGGGGACTGCTGCAGCGGTCTACTACCAATTACATAGCGCTGCAGCGGCTCCTGTCCCCCTCCCTCCTCCTCCTTCTTCCCAGCAGCTGCCCGGGATCTGCCACCACGAGGAGCCTGACTGCCAGCGAGGAGAGATGGTAAGTATTTATCTCTCTCTCTCTCTCTCTAATATGTCCTAGAGGATGCTGAGGACTCCAAAAGGACCATGGGGTATAGACGGGATCCGCAGGAGACATGGGCACTTTAAGACTTTAAATGGGTGTGAACTGGCTCCTCCCTCTATGCCTCAGTTAGATTCTGTGCCCAGAGAGACTGGACACACACTAGGGGAACTCTAGAGTTTCTCTAGAAAATACTTTTGTTAGGTTTATTATTTTCAGGGAGCACTATTGGCAACAGGCTCCCTGCATCGTGGAGCCGCGCCGCCGTCCCCCTCACAGAGCCTGAAGAAAGAAGCCGGGTGAGTAACATAAGCAAAGAAGACTTCAGTGAAGGCGGCAGAAGACTTCAGATCTTCGGAGGTATCACGCAGCGGTCACGCTGCACGCCATTCCTCCCACACACAAGCGGCACTACATGGGTGCAGGGCGCAGGGGGGGGTGCCCTGGGCAGCAATTAAACCTCTTTTAAGGACAGGCACAGCAGTATACAGTGCATAGGCACTGTATACAGACCCCCGCCAGTATAAATAAAAGGGGGACACTAGCGCGCCATTTAGGGGGCGGGTCTTTGTCCTCCAGCTCTAATCAGCGCCATTTTCTCTTCACAGCAAGCTGGTCATGGCCCTTCACTTCTGTCACAAGTAACAGGGTGCAAAAACAGGGGCGGTGCACAGAAAATTTGGTGTTGTATATATTTATATATAAAAGCGCTGCTAGGTCTGGGACATTGTATATTCCTTCAGACCGGGTGAGGCGCTGGTCGTCAGCTGGCATACTTTCTCTCTGAAGGACCTTACTGTGGGTCTGTCCCCTATAGCCCAGTGTGTTAGTGGGTGTCGGTACGTGTGTGTCGACATGTCTGAGGCTGAATGCTCTTCCCAGGAGGAAGCTGGTGTGGGGGCGGAACAGAATGTGGGAGTAAATCTGTCCGCACCGCCGACTGCTATTTGGGTACATATCTGGAGTGTCTTAAATGCATGTGTGGCTTTGTTGCATAAAAGATTAGACAAATCTGAGATTCAGAACCAAGCATGGAGACAATCAATGGGAGATGTTTTGTCACAAACTCAGACCCTTCAGGGTCACAGAAACGTTCGTTTACCCAGATAGCAGACACAGATACCGCCACGGATTCGGACTCCAGTGTCGACTATAGTGATGTCAAATTGAATCCTAAACTGGCTAAGAGCATTCAGTACATGATTGTGGCAATAAGGGACGTATTACATATCCCTGAGACAAGGGTCTGTATGTATAAGGGAAAGAAACCTGAGGTAACGTTTCCTCCCTCTCATGAACTGAACACTCTTTTTGAAAGGGCTTGGGAAACTCCTGACAAAAAGTTACTGATTCCCAAGAGAATTTCTATGGCATATACTTTTCCCTCTGAGGATAGGATAAGGTGGGAGTCAACACCCACGGTGGTGCTACCGTCCCCTGACACTGCAGCCCTAAAGGAGCCTGCGGATCGTAAGCAGGAAACTACCTTGAAATCTATTTATGTCACTATGGGTATGCTGCTCAGGCCGGCCGTGGCATCGGCATGGGTGAGTAGCGCTATTGAAAAGTGGGCAGATACCTTGTCATCTGAAATAGACACCATGGATAGGGATAGCGTGCATTTGAAGCTGGGTCATATTAGGGACGCAGCGGTCTATTTAAAGGAGGCTGCGAGAGATATTGGCCTCTTGGGATCAAGGGCCAATGCCATGGCAATCTCAGCTAGGAGAGCGTTGTGGACTCATCAATGGAATGGTGATGCTGACTCTAAAAAGGCTATGTAGGCTCTGCCCTATAAAGGTGGCGTTTTGTTTGGTGAAGGCCTCGCGAACCTGGTATCTACAGCTACTGCGGGTAAGTCATCTTTTCTACCTTTTGTCCCTCCACAGCAAAAGAAAACGCCTCAGTATCAGATGCAGTCCTTTCGGTCTAATAAATTCAAAAAAGGACGAGGGTCCTCCTTCCTTGCCGCTAGAGGTAAGGGAAGGGGAAAAAGATCGCCGGCTGTGGCAAGCCCCCAGGAGCAGAAGTCCTCCCTGGCTTCTACCAAGTCCACCGCATGACGCTGGGGATTCGCTGCGGGAGTCCGCACCAGTGGGGTCACGTCTTCAGCTCTTCAGTCGGATCTGGGCTCACTCAGGCATGGATCCTTGGGTGCTGGAAATTGTGACCCAAGGGTATAAACTGGAGTTTCAAGACGTGCCCCCTCACCGATTTTTCAAATCGGTCTTGCCAGCTTCTCTTCTGGAAAGGGAAGTAGTGTGCGCTGCAATACAAAAGCTATGTCAACAACAAGTCATTGTCGCGGTACCCCCGTCACGACGGGGAGAAGGGTTTTATTCACGCCTGTTCGTGGTCCCAAAGCCGGATGGCTCGGTCAGACCGATTCTGAACTTAAAATCCCTCAATCTGTATTTGAAAGATTCAAATTCAAAATGGAATCTCTCCGAGCAGTGATATCCAGTCTGGAAGGGGGGATTTTATGGTGTCAGTCGATGTTTACCTACATGTCCACATATATACTCCACATCAATCTTACCTGAGGTTTGCTGTTCAGGATTGTCATTACCAATTTCAGATGTTGCCGTTTGGGCTTTCCATGGCTACGAGGATTTTCACTAAAGTAATGGCGGAAATGATGGTGCTCCTGCGAAAGCACGGTGTCACACTTATCCCGTACTTGGACGATCTCCTGATAAAGGCGAGATCAAAGGAGCAGTTACTAAGAAATGTTGCGCTCTCCCTGACAGTGCTGCAACAACATGGTTGGCTCCTGAATTTGCCAAAGTCACAGTTGGTTCCGACAACACGGCTGTCATTCTTGGGCATGATTCTGGACACGGACCTGCAGAGAGTTTTTCTCCCGGTGGAAAAAGCTCTGGAAATCCAGAACATGGTCAAAGGGATTCTGAAACCGGCAAGAGTGTCGATTCATCAATGTACTCAGGTGCTGGGGAAGATGGTGGCGGCCTACGAGGCCATTCCGTTTGGCAGGTTCCATGCCAGGGTGTTTCAGTGGAACCTGTTGGACCTGTTGGACAAGTGGTCCGGGTCTCACCTGCACATGCACTGGAAAACAAGCCTATCTTCCAGGACCAGAGTTTCTCTCCTGTGGTGGCTCCAAAGTTCTCACATCCTAGGGGGACGCAGGTTCGGGATCCAGGATTGGATCCTGGTGACCACGGATGCAAGTCTCCGAGGCTGGGGAGCGGTCACACAGAGGGAGATTTTCCATGGAAAATGGTCAAGCCAGGAAGCTTGTCTGCACATAAACATTCTGGAATTAAGAGCCATCTACAACGGCCTTCTACAAGCGGAACATCTCCTGTTGGACAACATAACAGCAGTGGCGTACATAAACCACCAAGGCGGAACAAGAAGCAGAGCAGCGATGGCGGAGGCCACAAGAGTTCTCCGCTGGGCGGAAAAACATACAGGCGCTCTCTCGGCGGTCTTCATTCGAGGCGTGGACAACTGGGAAGCAGATTTCCTCAGCAGACACGATCTCCATCTGGAGAGTGGGGTCTTCATCAAGAGGTCTTTGCAGAAGTGACAAGTCATTGGGGAATTCCTCAAATAGACATGATGGCGTCTCGCCTCAACAAGAAACTTCAGAGATATTGTTCCAGGTCGAGGGACCCTTAAGCCAGTGCGGTGGACGCCCTGGTGACGCCCTGGCTGTTTCAGTCGGTCTATGTGTTTCCTTCACTACCACTCATTCCAAAGGTGATAAGCCTCATAAGAAGAACAGGGGTTCAGGCGATACTCTTTGTTCCAGATTGGCCACGGAGGGCCTGGTATCCGGATCTTCAGGAACTGCTCATAGCAGATCCCTGGCCTCTTCCTCTAAGAGAGGATCTGTTACAGCAAGGGCCGGTTGCGTTTGACGGCATGGCGGTTGAACGCCAGATCTTAGCCCGGAAGGGTATTCCCGGTGAAGTCATCCCTACACTGCTTAAATCAAGAAAGGAGGTAACGACGAAGCATTATCACTGTATTTGGAGAAAATACGTGTCTTGGTGTGAAGCCAAGAAGGCTCTTACGGAAGAATTTTAGCTGGGTCGTTTTCTACATTTTTTGCAGGCCAGTGTGGATGCGGGCCTAAAGTTGGGCTCCATTAAAGTCCATATTTCGGCCTTATGGATTTCCTTTCAAAAAGAATTGGCCTCCCTTCCGGAAGTTCAGACTTTCGTGAAGGGTGTGCTGCACATCCAACCTCCATTTGTGCCCCCGGTGGCACCATGGGACCTTAACGTGGTGTTGCAGTTCCTTATGTCACATTGGTTTGAACCTTTACAGAAGGTTGAGTTAAAATTCCTCACTTGGAACGTGGTCATGCTATTGGCCTTGGCATCCGCAAGAATTAGTGGCCTTGTCTCACAAGAGTCCCTATTTGATCTGCCATGTGGATAGAGCGGAATTACGAACTCGTCAACAATTTCTACCAAAGGTGGTTTCTTCATTTCACATGAACCAACCTATTGTGGTGCTTGTGGCTACTGAAGCTTTGGCTGATTCAAATTCTCTCGATGTAGTCAGAGCTTTGAAGATTTATGTCGCCAGAATAGCTCGTATTAGGAAAACAGAGGCACTGTTTGTCCTGTATGCTCCCAACAAGATTGGGGCTCCTGCTTCTAAACAGACTATTGCACGTTGGATATGTAATACGATTCAGCATGCGCATTCTATGGCTGGATTGTCGTTACCGAAATCGGTGAAGGGCCATTCTACCAGAAAGGTGAATTAGGATGGAGGCTGCGCTCACAATAGGAAAAAAGCTGCTATGAGTGCTGCTGGACCTGGATGCGTCCCACCTCCTATTGACTTGTATGATTTGGGATGGTCAGCGCGCTCTGGGGGGGATATAAGGGAAAAATGGGAATATAGGGTATTGCGGGATGGGAGTGGTGCTTGGATAAGTGATTGTGTTGACTGTTTGCGTCTGATTGTAGGTTTTGCACCAATGATCAATCTGATATGGTTTCTATCTGAACTCTTTATTTGTAAATTAGATATGATTAGGTCAGCATCCTAATTTCAATATTGTGTTTGGTCCTTGTCCCACAGTTCCTTCACCACTGTCAGGTGTGTCCTGCAGACTACCTGTTGCAAGGTATACCTTCCTATTGGTATACCGATTGGACCCCAGCTCAGGTAAATGTCAGGTGTACCCTGTGGGTCACCTTTACCATAGGTGTGGTAGATGCCTATGTGTCCTCTGAACTGCGTCCTATTTGAATGTTTGGGGTATGACTAGTGCGGCGTCCCGCCTGTCAGTCCCCTCTCATGTGCGGCTCTGGGTTGTGTGGTCATAGGCTGTGTGTCTTACACTTACCGCCGGGGGCAGGTAACTACCTGCCGCCGGTGACCGCGTCTCTTCCTTCCACAACCTCAGCCCTGGTCCTCTGTGTCCGCGTCCTCCGTCTCCTTCAGTCCGCCGCGTCTTCCTTCTCCTTCAGTCCGTGCGCTTCTCCTGCAGCAGCCGGTCTCCTCCGTTCCCGGGTCCCGTTCTGCCACTTCCTGGTTCGCGCGTCACGTGCGATGTCACGTGAGCGCGGTCTGTGGTGAATGCCGCTGTGCACCTTCTCCAGCCGGAGAAGGGAAGCTGTAAATGGTAGTGGTGTGCGAACCAAGAAGTGACAGAACGGGACCCGGGAACGGAGGAGACCGGCTGCTGCAGGAGAAGCGCGTGGACTGAAGGAGAAAGAAGACGCGGCGGACTGAAGGAGACGGAGGACGCGGACACAGAGGACCAGGCCTGAGGTTGTGGAAGGAAGAGACGCGGTCACTGGCGGCAGGTAGTTACCTGCCCCCGGCGGTAAGTGTAAAACACACAGCCTATGACCACACAACCCAGAGCCGCACATGAGAGGGGACTGACAGGCGGGACGCCGCACTAGTCATACCCCAAACATTCAAATAGGACGCAGTTCAGAGGGCACATAGGCATCCACCACACCTATGGTAAAGGTGACCCACAGGGTACACCTGACATTTACCTGAGCTGGGGTCCAATCGGTATACCAATAGGAAGGTATACCTTGCAAAGGGTAGTCTGCAGGACACACCTGACAGTGGTGATGGAACTGTGGGACAAGGACCAAACACAATATTGAAATTAGGATGCTGACCTAATCATATCTAATTTACAAATAAAGAGTTCAGATAGAAACCATATCAGATTGATCATTGGTGCAAAACCTACAATCAGACGCAAACAGTCAACACAATCACTTATCCAAGTACCACTCCCATCCCGCAATACCCTATATTCCCATTTTTCCCTTATATCCCCCCCAGAGCGCGCTGACCATCCCAAATCATACCAGAAAGGTGGGCTCATCTTGGGCGGCTGCCCGAGGGGTCTCGGCGTTATAGCTTTGCCGAGTAGCTACTTGGTCGGGTTCAAACACTTTTGCAAAATTCTACAAGTTTGATACCCTGGCTGATGAGGACCTCATGTTTGCTCAATCGGTGCTGCAGAGTCATCCGCACTCTCCCGCCCGTTCTGGAGCTTTGGTATAATCCCCATGGTCCTTTTGGAGTCCCCAGCATCCTCTAGGACATAGGAGAAAATAGGATTTTAATACCTACCGGTAAATCCTTTTCTCTTAGTCCATAGAGCATGCTGGGCGCCCGTCCCAGTGCGGACTTTGGGGGTCATTCCGAGTTGATCGCTCATTTTTTTCCGCAACGGAGCGATCAGTCGCTAACGCGCATGCGCAATGTCCGCAGTGCGACTGCGCCAAGTAATTTTGCTATGCAGTTAGGTATTTTACTCACGGCATTACGAGGATTTTTCTTCGTTCTGATGATCGGAGTGTGATTGACAGGAAGTGGGTGTTACTGGGTGGAAAGGAGACGAAGGGGTATGACTAGTGCGGCTTCCCGCCTGTCAGTCCCCTCTCATGTGCGGCTCTGGGTTGTGTGGTCATAGGCTGTGTGTCTTACACTTACCGCCGGGGGCAGGTAACTACCTGCCGCCGGTGACCGCTGTCAAAGTCAGAAAAATGTCTCAATGCACGTTGCCATATTTGCACCGCACACTGGTCCGTGCTGCGCATGCGTACGCTCTCCCGTGGAAGCGCATACCCGCAATAGCGTGCACTCGCACGCGCAGTATGCGCATTTACGGTAGAGTTTATGTGATCGTAGCGTGCGACTCATTAGTTACAAATGTTCACAATTAATGTAGTTTATAGATCATGATCCCTTTGATAGTTTCTGTAAGTTTGGTTAAAGTATAATGTCCCAGAGCTGAGGAATCCCTCTTTGCATCGTACGAAGGGTTTAACAGGAATCATACAGCAGTGTTTGGTACCCATCGGAAGAGTATTTGATTAGCAATATTCCGGTGTTGGTTTGGAGCGTATTAATCGCTCGTGCGAATAGTTATGGACATAAGAAGTTTATGTCCATTTCTATGATTTGCACATACTCAGGTATGCGGCGGGAAACCCAGTTTCCCACCCACCTGAGCTGTTGGAAATCGTCACAGCCCACCTGTATGAATCACCCTATGACCTTTTGTTATGATGCAGGGCCGAATTCCTTCGGCCAATGGACAATGGGATTGTAGGACCAGGAGATTGCATTGTGTGTGGAGCATAAATAGGCAGGCCGACCACATCCAGCTCTCACTCTCTCATCAACGGTTATCTGCTGATAATCGGGAGCTGGATATCGAGGCGCTGGCGATCATACCCTTTGTGCGTAAGTTCTCTCCATAATCATTGTCTTTCTGCGAGCCAATCTCTCTCTCTCTCTCTCTCTATCTCCCTCTCTCCTCTTTTTCTCTTAAATACCTTATAGTATTATAGTATTGTATCGTATTGCATTTAGGTCAGTGTAGTATTGTCTTTTTGTATTTATTGTTTAGTTCTGTGGTTAGGAAGTCTCTGTTATATTGTAGTGTATCATATGTACTGTTATCCCCTTTTACAAGTATATTAGACATAATACAGTTAATAGGCCTTGGAAACCTAAACCAGTATCTGTGTATTTCCTATAGTGATAAGTGTTCATTAGAGCGTCGGTGACGCTCATGCAGCTTTGTAGATAGTCAGGTTCCACAAGGTTGCACTTACACCCTGTACTCACATTAAGGTATTCAGTGTATTTCATCGGTATAAGGTTTAACATAAAGGTATAGTGTTGTGAGCGTCTGCATCGCTGGTGACCTCCTCGTGGTCTCTAGCGTACGCTACGTTACAGCGAATCTTTCCCCTAGACATAACCAATAACGTGTCCTGTGATCACTGGGCCGTGAGCGAACGTGACGCTTGAGCGTCTCGCCTACGGCTGAGCGATCGTTACGCAAATAGCGTATCATTACGGTATTTCTTAAATAAACAGCGTACAGTGTTCTTAGCTTCATAAGGGTTGTTTATACGACAAGGAATTTAGCATTGTCAATTGCGGGCTCGTCCGGTCCTTTTCACATCTGCACTAGGTAGATCAGCAGACGTTATCCCCCAGCAAAAGGGTGGGAGGTTGTCTCGCAGTTGCTGACGGGATAAGCGTCTGCTTCGCTTAGGTAAAGAGTGCTGAAGGAATCCGGTAACCGGAAGTAAGAACAAAACGCTTGTGTCTTTTAAAACTGTTTATTTTTCTTTTGTCTTGCGTACGCATACATTTATCTGCATTTCTGTTTCATTTTCGTATATCACTATTCCTGTTTGCCAATTTTTTATAGTTGATAGAAAGTGCTAAAAAAGAGATTTGCTGTTATTTTAGAGGTAATAGTTAAAGTATAGAACAAACACACGGTTTGTCTGAGATACAAGGCAGGCAGTGTGGATTGCGGTAGATGATCAGGGATCACCTACATTGATAAATAAATATATTGTGTTACGGTGGATCCTTTGCATTGCGTACACGTGTCGCTAACAAAGACTAGCGTACGCAATCCAAAAGGCAGACGCACGCAGCGTTCACTACGCAACGTAGCGTCTGGTTACGCCCACGTAGCCCAAGTCACGAAAAGTTGAATTAGCGCAAAGCGATAATTAGCGCAAAGCGATAATTAGCGCAAAAGCGATAAGTAACGCACAGCGGTAAATAACGCAAATCTATTTTTTGGAAAATCTGAAATTTAGTTTAACAGATCCTGCTCCTAATTGGTAACACTTTTGGCCTGAAGACAATTTCTGCGCAGAAATAGATATAGAAACAAAGTGTACATGTGTTGAGTGAGTGTGTTTTGTATACAAAAGTTTATATAACTTTAAGGTGGAACCAAAAGGAAAGTCGGGTACTCGTCAAGGAACATACGTGTAAGTGACATATACGGTGGCCAGGGAGGCATCCCTGGTTAAATAATATTTGAGCATTAGAGTATAGCGGACCATAAGGTAACAAGACCAGGAGGTCATAAGGTAACAAGACCAGGAGGTCGTAAGGTAAAAGGTCCGCTATAAAAGTCCAGTGGCACAACGCCTGGGGTGTTGGTGCAGAACCCATATAGGCCATAAGCTCTTGCTGAAGGAATCGCGGCCGGAAACATCGATTCCATTGGTCTTTCAGTACATGACAAATAGTGCTCGTGTACTGAACGATTGGACCACACGTAATTGTGTGCAGTAGTTAGTAATCTGACCTAAATACCATTAGAGTAAAGTGGTCACAAACGCTATTTGTACATTCTGACGTGATTTGTGTAATTTTTTATTTTTGGAAGGGAAGTTCGCTGGTCACTCAGGAACTATCTAACAACCCCAACTTTACTGGAAAGAGTAAGTGTCCTGCGGGTAACCCTCATATGTTCCAGTAAACTGAAGGTTCCATAGGGGCCCTGTATCGAGTACGCTGGCATCATAACGGTGTTTACAGGTCGTATTGGTCGAGGTGGGCGAGTGAGTGGGGTACTCGGTAAACCGCCACCGCCGGCCTACTGTGGAGTAATTTGGTTGTCTGAAAAGGCTTGCTGAAAACCTTGATACAGAAAATCCAAGGAGGATTAAGCAACACCTACAGACTATGGGGGCCAGTTGCTCAGGTAGGGGGCGATCAACCCTGGTTCAGGTTGATTCTGTGAACCGACCAGTTGGGTCGGCACGATATGTAATGTGTGAAAAATATGGAATTCACACCGAATCTTTATGTGATGAATGGGAGAGAATGACTGTACAAGACAGGGACAAGTTCCCAAGAATAGGTAGCTTCAGTCCAGAGGTGTTACAAAATTTAAGGAGGAGGATATGTCTCGTAAAATCAGCAAAGAGACGAATTCAGCATCATGATTATTTACAGTTATGGCACCAGGAAGGTGAGATACAGAGAGGTTTGGCTCTGGCGGCGGGATCTGGGGCAGTCAGGAAGTTGATTGCCACAGCTCCTCCTCCACCATACATTGCAGGAGAGAAGTTGATTGCGGAGAGAAACGCACTGGGTTGTAAAACACAAACTCTTAGTAACATTGTAAATGTTAATGATGTTAACCAAATAACTCATGCAAGTATTAACCCGTGCAAGATGTACCCTGTTTTGAACCTTCCTCAGGAGTGTGATCAAGAAGACGATTCAGCAACAATTTCAGCTCTCTCTCTTGCAGCCACCATAGCAGAGACCACAGTAGGCACAGCGACACCCACGAGATTAGTGAAAGCCCCTAGCGGAGGGATAGGTGAGGTCGTGTCAACGGGTAAGTACGGCACCATGCACTACACAGAAACAATTGTACCACAACAAGCTGTAGAATCTACACAGGAAGAGGCTGTTAGAATTGCTCCTGTAAGGGTAATAGCAGTTCCCAATGGAAAAACAGATGTGTCTGGAGCCACTCCCATAAGGAACATTGCCATGTACACTCCATTTTCCAGAATGGAATTAAGAACAATAGTGTCCGAATTTCCTGACCCCAGGAAGGATTTAGTTGCTAGCCAAAAATACATCAGGGATTTAGGTAACACGGTAGAACCCAACAACAAGGATTGGCAGATACTGCTAAGAGCTTGTTTACCTTCCAATGTTGATGCAACTCAGTTTTTAGCTGATTGTGCATTGGATAAAGATGTACCGCTTACAGACGTGTACAACAAGGATAATGTAAAAAGGATAAATTTACAGCTAAAAGAGTATTTCCCAGCCGTTGTTAAATGGAATAAAATATTTTCCATTAAGCAAAAGGAGTCCGAAACGGCAATAGAATATTTTCACCGGGCACTATTAGAAATGGCAAAGTACACTGGTATAGAAGACATTAAGACCAACCCAAACCATCGAGAAGTAGCAGTATCTGTACTGATGGATGGTTTGAAAGAAACATTAAAAGCTAGGGTACAGACCACGCAGCCATGTTGGCGAGGTCTGTCAGTGTCCACCTTGAGAGAGGCTGCTATTGATCACGACAGAAATATCACTAGGCACAGGGAGTCGCAAAGTGATAAGTTGATGTCCGTAAGTATACAGGCGCTGACCACAAGGCAGCCTGCGTATGTACCACCGAATCCTGTGGGTAAGGCAAGTGTAATAACATGTTTTTCTTGTAACAAACCAGGACATTTTGCACGAGACTGTAGAGTAAGAAATGTACAAAGATCTTTTCAACCCCCTAGACAACAACACCACACACGACATTGGGAGCAGGGTCCACAGAGGCGGAGTTTTGAGCCACATACAGGGGAAACAAAAAGATATCCCCCACACAGAGATTGGCATGCCTCTGGTAGTTCCCAGCTAACTCCCTCACAAGTAGTTGCTGCCAGCGGGATTCAGGGAGGTCAGCATACCCAATAGGGGTGTGGCCATACCTGTAATCTGCAACCAGTTAAATTGATTGCCAGTCTTGGAAGCGAACCAGAGATTGCAATCAATGTAGCCGGTAAAACTTTAAACTTTCTTGTAGACACAGGGGCGGCCAAGTCAGTGATCAATTCGACAGTGGGCATGAGAACCACTGGTAGGACAGTTCCAGCCATAGGAGTAACAGGAGTAGTCCAGCACTACCCTGTTAGCAAACCAGCCGAGATTACAATAGGGCCTTTGCATACCAAGCATTCCTTTTTGCTGGCTGCATCGGCACCGACCAATCTCCTGGGAAGAGACTTACTATGTAAAATGGGTTGCGTCATTTATTGTACTCCTGAAGGTGTATTCTTGGACATCCCTGAGAATCACGCTCAGGAAGTACGAGACATGTTAGACTCCCCATCAAAATTAATGTCACATTCCATTATGACAAATAGGAATCCATCCCAAGTAGAAGAGATGACATCTCAGATACCAGAGTCGCTTTGGACAAAAGATGGACAGGACACTGGATTAATGGCAAATGTAGCTCCAGTAGTTGTACAAGTAAAAGATGGTAGGATAGCTCCAAAAATCCCACAGTATCCTCTGAAGCCAGAGGTGGAGTTAGGAGTTTTCCCGGTAATAGAGCGCTTGCTACAACAGGGCATTCTAGTAAGAACGTCCAGCACAGCAAATAGTCCCATCTTCCCTGTTAAAAAGAGTGGGGGGAGGGGTTACAGGCTAGTGCAGGATCTAAGGGGGATTAACAAAATAGTTGAGAGTCAGTTCCCCGTAGTGCCTAATCCAGCTGTCATCCTAATGCAAATTCCTCCCACTGCCAAATTTTTCACTGTTATTGACCTCTGCTCCGCTTTCTTTTCGGTACCTCTGCACCCTGACAGCCAATATTTGTTTGCATTCACATACAGAGGAGTCCAATATACGTGGACTCGGTTACCCCAAGGTTTCATAGATAGTCCAAGTATATTTTCTCAGGCTTTGCATGATTGTTTACAGTCTTTCCAACCGGAAAGTGGATCAGTGTTGATACAGTACGTGGATGATCTACTGCTGTGTTCTGATTCATTGGAGGCATCCCTGAAGGATACGAAACAGCTCCTGTTTCATCTTTCAGACACAGGTCACAAGGTCTCCAAAGACAAGTTGCAATTATGCCAAGCTAAGGTAAAATACTTGGGACACTGTCTAACACAAGGACTGAGACACCTGACCGCTGATAGAATCCAAGCCATTAGAGACATGACACTGCCACAAACCCAGCAACAGATCAGGACGTTTTTAGGAATGTGTGGGTATTGCCGTAATTGGATCCCAGGGTTTTCCATATTGGCGCTACCTTTGCAGGAAATGGTCTCTTCAAACAAACCTGATCGGATTTCGCATACAGACGAATCTGAAACAGCATTTGAGAGACTCAAACAGTGCCTAACGCAGGCACCAGCACTAGGTATGCCAGACTATGGGAAACCCTTTGAACTATACGGAACAGAAAGTGCTGGTGCGCAGCAGGTGTACTAACACAAAAACACGGTGATGCCAGCAGGCCAATTGCATACTACAGCGCTCAGCTAGACACGGTAGCGCGATCCCTCCCCACATGCTTGCGTAGCGTTGCGGCAATAGCATTGCTAGTGACGAAAAGCGAAGATGTCGTGCTAGGCCACAACCTCACAATCCATACACCACATGCGGTATCGGCCTTATTGAATTCTGCCCAAACCAGACATGTCTCATCAGCAAGGTTTACGAGATGGGAATTGGCATTAATGGCCCCAGTAAACATCACCATAAGGAGATGCAGCGCATTAAACCCTGCAACATTTCTCCCAGGTGTGCCTGGACAGGCACAAAGGGTGGGAGGTGAGAGTGATGGGGAAGGAGGATTTAATGCAAAGGAAGATACACATGATTGTATGGAATATTTGACCCAAAATTTTTCCGCAAGGCCTGACATCAGTGACAATCCACTAGAAGATGCAGAACTCACGTTCTACACGGACGGTAGTTGTCACAGACAGTCAGACTCGGGAGACTTGTGTACTGGATACGCAGTCGTAGATGACCAAGACACCATAGAAGCGGAACCGCTAGGCCCACCTCACTCAGCCCAGGTTGCTGAACTGGTCGCCCTAACCAGAGCATGTGAATTGGCTAAGGGTAAGTCTGCCAATATCTACACCGATTCTAGATACGCGTTCGGGGTAGTCCATGATTTCGGAGCGCTATGGCGTCTCAGAAATTTCATGACGGCAGCTGGTACACCGATAGCGCATGCAGCTCACATAAAAAGGCTTCTAACAGCGATACAGGAACCCGACAGAGTGGCTGTTATCAAATGTAAAGCACATACATATAGTCAAGACCCAGTATCCCTTGGTAACAGCCGAGCAGACGAAGCTGCAAAGCTTGCAGCTGCTATCCCCATACGGACAGACACCACACAACTGATGGTATTTAATACCATCAACACACGAAAGTTGTGTGAAATGCAGAATTTGTGTTCCACTCAGGAGAGAGCAGTCTGGAAGGCAAAGGGATATGGCCAAGAGTCCTCAGGGCTCTGGACGGATGGACATGGTAAACCAGTGGCCCCCAGGGCATACCTTCCGTGTCTGGCTGAAGCAGCTCACGGGCTGACTCATCTAGGCAAGGAGGGGATGTGCAAATTGGTAAGAGCATACTGGTGCGCCCCAGGATTCTCCTCTCATGCTAGTAAAAGAGCAATGTCATGCCTTACCTGTCTGAGAAAGAATATTGGAAAGGCAATACCTACAGAACCCTCCCATATCCCACCTGCCGGCGGCCCTTTCCAAGTAATACAAATTGACTTCATTCAATTACCCCCATGTAGAAATTTGAAATATGTACTTGTTTGCATAGATGTTTTCTCGAATTGGGTCGAGGCTTTTCCAGCAGCTACAAATACCGCTATGTTTACAGCTAAGAAAATTGTGCAAGAATTTGTATGTAGATATGGTATCCCTAGAATCATTGAAAGTGATAGGGGTACCCATTTTACAGGTGATGTCTTTCAAGGAATGTGTAAGTTGATGGGAATTGATAGTAAGCTGCACACTCCGTACCGTCCACAGGCGAGCGCGAAGGTCGAAAGAGTGAACAGCACTATTAAAAATAAATTGAGTAAAGTAATGGCAGAGACAGGATTGACGTGGCCAGAAGCTTTACCCATTGTTTTGTATAGTATCAGAACCACTCCCAGGTCCCCTCTTAATCTGTCCCCTTTTGAAATCTTGTTTGGTCGACAACCGCATGTCATGATTAACCCTCAGGATGATTTGAAATGTAACAATGAAGTAACTGTAAAGTACTTAATTAATATGAGTAAGCAGTTGAGGAATCAAAATGATAATCTGAAGTTGGTGATTCCTGATTTACCAGATAGTAATTGTCATGACATTGAACCTGGGGATTATGTAATGATACGAAATTTTCTACGCTCAGGTTGTCTTATTGATAGATGGGAAGGACCATACCAGGTCTTATTGACTAGCACCACAGCATTGAAGGTTGCTGAGAGAGAGACTTGGGTCCATTCATCCCACTGCAAGAAGGTTGCTGATCCAGAGAAGTCCCGTGATAAGGAACAGACGGTAGAGGTTGTATCACTAGAGTGTCTGTTCCAGGAGGACTGAGGCGGCACCTGAGCCTTGAAGACCGAAAGCAGCTGTCGACTCCCCTCTCCCTTTTATTGTTTTCTCCACTTCCCATCCCCTCTCCTTTAAAATTTCTTTTTCCCCCTTCTCATTCTTCTCTATTTCCTCCTCAAAGATGGACTTGCCCCAAGAGACTGTGATCCGGATTTTGATGTTAACCATGATGTTGACCAGAGCAGTCTGTTCCGGCGAGAGTACCATAGAGGTCGAAAGAGGTTCTGGAATGGGTTCCGATTATGATGATGGAGGTGTAGTTTTCCAAGATCAACCAAGCCAACAAGCAAAGGCGAGTATCAGAAAACGATCCGATAGAAGAAATTGTGATGGATTGTTAGCTGAGGAAAATTGTATCTGTAGGCTCTGTGATAATCTGGTTGAAGATGGATGCATAAAGAAATGTCAATCTAGTTTTAATATCCATATAGACCGGCATCCATTGAGTGACTATCACTCCTTAGTGGGTAACGTGTTAAACCAAACAGATTGTTGGGTATGCTCTCAAGTACCTCAGGGTCACAGTAAATCAGGGCTAGTACCATTTCCTTTAACGTTAGGGGAGGTACTTGAGCTAAGTGGTGGGAGACCGGTGGACCGGAGGTTTAACATCTCCAGCCCTCCTAGTTTGAAGCTCCACCAATACCATGTGGATAGGTCCCTCATATGTTTTAACATCTCCAATCCCAGAAAACCGGGAAATTGGGAAGTGTCATGGAGCAACCAAACCATGACCTTTTCACACAGAGCAGATAGAATGCCCACAGATACAGAGCTCGTACGCCACATAGCCAGTAGAGGAAAATCATTCCGGTATCGATATACCTTAGGAAATAGGATTACTAAAGTTGGAGAGGTATCACCAGGATACTGTGCACATATCGTACAAACCGATACGTGCATTAGACAGATGGAAGAATTAGGGTCAGGAGATTTCACCTGGAAGGTTTGTAACATGGTCATGTCCTTCTCCGTCCCTTATGTTCTCCCCGATGATGCATATTTCATATGCGGGAGAAAGGCGTACAAGTGGCTTGCCCCAAACTCTGAAGGATTGTGTTATATTGGAAAAGTATTGCCTGAAGTAATGACTGTTACACATGACAAAATGAAGGACATACACCGTGGTGCCCAAACTCCTTATACTCACACTCACTACGAGCACCTTGTTAAAAGACAACTGTCAGAAAGGTTAGAGCATCCGGCCTCTGATCTTATCCATGAATCCACCGGGATTCAGGTTCTGGTAGCGTTAGATTTCACTCGCACCGCTCGAGGTGTGATGAATTATAGATACATTTCCGCACTCGCCAATTTGTTAGATAATATCACTGAAATGTATGATGACACGTTTAGATACACTGGAAGAGAACTTCAAGCTTACAAAACAGAACTAGTTCAGCATAGGATGGTTCTTAATTATCTTACAGCAGTAACAGGCGGATATTGTGTTACATTGGCAACACCGTACGGCATAAAGTGTTGCACGTATATCACAAATAGCACCGAGGATCCGGTAGAGGTCATAGACCAAAAGATGGACGATATTCTGCAATTAAAGTGGGAATTTCGTCGAAAACACAATCTCACCCTTGCTGCTGTAGGTAATGAGCTGACTGGTTGGGTGTCATGGTTGAACCCGCGAAATTGGTTCTCCGGTTTGGGAGAGTGGGCTCAAGGAGTCATAATGGATGTTGGAAAGTTTCTCCTATGTATTTTGGGTGTCGTTATATCGTTTGGATTGATATTTAGATGCGGGCAGGCTTTAATAAGGTGCAAACAAAGTACAAAAGTGATGAGCTTGAGGAGTGAGGAAACTGTAATTAACCTGGATTTGATTTATGACCCAATGCTAGAAACCATGACGTAATGATGTAATGAGTATACGGTCCGTCTTTCACCCATTTCTATGTTTTCCTCCGAGGTACAAAGACCCACGTAGACGAAGGATTTGATGAGCCAAGGGGCCGACAACGGAAAGATGGAAAGAAGAAGAGCAGACGACCTGATAAACAAGATTTTGATGGACAATGCCATGGGTACCCCAGTTTCCCTAGGAACTTTAAAATCACGCTAGCCCAACATTTTTTGTAAATCCATGGACGTTGTATGCTTTACTCACGATTTATGAGCAAAAGAAGAAGACTCCAATCAACCGACACCAATCAAGACCCCAATCGACGAACGTACATTAACCTGACATAGAATATCATTGCATTTTTCGTAAGTGTTCTTTATCTTCATCTCTGCAACCCTCAGGTAATAACACACATAGTCGATAGGGAATACAGGCACAGATAGCAGCAACCACATACCCCCCCCCAATTCATGTATCATCAACTAAAATGTGCATCCCCATTGTGTTACAACCACAGCCGAAATGAGCTCGGTAGAGTTTGACAGCCCATCCACAGACCTGTACCACAGGATAAGAAGGAATTCAAATGTATACTTCGCAATACCTCGAAGCTTGATTTACCACACGTACGGCACGATGATACATGACCCTCCAAACATGGACTCATACACACATGCTTCTACTTTCTCACTAGGTCATACCCTCTTCACACCTACTCCATTCTCCTCCCCTACCCAACCATGGAAATCAATTAACCCCTGACTTACATTTTTCTCCTTAAATATTTTGTGGCAGTTATTATTGACTGCCAAAGGGTGGACTGTCAAAGTCAGAAAAATGTCTCAATGCACGTTGCCATATTTGCACCGCACACTGGTCCGTGCTGCGCATGCGTACGCTCTCCCGTGGAAGCGCATACCCGCAATAGCGTGCACTCGCACGCGCAGTATGCGCATTTACGGTAGAGTTTATGTGATCGTAGCGTGCGACTCATTAGTTACAAATGTTCACAATTAATGTAGTTTATAGATCATGATCCCTTTGATAGTTTCTGTAAGTTTGGTTAAAGTATAATGTCCCAGAGCTGAGGAATCCCTCTTTGCATCGTACGAAGGGTTTAACAGGAATCATACAGCAGTGTTTGGTACCCATCGGAAGAGTATTTGATTAGCAATATTCCGGTGTTGGTTTGGAGCGTATTAATCGCTCGTGCGAATAGTTATGGACATAAGAAGTTTATGTCCATTTCTATGATTTGCACATACTCAGGTATGCGGCGGGAAACCCAGTTTCCCACCCACCTGAGCTGTTGGAAATCGTCACAGCCCACCTGTATGAATCACCCTATGACCTTTTGTTATGATGCAGGGCCGAATTCCTTCGGCCAATGGACAATGGGATTGTAGGACCAGGAGATTGCATTGTGTGTGGAGCATAAATAGGCAGGCCGACCACATCCAGCTCTCACTCTCTCATCAACGGTTATCTGCTGATAATCGGGAGCTGGATATCGAGGCGCTGGCGATCATACCCTTTGTGCGTAAGTTCTCTCCATAATCATTGTCTTTCTGCGAGCCAATCTCTCTCTCTCTCTCTCTCTATCTCCCTCTCTCCTCTTTTTCTCTTAAATACCTTATAGTATTATAGTATTGTATCGTATTGCATTTAGGTCAGTGTAGTATTGTCTTTTTGTATTTATTGTTTAGTTCTGTGGTTAGGAAGTCTCTGTTATATTGTAGTGTATCATATGTACTGTTATCCCCTTTTACAAGTATATTAGACATAATACAGTTAATAGGCCTTGGAAACCTAAACCAGTATCTGTGTATTTCCTATAGTGATAAGTGTTCATTAGAGCGTCGGTGACGCTCATGCAGCTTTGTAGATAGTCAGGTTCCACAAGGTTGCACTTACACCCTGTACTCACATTAAGGTATTCAGTGTATTTCATCGGTATAAGGTTTAACATAAAGGTATAGTGTTGTGAGCGTCTGCATCGCTGGTGACCTCCTCGTGGTCTCTAGCGTACGCTACGTTACAGCGAATCTTTCCCCTAGACATAACCAATAACGTGTCCTGTGATCACTGGGCCGTGAGCGAACGTGACGCTTGAGCGTCTCGCCTACGGCTGAGCGATCGTTACGCAAATAGCGTATCATTACGGTATTTCTTAAATAAACAGCGTACAGTGTTCTTAGCTTCATAAGGGTTGTTTATACGACAAGGAATTTAGCATTGTCACCGCGTCTCTTCCTTCCTTGAGCGTTTTATAGGTGTGTGTGAAAAAACGCTGACGTATTTTTGAAAAACGCGGGAGTGGCTGGAGAAACGGGGGAGTGCCTGGGCGAACGCTGGGCGTATTTGTGACGTCAAACAGGTACGATACTGACTGAACTGATCGCAATGGCAGAGTAAGTCTCGAGCTACTCAGAAACTGCTAAGAAGTGTGCTAATCGCAATATTGCGAATCCGTCGTTCGCAATTCTAAGAAGCTAAGATTGACTCCCAGTAGGCGGCGGCTTAGCGTGTGCAATGCTGCTAAAAGCAGCTTGCGAGCGTACAACTCGGAATGACCTCCACTATCTGCAGTTCTTGCTATAGTTATTGCTTATGTTACACAAAAGTTGTGTTTCAGTTGTTATCAGCCTGTTGCTGATTTTGGTTCATTCCGTTAACTGGTATTTGGTTAAAAGCCATGTTGTACGGTGTGTTGTGGTGTGAGCTGGTATGTATCTCACCCTTAGTTAACAAAAATCCGTTTCCTCAAAATGTCCGTCTCCCTGGGCACAGTTCCTATAACTGAGGTCTGGAGGAGGAGCATAGAGGGAGGAGCCAGTTCACACCCATTTGAAGTCTTAAAGTGCCCATGTCTCCTGCGGATCCCGTCTATACCCCATGGTCCTTTTGGAGTTCCCAGCATCCTCTACGGACTAAGAGAAAAGGATTTACCGGTAGGTATTAAAATCCATTTTCTCTAACGTCCTAAGTGGATCTGGGGACTTCGTAAGGACCATGGGGAATAGACGGGCTCCGCAGGAGATATGGCACTCTAGAAAAGAATTAGGTCTACTGGTGTGCACTGGCTCCTCCCTCTATGTCCCTCCTCCAGACCTCAGTTAGAATCTGTGCCCGAACTAGAAGGGTGCACCTTAGTGAGCTCTCCAGAGCTTGCAGAGAAAGAAAAGTATTTTGTTAGGTTTTTTATTTGCAGAGAGCTTCTGCTGGCAACAGACTTTCTGCTACGTGGGACTGAGGGGAGAGAAGCAAACCTTACCAACTGCGGGATATGTTGCGCTTCTTAGGCTACTGGACACCATTAGCTCCAGAGGGATCGAACACAGGTACTAACCATTGGCGGTCCGATCCCAGAGCCACGCCGCCGTCCCCGTCGCAGAGCCAGAAGCAAGAAGCACGGCGTAGATGAAGAAATCGGCGGCAGAAGACTTCAGTCTTCAAACAAGGTAGCGCACAGCACTGCAGCTGTGCGCCATTGCTCCCACAGCACACCACACACTCCGGTCACTGTAGGGTGCAGGGCGCAGGGGGGGGGGCGCCCTGGGCAGCAATAAAGTACCTTTGGCAAAAGTAAGCAGACATACAGGTAGGCACTGTATGTCTGCATGAGCCCCCGCCATTTTTTTCACACAAAATCGCGGGACAGAAAGCCGCCAAGAAGGGGGCGGGGCTTCTTCCTCAGCACTCACCAGCGTAATTTTCTCTTCACAGCTCAGCTGGAAGGAAGCTCCCCAGACTCTCCCCTGCAGAATCACGGTAGAGGGGTGAAAAAAGAGGGGGGGGGGCACATAAATTTAGGCGCAAAACAGATAATACAGCAGCTACTGGGTAAACACTGAGTTACTGTGTTTTTTCCTGGGTCATATAGCGCTGGGGTGTGTGCTGGCAAACTCTCTCTCTGTCTCTCCGAGGGGCCTGGTGGGGGAATTGTCTTCAAAAGAGCTTCCTCTGTGTGTATGGTGTGTCGGTACGCGTGTGTCGACATGTTTGACGAGGAAGGCTATGCGGCGGCGGAGCGGGAGGAAATTAATGTGGTGTCGCCGCAGCCGGTGCTGACACCGGATTCGATGGATATGTGGAAGGTTTTAAATAAGAATGTTAATTCCTTACATAAAAGGCTAGATAAAGCAGAAGCCTTGGGACAGTCTGATCTTGCTACGCAGGGGCCGTCAGGGTCTCAAAAGCGTCCACTATCCCAGGTTGTTGACACAGATATCGACACGGAGTCTGACTCTAGCGTCGATGATGAGGAGGCCAGATTACAACCTAAAATGGCCAAAGCTATAAGATATATGATTATAGCTATGAAGGAGGTGTTACACATCTCTGAGGAAAGCCCTGTCCCTGAGAATAGAGATGAGCGCCTGAAATTTTTCGGGTTTTGTGTTTTGGTTTTGGGTTCGGTTCCGCGGCCGTGTTTTGGGTTCGAACGCGTTTTGGCAAAACCTCACCGAATTTTTTTTGTCGGATTCGGGTGTGTTTTGGATTCGGGTGTTTTTTTCAAAAAACACTAAAAAACAGCTTAAATCATAGAATTTGGGGGTCATTTTGATCCCAAAGTATTATTAACCTCAAAAACCATAATTTACACTCATTTTCAGTCTATTCTGAATACCTCACACCTCACAATATTATTTTTAGTCCTAAAATTTGCACCGAGGTCGCTGTGTGAGTAAGATAAGCGACCCTAGTGGCCGACACAAACACCGGGCCCATCTAGGAGTGGCACTGCAGTGTCACGCAGGATGTCCCTTCCAAAAAACCCTCCCCAAACAGCACATGACGCAAAGAAAAAAAGAGGCGCAATGAGGTAGCTGTGTGAGTAAGATTAGCGACCCTAGTGGCCGACACAAACACCGGGCCCATCTAGGAGTGGCACTGCAGTGTCACGCAGGATGTCCCTTCCAAAAAACCCTCCCCAATCAGCACATGATGCAAAGAAAAAGAAAAGAAAAAAGAGGTGCAAGATGGAATTGTCCTTGGGCCCTCCCACCCACCCTTATGTTGTATAAACAAAACAGGACATGCACACTTTAACCAACCCATCATTTCAGTGACAGGGTCTGCCACACGACTGTGACTGATATGACGGGTTGGTTTGGACCCCCCCAAAAAAGAAGCAATTAATCTCTCCTTGCACAAACTGGCTCTACAGAGGCAAGATGTCCACCTCATCTTCACCCTCCGATATATCACCGTGTACATCCCCCTCCTCACAGATTATCAATTCGTCCCCACTGGAATCCACCATCTCAGCTCCCTGTGTACTTTGTGGAGGCAATTGCTGCTGGTCAATGTCTCCGCGGAGGAATTGATTATAATTCATTTTAATGAACATCATCTTCTCCACATTTTCTGGATGTAACCTCGTACGCCGATTGCTGACAAGGTGAGCGGCGGCACTAAACACTCTTTCGGAGTACACACTTGTGGGAGGGCAACTTAGGTAGAATAAAGCCAGTTTGTGCAAGGGCCTCCAAATTGCCTCTTTTTCCTGCCAGTATAAGTACGGACTGTGTGACGTGCCTACTTGGATGCGGTCACTCATATAATCCTCCACCATTCTATCAATGTTGAGAGAATCATATGCAGTGACAGTAGACGACATGTCCGTAATCGTTGTCAGGTCCTTCAGTCCGGACCAGATGTCAGCATCAGCAGTCGCTCCAGACTGCCCTGCATCACCGCCAGCGGGTGGGCTCGGAATTCTGAGCCTTTTCCTCGCACCCCCAGTTGCGGGAGAATGTGAAGGAGGAGATGTTGACAGGTCGCGTTCCGCTTGACTTGACAATTTTGTCACCAGCAGGTCTTTCAACCCCAGCAGACTTGTGTCTGCCGGAAAGAGAGATCCAAGGTAGGCTTTAAATCTAGGATCGAGCACGGTGGCCAAAATGTAGTGCTCTGATTTCAACAGATTGACCACCCGTGAATCCTTGTTAAGCGAATTAAGGGCTGCATCCACAAGTCCCACATGCCTAGCGGAATCGCTCCCTTTTAGCTCCTTCTTCAATGCCTCCAGCTTCTTCTGCAAAAGCCTGATGAGGGGAATGACCTGACTCAGGCTGGCAGTGTCTGAACTGACTTCACGTGTGGCAAGTTCAAAGGGCATCAGAACCTTGCACAACGTTGAAATCATTCTCCACTGCACTTGAGACAGGTGCATTCCACCTCCTATATCGTGCTCAATTGTATAGGCTTGAATGGCCTTTTGCTGCTCCTCCAACCTCTGAAGCATATAGAGGGTTGAATTCCACCTCGTTACCACTTCTTGCTTCAGATGATGGCAGGGCAGGTTCAGTAGTTTTTGGTGGTGCTCCAGTCTTCTGTACGTGGTGCCTGTACGCCGAAAGTGTCCCGCAATTTTTCTGGCCACCGACAGCATCTCTTGCACGCCCCTGTCGTTTTTTTAAAAATTCTGCACCACCAAATTCAAGGTATGTGCAAAACATGGGACGTGCTGGAATTTGCCCATATTTAATGCACACACAATATTGCTGGCGTTGTCCGATGCCACAAATCCACAGGAGAGTCCAATTGGGGTAAGCCATTCCGCGATGATCTTCCTCAGTTGCCGTAAGAGGTTTTCAGCTGTGTGCGTATTCTGGAAAGCGGTGATACAAAGCGTAGCCTGCCTAGGAAAGAGTTGGCGTTTGCGAGATGCTGCTACTGGTGCCGCCGCTGCTGTTCTTGCGGCGGGAGTCCATACATCTACCCAGTGGGCTGTCACAGTCATATAGTCCTGACCCTGCCCTGCTCCACTTGTCCACATGTCCGTGGTTAAGTGGACATTGGGTACAACTGCATTTTTTAGGACACTGGTGAGTCTTTTTCTGACGTCCGTGTACATTCTCGGTATCGCCTGCCTAGAGAAGTGGAACCTAGATGGTATTTGGTAACGGGGGCACACTGCCTCAATAAATTGTCTAGTTCCCTGTGAACTAACGGCGGATACCGGACGCACGTCTAACACCAACATAGTTGTCAAGGCCTCAGTTATCCGCTTTGCAGTAGGATGACTGCTGTGATATTTCATCTTCCTCGCAAAGGACTGTTGAACAGTCAATTGCTTACTGGAAGTAGTACAAGTGGGCTTACGACTTCCCCTCTGGGATGACCATCGACTCCCAGCGGCAACAACAGCAGCGCCAGCACCAGTAGGCGTTACACGCAAGGATGCATCTGAGGAATCCCAGGCAGGAGAGGACTCGTCAGAATTGCCAGTGACATGGCCTGCAGGACTATTGGCATTCCTGGGGAAGGAGGAAATTGACACTGAGGGAGTTGGTGGGGTGGTTTGCGTGAGCTTGGTTACAAGAGGAAGGGATTTACTGGTCAGTGGACTGCTTCCGCTGTCACCCAAAGTTTTTGAACTTGTCACTGACTTATTATGAATGCGCTGCAGGTGACGTATAAGGGAGGATGTTCCGAGGTGGTTAACGTCCTTACCCCTACTTATTACAGCTTGACAAAGGGAACACACGGCTTGACACCTGTTGTCCGCATTTCTGGTGAAATACCTCCACACCGAAGAGCTGATTTTTTTGGTATTTTCACCTGGCATGTCAACGGCCATATTCCTCCCACGGACAACAGGTGTCTCCCCGGGTGCCTGACTTAAACAAACCACCTCACCATCAGAATCCTCCTGGTCAATTTCCTCCCCAGCGCCAGCAACACCCATATCCTCCTCATCCTGGTGTACTTCAACACTGACATCTTCAATCTGACTATCAGGAACTGGACTGCGGGTGCTCCTTCCAGCACTTGCAGGGGGCGTGCAAATGGTGGAAGGCGCATGCTCTTCACGTCCAGTGTTGGGAAGGTCAGGCATCGCAACTGACACAATTGGACTCTCCTTGTGGATTTGGGATTTCGAAGAATGCACAGTTCTTTGCTGTGCTGCTTTTGCCAGCTTGAGTCTTTTCATTTTTCTAGCGAGAGGCTGAGTGCTTCCATCCTCATGTGAAGCTGAACCACTAGCCATGAACATAGGCCAGGGCCTCAGCCGTTCCTTGCCACTCCGTGTGGTAAATGGCATATTGGCAAGTTTACGCTTCTCCTCCGACAATTTTATTTTAGGTTTTGGAGTCCTTTTTTTACTGATATTTGGTGTTTTGGATTTGACATGCTCTGTACTATGACATTGGGCATCGGCCTTGGCAGACGACGTTGCTGGCATTTCATCGTCTCGGCCATGACTAGTGGCAGCAGCTTCAGCACGAGGTGGAAGTGGATCTTGATCTTTCCCTAATTTTGGAACCTCAACATTTTTGTTCTCCATATTTTAATAGGCACAACTAAAAGGCACCTCAGGTAAACAATGGAGATGGATGGATTGGATACTAGTATACAATTATGGACGGGCTGCCGAGTGCCGACACAGAGGTAGCCACAGCCGTGAACTACCGCACTGTACTGTGTCTGCTGCTAATATAGACTGGTTGATAAAGAGATAGTATACTCGTAACTAGTATGTATGTATAAAGAAAGAAAAAAAAACCACGGTTAGGTGGTATATACAATTATGGACGGGCTGCCGAGTGCCGACACAGAGGTAGCCACAGCCGTGAACTACCGCACTGTACTGTGTCTGCTGCTAATATATAGACTGGTTGATAAAGAGATAGTATACTCGTAACTAGTATGTATGTATAAAGAAAGAAAAAAAAACCACGGTTAGGTGGTATATACAATTATGGACGGGCTGCCGAGTGCCGACACAGAGGTAGCCACAGCCGTGAACTACCGCACTGTACTGTGTCTGCTGCTAATATAGACTGGTTGATAAAGAGATAGTATACTCGTAACTAGTATGTATGTATAAAGAAAGAAAAAAAAACCACGGTTAGGTGGTATATACAATTATGGACGGGCTGCCGAGTGCCGACACAGAGGTAGCCACAGCCGTGAACTACCGCACTGTACTGTGTCTGCTGCTAATATATAGACTGGTTGATAAAGAGATAGTATACTCGTAACTAGTATGTATGTATAAAGAAAGAAAAAAAAACCACGGTTAGGTGGTATATACAATTATGGACGGGCTGCCGAGTGCCGACACAGAGGTAGCCACAGCCGTGAACTACCGCACTGTACTGTGTCTGCTGCTAATATAGACTGGTTGATAAAGAGATAGTATACTCGTAACTAGTATGTATGTATAAAGAAAGAAAAAAAAACCACGGTTAGGTGGTATATACAATTATGGACGGGCTGCCGAGTGCCGACACAGAGGTAGCCACAGCCGTGAACTACCGCACTGTACTGTGTCTGCTGCTAATATAGACTGGTTGATAAAGAGATAGTATACTCGTAACTAGTATGTATGTATAAAGAAAGAAAAAAAAACCACGGTTAGGTGGTATATACAATTATGGACGGGCTGCCGAGTGCCGACACAGAGGTAGCCACAGCCGTGAACTACCGCACTGTACTGTGTCTGCTGCTAATATATTGACTGGTTGATAAAGAGATAGTATACTCGTAACTAGTATGTATGTATAAAGAAAGAAAAAAAAACCACGGTTAGGTGGTATATACAATTATGGACGGGCTGCCGAGTGCCGACACAGAGGTAGCCACAGCCGTGAACTACCGCACTGTACTGTGTCTGCTGCTAATATAGACTGGTTGATAAAGAGATAGTATACTCGTAACTAGTATGTATGTATAAAGAAAGAAAAAAAAACCACGGTTAGGTGGTATATACAATTATGGACGGGCTGCCGAGTGCCGACACAGAGGTAGCCACAGCCGTGAACTACCGCACTGTACTGTGTCTGCTGCTAATATAGACTGGTTGATAAAGAGATAGTATACTACTAATATTATATATACTGGTGGTCAGGTCACTGGTCACTAGTCACACTGGCAGTGGCACTCCTGCAGCAAAAGTGTGCACTGTTTAATTTTAATATAATATTATGTACTCCTGGCTCCTGCTATAACCTATAACTGGCACTGCAGTAGTGCTCCCCAGTCTCCCCCACAATTATAAGCTGTGTGAGCTGAGCAGTCAGACAGATATATAATATATATAGATGATGCAGCACACTGGCCTGAGCCTGAGCAGTGCACACAGATATGGTATGTGACTGACTGAGTCACTGTGTGTATCGCTTTTTTCAGGCAGAGAACGGATATATTAAATAAACTGCACTGTCTGGTGGTCACTCACTATATAATATTATGTACTCCTGGCTCCTGCTATAACCTATAACTGGCACTGCAGTAGTGCTCCCCAGTCTCCCCCACAATTATAAGCTGTGTGAGCTGAGCAGTCAGACAGATATATATAATATTATATATAGATAATAGATGATGCAGCACACTGGCCTGAGCCTGAGCAGTGCACACAGATATGGTATGTGACTGAGTCACTGTGTGCTGTGTATCGCTTTTTTCAGGCAGAGAACGGATTATAAAGTAAACTGCACTGTCCTCACTAGTAAACTCTCTCCACTCAGTCTCTACACTTCTACAGTAACAGTACTCCTCCTAGTCAGCTCCAGTAAATCTCTCTCAGTCTCTTATAATCTAAATGGAGAGGACGCCAGCCACGTCCTCTCCCTATCAATCTCAATGCACGTGTGAAAATGGCGGCGACGCGCGGCTCCTTATATAGAATCCGAGTCTCGCGATAGAATCCGAGCCTCGCGAGAATCCGACAGCGTCATGATGACGTTCGGGCGCGCTCGGGTTAACCGAGCAAGGCGGGAAGATCCGAGTCGCTCGGACCCGTGAAAAAAAACATGAAGTTCTGGCGGGTTCGGATTCAGAGAAACCGAACCCGCTCATCTCTAGGTAGCATCCTGTGCTGTTATAGTATACAGGGGGAGCTGCCTGTGTTGTCATAGTATACAGGGGGAGCAGCCTGTTTTGTCATAAAATACAGGGGTAGCATCCTGTGCTGTTATAGTATACAGGGGGAGCTGCCTGTGTTGTCATAGTATACAGGTGGAGCAGCCTGTGTTGTCACAAAATACAGCGGTAGCATCCTGTGCTGTCATAGTATACGGGAGGAGCGGCCTGTGTTGTCATAATATACAGGGGTAGCATCCTATGTTGTCATAGTATACAGGGGGAGCTGCCTGTGTTGTCATAAAATACAGGAGGATCAGCCTGTGTTGTCATAAAATACAGGGGGTAGCATCCTGTGCTGATATAGTATACAGGGGTAGCATCCTGTGCTGTTATAGTATACAGGAGGAGCGGCCTGTGTTGTCATAATATACAGGGGTAGCATCCCGTTTTGTCATAATATACAGGGGTAGTGGCCTGTGTTGTCATAGTATACAGGGGGAGCAGCCTGTGTTGTCATAATATACATGAGGAGCGGCCTGTGTTGTCAGAAAATACAGGGGTAGCATCCTGTGCTGTTATAGTATACAGTAGGAGTGGCCTGTGTTGTCATAATATACAGGGGTAGCATCAGTGGTCGAGGTGGAAATTTTAAAGTGGGGGAAAGCAAAAGCAAAGGACTCAATCATGTGCGTGCGCTCCAGAAAAGGGGGCGTGATCACTTAAAAGGGGGCGTGTCTCATGTAGTAGAACCCCTTATACTATCTAGTACTGGTGCCCCTTTCACATTATAGCACACGGTACGAGCTGAAATTCACATTGTACCACACTGAATGAGCTGAAATTCACATTATAGCACACTGAATGAGCTGAAATTCACATTATAGCACACTGAATGAGCTGAAATTCACATTATAGCACACTGAATGAGCTGACATTCACATTGTAGCACACTGAATGAGCCGACATTCACATTATAGCACACTGAATGAGCCGAAACTCACCTTGTAGCACACTGAATGAGCCGACATTCACATTGTAGCACACTAAATGAGCTGAAATTCACATTGTAGCACACTGAATGAGCTGAAATTCACATTATAGCACACTGAATGAGCCGCAATTCACATTATAGCACACTGAATGAGCCGCAATTCACATTTCTCTGACGTCCTAGTGGATGCTGGGAACTCCGTAAGGACCATGGGGAATAGCGGCTCCGCAGGAGACTGGGCACAAAAGTAAAAGCTTTAGGACTAGCTGGTGTGCACTGGCTCCTCCCCCTATGACCCTCCTCCAAGCCTCAGTTAGATTTTTGTGCCCGAACGAGAAGGGTGCATGCTAGGTGGCTCTCCTGAGCTGCTTAGAGTAAAAGTTTAAATAGGTTTTTTTATTTTCAGTGAGTACTGCTGGCAACAGGCTCACTGCATCGTGGGACTAAGGGGAGAAGAAGCGAACTCACCTGCGTGCAGAGTGGATTGGGCTTCTTGGCTACTGGACATTAGCTCCAGAGGGACGATCACAGGTACAGCCTGGATGGGTCCCGGAGCCGCGCCGCCGGCCCCCTTACAGAGCCAGAAGAGCGAAGAGGTCCGGAAAAATCGGCGGCAGAAGACGTTCCTGTCTTCAAATAAGGTAGCGCACAGCACTGCAGCTGTGCGCCATTGCTCTCAGCACACTTCACACTCCGGTCACTGAGGGTGCAGGGCGCTTGGGGGGGAGCGCCCTGAGACGCAATAAAACACTGATAAAACCTTATATGGCTAAACAAATGCATCACATATAGCTCCTGGGCTATATGGATGCATTTAACCCCTGCCAGTTTTACTAAAAAAAGCGGGAGAAAAGGCCGCCGTGAAGGGGGCGGAGCCTATCTCCTCAGCACACAAGCGCCATTTTCCCTCACAGCTCCGCTGGAAGGACAGCTCCCTGACTCTCCCCTGCAGTCCTGCACTACAGAAACAGGGTAAAACAAGAGAGGGGGGGCACTATTTGGCAGATAATATAAATACAGCAGCTATAAAAGGGAGAAACACTTATATAAGGTTATCCCTATACATATATAGCGCTCTGGTGTGTGCTGGCAAACTCTCCCTCTGTCTCCCCAAAGGGCTCGTGGGGTCCTGTCCTCTATCAGAGCATTCCCTGTGTGTGTGCTGGGTGTCGGTACGATTGTGTCGACATGTATGAGGAGGAAAATGATGTGGAAGCGGAGCAATTGCCTGTTTTAGTGATGTCACCCCCTAGGGAGTCGACACCTGACTGTATGGTCGTATTTAAGGAATTACGTGACAATGTCAGCACTTTGCAAAAAACTGTTGACGACATGAGACAGCCGGCAAATCAGTTAGTGCCTGTCCAGGCGTCTCAAACACCATCAGGGGCTCTAAAACGCTCGTTACCTCTGATGGTCGAAACAGACCCAGACACGGATACTGACTCCAGTGTCGACGGTGAGGAGACAAACGTAATGTCCAGTAGGGCCACACGTTACATGATCACGGCAATGAAGGAGGCGTTGAACATTTCTGACACTACAAGTACCACAAAAAAGGGTATTATGTGGGGGGTGAAAAAACTACCCATAGTTTTTCCTGAATCAGATGAATTAAATGAGGTGTGTGAAGCGTGGGTTTCCCCCGATAAAAAACTGCTGATTTCTAATAAATTATTGGCATTATACCCTTTCCCGCCAGAGGTTAGGGCGCTTTGGGAAACACCCCCTAGGGTAGATAAGGCGCTCACACGCTTATCAAAACAAGTGGCGTTACCGTCTCCTGATACGGCCGCCCTCAAGGAACCAGCTGATAGAAAGCTGGAAAATATCCTAAAATGTATTTACACACATACTGGTGTTATACTGCGACCAGCAATCGCCTCAGCCTGGATGTGCAGCGCTGGAGTGGCGTGGTCGGATTCCCTGACTGAAAATATTGATACCCTGGATAGGGACAGTATATTATTGACTATAGAGCATTTAAAGGATGCATTACTATATATGCGAGATGCACAGAGGGATATTTGCACCCTGGCATCAAGAGTAAGTGCGCTGTCCATTTCTGCCAGAAGAGGGTTATGGACGCGACAGTGGTCAGGTGATGCGGATTCCAAACGGCATATGGACGTATTGCCGTATAAAGGGGAGGAGTTATTTGGGGTCGGTTTATCGGACCTGGTGGCCACGGCAACGGCTGGAAAATCCACCTTTTTACCCCAGGTCACCTCTCAGCAGAAAAAGACACCGTCTTTTCAAACTCAGTCCTTTCGTCCCCATAAGGGCAAGCGGGCAAAAGGCCACTCATTTCTGCCCCGGGGCAGAGGAAGGGGAAAAAGACTGCACCAGCCAGCATCTTCCCAGGAGCAGAAGCCCTCCCCCGCTTCTGCCAAGTCTTCAGCATGACGCTGGGGCCTTACAAGCGGACTCTGGCACGGTGGGGGCCCGTCTCAAAAATGTCAACGCGCAGTGGGCTCACTCGCAAGTGGACCCCTGGATCCTGCAGGTAGTATCACAGGGGTACAAATTGGAGTTCGAAACGTCTCCCCCTCGCCGGTTCCTGAAGTCTGCTCTACCAACGTCTCCCTCCGACAGGGCGGCGGTATTGGAAGCTATTCACAAGCTGTATGCTCAGCAGGTGATAATCAAGGTACCCCTCCTACAACAGGGAAAGGGGTATTATTCCACGCTATTTGTGGTACTGAAGCCGGACGGCTCGGTGAGACCAATTTTAAATCTGAAATCATTGAACACTTACATACAAAGGTTCAAATTCAAGATGGAGTCACTCAGAGCAGTGATAGCGAACATGGAAGAAGGGGACTATATGGTGTCTCTGGACATCAAAGATGCTTATCTCCATGTACCAATCTACCCTTCTCACCAAGGGTACCTCAGGTTTGTGGTACAAAACTGTCATTATCAGTTTCAGACGCTGCCGTTTGGATTGTCCACGGCACCCCGGGTCTTTACCAAGGTAATGTCCGAAATGATGATTCTTCTTCGAAGAAAAGGCGTCTTAATTATCCCTTACTTGGACGATCTCCTGATAAGGGCAAGGTCCAGGGAACAGTTAGAGGTCGGAGTTGCACTATCTCAAGTAGTGCTACGTCAGCACGGGTGGATTCTAAATATTCCAAAATCGCAGCTGATTCCAACAACACGTCTTCTGTTCCTAGGGATGATTCTGGACACAGTCCAGAAAAAGGTGTTTCTCCCGGAGGAGAAGGCCAGGGAGTTATCCGAGCTAGTCAGGAACCTCCTAAAACCAGGCCAGGTGTCAGTGCATCGCATCAATGCACGAGAGTCCTGGGAAAAATGGTGGCTTCTTATGAAGCGATTCCATTCGGAAGATTCCATGCAAGAACTTTTCAGTGGGATCTGCTGGACAAATGGTCCGGATCGCATCTTCAGATGCATCAGCGAATAACCCTATCTCCAAGGACAAGGGTGTCTCTCCTGTGGTGGTTGCAGAGTGCTCATCTTCTAGAGGGCCGCAGATTCGGCATTCAGGACTGGATGCTGGTGACCACGGATGCCAGCCTGAGAGGCTGGGGAGCAGTCACACAGGGAAGAAATTTCCAGGGCTTGTGGTCAAGCATGGAAACGTCTCTTCACATAAATATCCTGGAACTAAGGGCCATTTACAATGCCCTAAGTCAAGCAAGGCCTCTGCTTCAGGGTCAGCCGGTATTGATCCAATCGGACAACATCACGGCAGTCGCCCACGTAAACAGACATGGCGGCACAAGAAGCAGGAGGGCAATGGCAGAAGCTGCAAGGATTCTTCGCTGGGCGGAAAATCATGTGATAGCACTGTCAGCAGTGTTCATTCCGGGAGTGGACAACTGGGAAGCAGACTTCCTCAGCAGACACGACCTCCACCCGGGGGAGTGGGGACTTCACCCAGAAGTCTTCCACGTGATTGTAAACCGTTGGGAAAAACCAAAGGTGGACATGATGGCGTCCCGTCTCAACAAAAAACTAGACAGATATTGCGCCAGGTCAAGGGACCCTCAGGCAATAGCGGTGGACGCTCTGGTAACACCGTGGGTGTACCAGTCGGTGCATGTGTTCCCTCCTCTGCCTCTCATACCCAAAGTACTGAGAATCATAAGAAGGAGAGGAGTAAGAACTATACTCGTGGCTCCGGATTGGCCAAGAAGAACTTGGTACCCGGAACTTCAAGAGATGCTCACGGAGGACCCGTGGCCTCTACCTCTAAGAAAGGACCTGCTCCAGCAGGGACCTTGTCTGTTTCAAGACTTACCGCGGCTGCGTTTGACGGCATGGCGGTTGAACGCCGGATCCTGAAGGAAAAAGGCATTCCAGATGAAGTCATCCCTACCCTGATCAAAGCCAGGAAGGATGTAACCGCAAAACATTATCACCGCATTTGGCAAAAATATGTTGCGTGGTGTGAGGCCAAGAAGGCCCCTACAGAGGAATTTCAACTGGGTCGTTTCCTACATTTCCTGCAAACAGGACTGTCTATGGGCCTAAAATTAGGGTCCATTAAGGTTCAAATTTCGGCCCTGTCGATCTTCTTCCAGAAAGAACTGGCTTCAGTGCCTGAAGTTCAGACGTTTGTCAATGGGGTACTGCATATACAGCCTCCTTTTGTGCCTCCAGTGGCACCCTGGGATCTCAATGTTGTTTTGGGTTTCCTAAAATCACATTGGTTTGAACCACTCACCACTGTGGAATTAAAATATCTCACATGGAAGGTGGTAATGCTGTTAGCCCTGGCTTCAGAATTGGCGGCTTTATCATATAAAAGCCCTTACCTAATTTTTCATTCGGACAGGGCAGAATTGAGGACTCGTCCTCAATTTCTCCCTAAGGTGGTTTCAGCGTTTCACCTGAACCAGCCTATTGTGGTACCTGTGGCTACTAGGGACTTGGAGGACTCCAAGTTGCTGGACGTAGTCAGGGCACTGAAAATATATGTTTCCAGGACGGCTGGAGTCAGGAAATCTGACTCGCTGTTTATTCTGTATGCACCCAACAAGCTGGGTGCTCCTGCTTCTAAGCAGACTATTGCTCGTTGGATTTGTGGTACAATTCAGCTTGCACATTCTGTGGCAAGCCTGCCACAGCCAAAATCTGTAAAAGCCCATTCCACAAGGAAAGTGGGCTCATCTTGGGCGGCTGCCCCGAGGGGTCTCGGCTTTACAACTTTGCCGAGCAGCTACTTGGTCAGGGGCAAACACGTTTGCTAAATTTTACAAATTCGATACCCTGGCTGAGGAGGACCTGGAGTTCTCTCATTCGGTGCTGCAGAGTCATCCGCACTCTCCCGCCCGTTTGGGAGCTTTGGTATAATCCCCATGGTCCTTACGGAGTTCCCAGCATCCACTAGGACGTCAGAGAAAATAAGAATTTACTTACCGATAATTCTATTTCTCATAGTCCGTAGTGGATGCTGGGCGCCCATCCCAAGTGCGGATTGTCTGCAATACTTGTATATAGTTATTGTTACAAAAATCGGGTTATTATTGTTGTGAGCCATCTTTTCAGAGGCTCCTTCGTTATCATACTGTTAACTGGGTTCAGATCACAAGTTGTACGGTGTGATTGGTGTGGCTGGTATGAGTCTTACCCGGGATTCAAAATCCTTCCTTATTATGTACGCTCGTCCGGGCACAGTATCCTAACTGAGGCTTGGAGGAGGGTCATAGGGGGAGGAGCCAGTGCACACCAGCTAGTCATAAAGCTTTTACTTTTGTGCCCAGTCTCCTGCAGAGCCGCTATTCCCCATGGTCCTTACGGAGTTCCCAGCATCCACTACGGACTACGAGAAATAGAATTATCGGTAAGTAAATTCTTATTTATAGCACACTGAATGAGCCGAAATTCACATTATAGCACACTGAATGAGCCGCAATTCACATTATAGCACACTGAATGAGCCGCATTCACATTATAGCACACTGAATGAGCCGAAATTCACATTGTAGCACACTGAATGAGCCGAAATTCACATTGTAGCACACTGAATAAGCAGACACATTGTAGCACACTGAATGAGCCAAAATTCACATTATAGCACACTGAATGAGCCGAAATTCACATTATAGCACACTGAATGAGCCGAAATTCACATAGTAGCACACTGAATGAGCCGAAATTCACATTATAGCACACTGAATGAGCCGCAATTCACATTATAGCACACTGAATGAGCCGCATTCACATTATAGCACACTGAATGAGCCGAAATTCACATTATAGCACACTGAATGAGCCGAAATTCACATTATAGCACACTGAATGAGCCGAAATTTACATTGTAGCACACTGAATGAGCCGAAATTCACATTATAGCACACTGAATGAGCCGCAATTCACATTATAGCACACTGAATGAGCCGCAATTCACATTATAGCACACTGAATGAGCCGCATTCACATTATAGCACACTGAATGAGCCGCAATTCACATTATAGCACACTGAATGAGCCTAAATTCACATTACAGCACACTGAATGAGCCGAAATTCACATTATAGCACAATGAATGAGCCACAATTCACATTATAGCACACTGAATGATCCGAAATTCACATTGTAGCACACTGAATGAGCCGAAATTCACATTGTAGCACACTGAATAAGCAGACACATTATAGCACACTGAATGTGCCGCAATTCACATTATAGCACACTGAATGAGCCAAAATTCACCTTGTAGCACACTGAATGAGCTGAAATTCACATTATAGCACACTGAATTAGCCGAAATTCACATTGTAGCACACTGAATGAGCCGAAATTCACATTATAGCACACTGAATGAGCCGCAATTCCCATTATAGCACACTGAATGAGCCGCATTCACATTATAGCACACTGAATGAGCCGAAATTCACATTGTAGCACACTGAATGAGCCGAAATTCACATTGTAGCACACTGAATGAGCCGAAATTCACATTGTAGCACACTGAATAAGCAGACACATTGTAGCACACTGAATGAGCCAAAATTCACATTATAGCACACTGAATGGGCAGAAATTCACATTATAGCACACTGTATGAGCCGAAATTCACATTGTAGCACACTGAATAAGCCGAAATTCACATTATAGCACACTGAATGAGCCGCAATTCACATTTTCTCTGACGTCCTAGTGGATGCTGGGAACTCCGTAAGGTCCATGGGGAATAGCGGGCTCCGAAGGAGGCTGGGCACTCTAGAAAGATCTTAGACTACCTGGTGTGCACTGGCTCCTCCCACTATGACCCTCCTCCAAGCCACAGTTAGATTTCGTGCCCGGCCGAGGTTGGATGCACACTAGGGGCTCTCCTGAGCTCTTAGAAAGTAATAGTCTTAGATTTTTTTATTTTCAGTGAGACCTGCTGGCAACAGGCTCACTGCAGCGAGGGACTAAGGGGAGAAGAAGCGAACTCGCCTGCTTGCAGCCGGATTGGGCTTCTTAGGCTACTGGACACCATTAGCTCCAGAGGGATCGACCGCAGGCCCAGCCTTGATGTTCGGTCCCGGAGCCGCGCCGCCGTCCCCCTTACAGAGCCAGAAGCAAGAAGATGGTCCGGAAAATCGGCGGCATGAAGACTCAGTCTTCACCAAGGTAGCGCACAGCACTGCAGCTGTGCGTCATTGCTCCTCTCACACACTTCACACTCCGGTCACTGAGGGTGCAGGGCGCTGGGGGGGGGCGCCCTGAGGCAGCAATAAAAACACCTTGGCTGGCTAAAATACCTCAATATATAGCCCCAGGGGCTATATATGAGGTAAATACCCCTGCCAGATTCCAGAAAAAGCGGGAGAATAGGCCGCGAAAAAGGGGCGGAGCCTATCTCCTCAGCACACTGGCACCATAAAGGGGCGGAGCCTATCTCCTCAGCACACTGGCACCATTTTTCCCTCACAGCTCCGCTGGAAGGAAGCTCCCTGGCTCTTCCCTGCAATCTACAGTACCAGTAAGAGGGAAAAGAGAGGGGGGGGGGGGCATTAAATTTGGCAGTATATACATTATATTTTATTGAAAAGCAGCTATTAGGGACATAACTCAGTTAGTCCCTGTATATATATAGCGCTCTGGTGTGTGCTGGCATACTCTTACTCTGTCCCCCCAAAGGGCTTTTTGTGGGTCCTGTCCTCTGTTTGAGCATTCCCTGTGTGTGTGGAGTGTGTCGGTACGGCTGTGTCGACATGTTTGAGGAGGATAATGATGTGGAGGGGGAGCAGATGCCTTTAGCAGGGATGTCACCCCCTGGGGGGCAGACACCTGAGTGGATGGTATTATGGCAGGAAATGAGTGCACGTATAGACTCCTTACATAAAAAATTTGACGACATGCCGACTGTGGGACAGCCGAGTCTTCAGCTCGTGCCTGTCCAGGGTCTCAAAAGTCATCAGGGGCTCTGAAACGCCCGCTATCTCAGATGGCACAAGTAGATGTCGAGACGGATACTGACACCAGTGTCGACGACGATGAGTCAAATTTAATGCCCGTCAGGGCCATTCACTGCATGATTGAGGCAATGAAAGAGGTGTTAAATATTTCTGATTTACATCCAGGTACCACAAAAAAGGGTATTATGTTTGGGGAGAAAAAACTACCCGTAGTTTTTCCCCCGTCAGATGAATTAAATGAAGTGTGTGAAGAAGCGTGGGCTTCCCCTGATGAGAAATTGGTAATTCCTAAGAAGATACTAATGGCGTTCCCTTTCCCGCCAGAGGATAGGTTACGTTGGGAAACACCCCCTAGGGTGGATAAAGCGCTCACACGTTTGTCTAAAAAGGTGGCACTACCGTCCCAGGATACGGCCGCCCTTAAGGAAACCTGCTGATAGAAAGCAGGAGACGATCCTGAAGTCTGTATATACACACTCAGGCATTATACTTAGACCAGCTATTGCGTCAGCATGGATGTGCAGTGCTGCCGCTGCGTGGTCAGATAAACTGTCAGAAAATATTGACACACTAGACAGAGACACGATTCTGCTAACAATTGACCATATCAAAGACTCAGTCTTATACATGAGAGATGCACAGAGGGAAATCTGCCGGCTGGCATCTAAAGTAAGTGCATTATCCATCTCTGCTAGGAGATGCTTATGGACTCGCCAGTGGACTGGAGATGCAGATTCCAAAAGGCACATGGAAGTTTTGCCTTATAAAGGGGAGGAATTATTTGTGGATGGTCTCTCCGACCTAGTTTCCACAGCAACGTCTGGGAAGTCAGCATTTTTACCCCATGTCCCCTCACAGCCTAAGAAGGCGCCATTTTATCAGGTTCAGTCCTTTCGGACCCAGAAAAACAAGCGGGGAAAAGGAGGGTCTTTTCTGTCTAGAGGCAGAGGTAGGGGAAAAAGGCTGCAGCAAACAGCAGGTTCCCAGGAACAAAAGTCCTCCCCCGCTTCCTCTTCCAAGTCCGCCGCATGACGGTGGGGCTCCACAGGCGGAGCCAGGTACGCTGGGGGCCCGCCTCATGAATTTCAGCGATCAGTGGGCTCGCTCACAGGTGGATCCCTGGATCCTTCAAATAGTATCTCAGGGATACAAGCTGGAATTCGAGGCGGCTCCACCCCACCGGTTCCTAAAATCCGCCTTGCCGATTGCTCCCTCAGACAGGGAGGCGGTGCTAGCAGCGATTCACAAGCTGTATTCCCAGCAGGTGATAATCAGGGTACCCCTACTTCAACAAGGCCGGGGTTACTATTCCACACTATTTGTGGTGCCGAAACCGGACGGTTCGGTGAGACCCATTTTAAATTTGAAATCCTTGAACACATACATAAAAAAATTCAAGTTCAAGATGGAATCGCTCAGGGCGGTTATTGCAAGCCTGGACGAGGGGGATTACATGGTATCCCTGGACATCAAGGATGCTTACCTGCATGTCCCCATGTACAATCCTCACCAGGAGTACCTCAGATTTGTGGTACAGGATTGCCATTACCAATTCCAGACGCTGCCGTTTGGACTCTCCATGGCACCTAGGGTATTTACCAAGGTTATGGCGGAAATGATGATACTCCTTCGAAAAAAGGGAGTTTTAATTATCCCATACTTGGACGATCTCCTAATAAAGGCACGATCCAAGGAACAGTTGTTAGTGGGAGTAGCACTATCTCAGGAAGTGCTGCGCCAGCACGGCTGGATTCTGAATATCCCAAAGTTACAGCTGGTCCCCACGACACGTCTAATGTTCCTGGGAATGATTCTGGACACAGTCCAGAAAAAAGTGTTTCTCCCAGAGGAGAAAGCCAGGGAGTTGTCTTCTCTAGTCAGAGACCTCCTAAAACCAAAACAGGTATCGGTGCATCACTGCACGCGGGTCCTGGGAAAGATGGTAGCTTCTTACGAAGCAATTCCATTCGGCAGGTTCCATGCCAGAATTTTTCAGTGGGACCTGTTGGACAAGTGGTCCGGATTGCATCTTCAGATGCATCGCTTGATAACCCTGTCCCCAAGAACCAGGGTGTCTCTTCTGTGGTGGCTGCAGAGTGCTCATCTTCTGGAGGGCCGCAGATTCGGCATACAGGACTGGGTCCTGGTGACCACGGATGCCAGCCTACGAGGCTGGGGGGCAGTCACAAAGGGAAGAAACTTCCAAGGACTATGGTCAAGTCAGGAGACTGCCCTTCACATAAATATTCTGGAACTAAGGGCCATTTACAATGCCCTAAGTCAAGCAAAATCCCTGCTACTACACCAGCCGGTGCTGATCCAGTCAGACAACATCACGGCAGTCGCCCATGTGAATCGACAGGGCGGCACAAGAAGCAGGATGGCAATGGCAGAAGCCACAAGAATTCTCCGATGGGCGGAGAATCATGTACTAGCACTGTCAGCAGTGTTCATCCCGGGAGTGGACAACTGGGAAGCAGACTTTCTCAGCAGGCACGACCTCCACCCGGGAGAGTGGGGACTTCATCCAGAAGTCTTCCAAATGATTGTAAATCAATGGGGTCGTCCACAGGTGGACATGATGGCGTCCCGCCTAAACAAAAAACTAGAGAGGTATTGCGCCAGGTCAAGAGACCCTCAGGCGATAGCTGTGGACGCTCTAGTGACACCGTGGGTGTACCGGTCAGTTTATGTGTTCCCTCCTCTACCTCTCATACCAAAGGTATTGAGAATAATAAGAAAGCGAGGAGTAAACACAATTCTCGTGGTTACGGATTGGCCAAGAAGAGCGTGGTACCCGGAACTTCAAGAGATGATCTCAGAGGACCCGTGGTCTCTGCCGCTCAGACAAGACCTGCTACAGCAGGGGCCCTGTCTGTTCCAAGACTTACCGCGGCTGCGGAAAAGGGCATTCCGGAGGAAGTCATTCCTACGCTTATTAAAGCCAGGAAAGAGGTCACAGCAACTCATTATCACCGCATATGGCGCAAGTATGTTGCATGGTGTGAGGCCGAAAAGGCCCCAACGGAGGAATTTCAACTAGGTCGATTTCTGCATTTCCTGCAAGCAGGAGTAAATATGGGCCTAAAACTGGGCTCCATTAAGGTACAGATCTCGGCTCTGTCGATTTTCTTTCAAAAAGAACTAGCTTCAGTACCTGAAGTTCAGACTTTTGTTAAAGGAGTGCTGCATATTCAGCCCCCGTTTGTGCCCCCTGTGGCACCTTGGGATCTCAACGTTGTGTTGAGTTTCTTAAAATCACATTGGTTTGAACCACTAAAAACCGTGGATCTGAAATATCTCACGTGGAAGGTGGTTATGTTATTGGCCTTGGCTTCTGCCAGGCGAGTATCAGAATTGGCGGCTTTGTCTTGTAAAAGCCCTTATCTGATTTTCCATATGGATAGGGCAGAATTGAGGACTCGTCCCCAGTTTCTCCCAAAGGTGGTGTCAGCGTTTCCCCTGAACCAGCCTATTGTGGTGCCTGCGGCTACTAGGGACTTGGAGGACTCCAAGTTGCTAGACGTTGTCAGGGCACTGAAAATATATGTTTCCAGAACGGCTAGAGTCAGAAAATCTGACTCGCTGTTTATCCTATATGCACCCAACAAGCTGGGTGCTCCTGCTTCTAAGCAGACTATTGCTCGTTGGATTTGTAGTACAATTCAGCTTGCACATTCTGTGGCAAGCCTGCTACAGCCAAAATCTGTCAATGCCCATTCCACAAGGAAGGTGGGCTCATCTTGGGCGGCTGCCCGAGGGGTCTCGGCTTTACAACTTTGCCGAGCTGCTACTTGGTCAGGGGCAAACACATTTGCAAAATTCTATAAATTTGATACCTTGGCTGAGGAGGACCTGGAGTTCTCTCATTCGGTGTTGCAGAGTCATCCGCACTCTCCCGCCCGTTTGGGAGCTTTGGTATAATCCCCATGGTCCTTACGGAGTTCCCAGCATCCACTAGGACGTCAGAGAAAATAAGAATTTACTCACCGGTAATTCTATTTCTCGTAGTCCGTAGTGGATGCTGGGCGCCCATCCCAAGTGCGGTTTATCTGCAATACTTGTACATAGTTATTGTTAACTAAATCGGGTTATTGTTGAGCCATCTGTTGAGAGGCTCTGTTGTTTCATACTGTTAACTGGGTTTCATATCACGAGTTATACGGTGTGGCTGGTATGAGTCTTACCCGGGATTCAAAATCCTTCCTTATTGTGTGCGCTCGTCCGGGCACAGTATCCTAACTGAGGCTTGGAGGAGGGTCATTGTGGGAGGAGCCAGTGCACACCAGGTAGTCTAAGATCTTTCTAGAGTGCCCAGCCTCCTTCGGAGCCCGCTATTCCCCATGGTCCTTACGGAGTTCCCAGCATCCACTACGGACTACGAGAAATAGAATTACCGGTGAGTAAATTCTTATTATAGCACACTGAATGAGCCGAAATTCACATTATAGCACACTGAATGAGCAGGAAGTCGGCACCAACCCCCCCACAGATACATCGGAAGATAAGTCTCCGTATTGACTGCGTAGGCTGAAAAGCCGTGCCGGACGACGTCCCCTCGCCAGGCTGCGGCTAACTTCTGCGTTCCGGTGTGTATATCACCCCACCCGTGTGATTATATCGCCCCATGTGTATACCGTTACCCTATGTGTGTATACTGCCTCCCTGTGTGTGTATACTGCCTCCCTGTGTGTGTATACCGCCCCCCTGTGTGTGTATACCGCCCCCTTGTGTGTGTATACCGCCCCCTTGTGTGTGTATACCGCCCCCTTGTGTGTGTATACCGTCCCCCTATGTGTGTATACCGCCCTCCATGTGTGTATACTTCCCCCCCTATGTGTGTATACCGCCCCTCTGTGTACATACTGCCCTGTGTGTATACCGTCCCCCTATGTGTGTATACCGTCCCCCTATGTGTGTATACCGTCCCCCTATGTGTGTATACCGTCCCCCTATGTGTGTATACCGCCCTCCATGTGTGTATACCGCCCTCTGTTTGCATACCGCCCTCTGTGTGCACACCGCCCTCTGTGTGTATACTGCCCTCTGTGTTTACCACCCCCTATGTATGTATAGTGCCCCCTGTGTGTATATACCGCCCCCTATGTGTATATACCGCCCCCATATGTGTATATTCCGGCCCCTTATGTGTATATACCGCCCCCCTATGTGTGTATACCGCCCCCCTATGTGTGTGCAGTGCTGTGTGTGTGTATGACACTGGTAATATACACTCCATGCACCACACACTGCAGCACATACACCCTGCCCGTCAGGAGACAGGGAAGAGACAGGAGAGGGGGCGGCGGCCATTACCTGGAGGAGGAGGCGGCAGCAGAGGAGACCGGGGGCGGAGGCGGCATACAGGAAGTGGTGGGGCACTGTTTCCGGGTCACCGTCTGCATAGCGTATGGGATTATGGGTAGGGACAGCCGCAGTCACTAAGCAACCAGGAGCAGCCCCGCCCAGTCTCCCGACACAGGCCGCAGATACCATCACTCATCATCCAGCCCCGCCCTATCTACCCGCCATTGGTCGGAGCGTCCCATCACTTATCGTGACGTTTTGAGAGCAAGAGGGGGCTGGACTGCGAGCAATGAGCAGGAGAAAAGTGACTGGACTCTGCGACCAATAGCTAGAGACAGGGGCGGGGCTGGCTGAGTGACGGGATGCTGCAGCCTATGAGAGAGTGGGCCGGGCTGGTGGCTGATCCCATGCGCTGTGCAGGAGGCAGCTGTGGGCGGGGACTGTGCTGCTGCCAATAGGAGGGATAGGGGGCGGGGACTGCTGCGGCGTATGGGAGGAAGAGGGGGCAGAGCTGTGACGTATGGGAGGAAGAGGGGGCGCGGCTGCGGCGTATGGGAGGGTGAGGGTAGTGATGGGAAATCTAGTTCACTTTGGTGATTAGTTCATTATGAACTAGTTCACTCAGGAGATTAGTTCCTGTAGTTCATCCTGTCACTCGCTGACTCTGAGACTGAAAGGAGTGATTGGATGTAGAACTAGGCTAGACTATTACACATAGAGGAGGGATTTCTAACACTAGCTCATTGTAGGAGTAAATGATCAGATAGGTGTAATATGTCAGATTGTTTTATATGTAAGAAAAGCAATAAGTTATATAACAACCTTATAGTGACACACGTATCTCTGCAATATTACTCCCATTGGTGGTACTCCTTTTTACTTCATAATATGCAAGTGACCCAAATTCAGAGTAACCTCATAAGTCACTTTTAGTTTTTTCTGCTTTTAAAATACAATAATTAAAAGAAAAAAAGTCCCTTTGCCCCAATGTAACAGACCTTAGAGAGAGAGAAAGTTGAGATGTAAAGTAACCAATCAGCTTCTGTCATTTATCTTCAACAGTATATAAAGTGACAGAAGCTGATTGGTTGCTAGGGGCAACTGCTCCACTTTATGTTACTTGAAGGGGCATAGTACATATCCCCCTGTGACTTGTGTGGAGTAATCAGACCCTACAGGGACTCAGCGCTGTGTCTTTAGCTGATTGGGAGTGTAGCCTGTCACCTAATATACTGGGGGAATGAATCATGGCTATATGCAGCTCAGTATCAGCTCCATACAATGCATATGCCTGAGCACAGCAGTGCCACACATGGTAGCTTAGAGGTACTGCACTGACTCGTATGGCTGTATGAGTCAGAGATCTGATCAGTGATCTGTAATGAACTACTTGCAAGGAGTCGTCAGGACAATGTAACTCAATCAGCTCCACAGAGTGAGTCCACTCCATGTCTGATCACAGCAGTGCCCCCTGTGGCAGCAGAGATGTACTGACTCATGAGTATTGCTGAGTGAGAGCTGAATAACAAAAGTGCTGCTGCAGCTGCACCTACACAACACCCAGCAGAAGGTTTAGCACAGCAGTATGCACAGAAGCCAGTAGTACCAGAAGTAGCAGCAAGTGTTTGGACATCTGGACTAATAGGACAATGATTATATCACAGAAAGGTGAGCAGCATGACCACACATGCTCACTCACAGACACACATAGACTTTGGCTAGGCAGCGCAGATGCTATTTGTTTAGGGTGTGGTATTGAAAGTCGACAGTGTCTAGGTCGACCACTATTGGTCGACAGTAACTAGGTCGACAGGCTCTTTAGGTCGACATGTTCTAGGTCTGCAGATCAAAAGGTCGACATGAGTTTTGAATGTTATTTTGGCGTTGTTTTGTTCGCTCGGCACAGATTACCGTTCCAATCGTAGTCCACATGGATCGTTAAGTATGAAAAGGTTAACAAAAAAAGAAAAAAATTGTGAAAACCTCATGTCGACCTAAAAACCCTGTCGACCTAGACACCCTGTCGACCTATCAAAAAGTATTTTTTCAAACCAGCGCTCCAACACAGCAGTGCTGCAGACTCTGCTGAAGTGGTCACCCCCACTTCCAAAGAGGCTTTTAAACAATGTACAGAATGCAGATATGCGCACCCTGGAAAGACTGGAGGGATCTGTGTGAGAAAAACACGCTTCCTGATACAAGGAAAAAGGAACAACTCTGTTCGACTTTAAAGGAAGGATTTGAACATTTGAATATTTAACGTTCTGGATAGAATATACTAATATCCTGAAATACCCCAGGGTGCGCATATCTGCATTCTGTACATTGTTTAAAACCCTGTCGACCTAGTCACTGTCGACCAATAGTGGTCGACCTAGCCATTGTCGACCTAGTTACTGTCGACTTTCAGTCCGGATCCCATCTTTTTATTAGATCTGTATTGCTGGGCTGTGTTGTACTTTTACCTTTCATTTTACAGCATCAGATTCAGGAAGTGAAAATCCAGTGAAGTGAATGAGACAGTGAGAAGCCTAATGCAGCTGCTGGCTCTATTCTGTCTGTGTCTGACACCTCCTTCCTGATCAACTAATCTTTTTCAAAGCTGTGACCTGAACAAACTAGTTCACTTTGAAGATTAGTTAATTTTGAACTAATCATTCATGAACTACCCATCACTAGAGAGGGAGAGAGGGCGGAGCTGGGTCTAACAGTGACTGGAGCTGCGGCCTATGGGCAGCAAGTGGGCGGGGCAGCTCCTGGTTGCTGAGTTGCCGTGGTAGTCACTACCCATAATCCCATGCGCTATGCTGACGATGGCTCGGAAATACCGCCCCACCCACTTCCGGTACATATTCCTCCATCCAGGGTGTGACCTCCTGCCCCCTCATCCTCCAGGTAATGTCCACTAATCCCACCTGTACCCTGTCCCAACCTCTCCTAATACCCCCTCTCCTGCCCCCAACCTCTCCTAATACCCCCTCTCCTGCACCCAATCTCTCCCAATCGCCCCTCTCCTGCCCCAAGCCTCTCCTAATACCGCTTCTCCTGCCCCAACCTCTCCTAATACCCCCTCTCCTGCCCCATCCTCTCCTAATACCCCCTCTCCGGCCCCAAGCCTCTCCTAATACCCCCTCTCCTGCCTCAACCTCTCCTAATACCCCTTCTCCTGCACCCAACCTTTCCTAATACCCAATCTCCTGCACCCAACCTCTCCTAATACCCAATCTCCTGCCCCTACATTCTCCTAATACTCCCTCTCCTGCCCCCATCCTCTCCTAATACCCCCTCTCCTCTCCTAGTACCCCTCTCCAGTCCCCAACCGCTCCTAATACCCAATCTCCTGCCCCTACATTCTCCTAATACCCCCTCTCCTGTCCCCAACCTCTCCTAATACCCCCTCTCCTGCCCCCAACTTCTCCTGCCCCAATCTCTCCCAATCCCCCCTCTCCTGCCCCAAGCCTCTCCTAATACCTCCTCTCCTGCCCCATCCTCTCCTAATACCCCCTCTCCTGCCCCAACTTCACCTAATACCCCCTCTACTGCCCCAACCTCTCCTAATACCCCGTCTCCTGCACCCAACCTCTCCTAATACACCATCTCATGCCCCTATCCTCTCCTAATACCCCCTCTCCTGCCCCTATCCTCTCCTGCCCCTATCCTCTCCTAATACCCCATCTCCTGTCCCTCTCCTCTCCTAATACCCCCTCTCCTGCCCCCAACCTCACCTAATACCCCCTTACCTGCCTCCAACCTCTCCTAATACCCCCTCTCCTGCCACCAACTTCTCCTAATACCCCCTCTCCTTCCCCCAACTTCTCATAATACCCCCTCTTCTGCCCCCATCCTCTCCTAATACCCCCTCTCCTGCCCCCAACCTCTCCTAATATCCCCTCTCCTGCCCCCAACCTCTCCTAATATCCCCTCTCCTGCCCCCAAGCTCTCCTAATACCCAATCTCCTGCTCCCAAACTCTCCTAATACCCAATCTCCTGCCCCTACATTCTCCTAATACCCCCTCTTCTGCTCCCAACCTTTCCTAATACCCCCTCTCCTGCCCCTACATTCTCCTAATACCTCCTCTCCTGCCCCCAACCTCTCCTGCCCCAACCTCTCCTAATATCCCTCTCCTGCCCCTGACACTCTCCTAATACCCCCTCTCCTGCTCCTATCCTCTCATGATGCCCCCTTATATGCTGCCCCTTAGAATTCTCCTAATGTCACCTCACCTGCTGCCCCTGACATTCTCCTAACGCCCCCTCACCTGCTGCCCCTGACATTCTCCTAATGCCCCCTCACCTGCTGCCTCTGACATTCTCCTAATGCCCCCTCACCTGCTGCTCCTCCACTTTCTACTAATGCCCCCTCTCCTGCTGTCTCTGACATTCTCCTAATGCCCCCTCACCTGCTGCCCCTGACATTCTCCTGATGCTCCCTCATTTGCCACCCCCTGTCTGTCACCTGGTGCCCATGACATTCTCCTAATGCCTCTGACATTCTCCTAATGCCATCTCGCCTGCTTGCCCTGTCTATCACCTGGTGCCCCTGACATTCTTTTAATACCCCCCCCCATGCTTCCTCTGACATTCTCCTAATGTCCCCTCACCTGCTGCCCCATATCTGTCCCTGCTGCCTTTCTGACCTGCCGCTCCCTGTCATTCTCCTGTTGCCCCTTCACCTATCTCCTGCCACACCCCAGTCTTCTGCCACCAAAGCCATTTCTAGGGCTAGGCGATTTGTGCAATCGCACGGGGCGAATGCGGCTGCGGTCACTTTGAGACAGTATTCCATGTCTGGTTTCCGCATGGAATAATGTTGAAAGTGTCCCACCCAAAATGGCCACCGCCTCAGAGGAGACACTTCTGACGGTAGCTAGAGGAGATGGCAACCATTTTTGGAGGGACATTTAAAAGACTGGCAGACGCGAACAGCATCCCCACCTGTCTCTACTGCCGCTCTCATCCTCTAGATAATGGCTGCCGCTTCCCTTCCCCACCTGTCTCTCCTGCCGTCACCCTCCTCCATTTCCTGCCGCTCTCATCCTCCAGGTGATGGCTGCCGTATCCCATCTCACCCTGCAACCCCCCTTACCTGTGGCCCCCTGCCACCACTTTCTGCTGCCCCCTACCTGTCCCTTCCCAGTCTCCAGCCGCTCCCCACCTGTCTACTGTTGACCCCCTCACCTGCTCCTTTCCTCACCTGCTGACCATTGTCTCCTACCCCCCCCCACACACACATTCAGCCCCCTGCCTTTCATTACCCCGTCTCTACTGCAACCCCTACTCACCTACCGGATCCCCCCATCCTACCACCTCACCTGCTGCCACCTGTCTTCTCCAACCACCCTTTCCTGCTATCACCAGTCTGTTTCCCACTGACCCTACACCTGCCATCCCGTCTGCCCCTGCTGCCCCCTCACCTTCCGACAGCCTGTCTCCTGCTGCCCTCCTTCTTGAGGTGAGGGGATCTGGGAGCGTCATAGTAACATCACTTATATCTATAGTAATAATACAGGGACATGACTGGGGAGGTGAGGAGATCTGGGAGTGTCACAATGACATCACTTATATCTATAGTAATAATACAGGGACATGGCTGGGGAGGTAAGGAGATCTAGGAGTGTATGCAATGATATTTGGTGTCTCCCGCATTTCACAGGAATACACAGTAGTGAAGAAGACGCCCAGCTATCCCCACGTGTCAGGAGGACATAGGAGGACCCAGAGCCCCATCCCGGTGCCTCCACCTCACTCACTGATACATGAGGGAGACAATGACCAGAAGATCCTGGAACTCACCAACAAGATCATTCAGCTGCTGACTGGAGAGGTGACTGCTGGGAATGGGACATTATACAGTAACATCGGGGGAAAGGTCTGGGTGGTGACTGGAGAGGGAACTGCTGGGAATGAGACATTATACAGTAACATCGGGGGACAGGTCTGGGTGATGACCGGAGAGGTGACTGCTGGGAATGGGACATTATACAGTAACACCAGGGGATGTGTCTGGGTGATGACTGGAGAGGTGACTGCTGGGAATGGGACATTATACAGTAACATCGGGGGACAGGTCTGGGTGATGACCGGAGAGGTGACTGCTGGGAATGGGACATTATACAGTAACACCAGGGGACGTGTCTGGGTGATGACTGGAGAGGTGACTGCTGGGAATGGTACATTATACAGTAACACCAGGGGATGTGTCTGAGTGATGACTGGAGAGGTGACTGCTGGGAATGGGGCATTATACAGTAACACTAGGGGACGTGTCTGGGTGGTGACTGGAGAGGTGACTGCCGGGAATGGGGCATTATACAGTAACACCAGGGGATGTGTCTGGGTGATGTGACTGCTGGGAATGGGAAATTATGCAGTAACACCAGGGGATGTGTCTGGGTGATGACTGGAGAGGTGACTGCTGGGAATGGGGCATTATACAGTAACACCAGCGGATGTGTCTGGATGATGACTGGAGAGGTGACTGCTGGGAATGGGACATTATACAGTAACACCAGGGGACGTGTCTGGATGATGACTGGAGAGGTGACTGCTAGGAATGGGACATTATACAGTAGCACCAGGGGATGTGTCTGGGTGATGACTGGAGAGATGACTGCTGGGAATGGGACATTATACAGTAACACCAGGTGATGTGTCTGGGTGATGACTGGAGAGGTGACTGCTGTGAATGGGGCATTATACAGTAACACCGGGGGATGTGTCTGGGTGATGACTGGAGAGGTGACTGCTGGGAATGGGACATTATACAGTAACACCGGGTGATGCGTCTGGGTGATGACTGGAGAGGTGACTGCTGTGAATGGGGCATTATACAGTAACACCGGGGGATGTGTCTGGGTGATGACTGGAGAGGTGACTGCTGTGAATGGGGCATTATACAGTAACACCGGGGGATGTGTCTGGGTGATGACTGGAGAGGTGACTTCTGGGAATGGGGCATTATACAGTAACACCAGGGGATGTGCCTGGGTGATGACTGGAGAGGTGACTGCTGGGAGTGGGGCATTATACAGTAACACCAGGGGATGTGTCTGGATGATGACTGGAGAGGTGACTGCTGGGAATGGGACATTATACAGTAACACCAGGGGATGTGTCTGGGTGATGACTGGAGAGGTGACTGCTAGGAATGGGACATTATACAGTAGCACCAGGGGATGTGTCTGGGTGATGACTGGAGAGATGACTGCTGGGAATGGGACATTATACAGTAACACCAGGGGACGTGCCTGGGTGATGACTGGAGAGGTGACTGCTGGGAATGGGACATTATACAGTAACACCAGGGGACGTGTCTGGGTGATGACTGGAGAGGTGACTGCTGGGAATGGGACATTATACAGTAGCACCAGGGGATGTGTCTGGGTGATGACTGGAGAGATGACTGCTGGGAATGGGACATTATACAGTAACACCAGGGGACGTGTCTGGGTGATGACTGGAGAGGTGACTGCTGGGAATGGGACATTATACAGTAACACCAGGGGACGTGTCTGGGTGATGACTGGAGAGGTGACTGCCGGGAATGGGACATTATACAGTAACACCAGGGGAACGTGTCTGAGTGATGACTGGAGAGGTGACTGCTGGGAATGGGGCATTATACAGTAACACCAGGGGATGTGTCTGGGTGATGACTGGAGAGGTGACTGCTGGGAATGGGACATTATACAGTTACACCAGGGGATGTGTCCGGGCAATGACTGTATCACTGTGTGTCAGGTTCCTATAAGGTGTCAGGATGTCACTGTCTATGTCTCCATGCAGGAGGGGAGTATATAGAGGAACACAGGGGTCTGTACAAGGACGTGATGATGGAGAATCACCGGCCCCTCACATCACTGGGTAAGAGGAGACTGTCATGTATTGTACAGGGGAGAGCAGGTATGGGGGCCCCTATATACACACATCACCTGATAATCACATATATACACTGTACTAAGTCACTATGTGTCTCCTACAGATGGGCCCAGTAACAGAGATACCCCAGAGAGATGTCCCCGTCCTCTGTATTCCCGGGATTGTACAGAGGAGAATCACAGGATCCCACAGGAGGATCAGGTAGGTGGGATTTAGGGTCTCATCCAATATACCAAAGTGATTGTCACTAGCAGTAGTGGGGGGAGACAGGGCAGTGGCAGTAGTGGGGAAAGACAGGGTGGGTAGCAGCAGTGGGGGGAGACAGGGCGAATGGCATTAATGGAGGGAGGCAGGGCGGAGGATCAGGTAGGTGGGATTTAGGGTCTCACCCAAAAGTGACTGTCACTATATGATGTGTAGAGGAGCTGTGTGTATTATACACTGATATTATACTGTTTCACCTCAGTTTAATCTGACTGTATGCAAATGCCATTATAGTCTTTTTTGTTGTTGTTTTTTTTCTCTTGTGTCCTAGAGGATGCTGGGGTCCATATTAGTACCATGGGGTATAGACGGGTCCACCAGGAGCCATTGGCACTTTAAGAGTTTAATAGTGTGGGCTGGCTCCTCCCTCTATGCCCCACCTACCAGACTCAGTTTAGAAAATGTGCCCGGAGGAGCCGGTCACAGCTAGGGGAGGGAGCTCTCCTGAGTTCTCTTAGGAAAAGTGTATTTTCTTTATTTCAGAGTTTATTTTTATACAGGGAGGCTGCTGGTGACAGGTCAGGCTCTCTTTGGGGAGGCGCTGGATGCGTGGATTACCACGGCTACCGCGGGTAAGTCTCCTTTTCTCCCCTCAGTTGCACCGGCTACGAAGAAACCTTTCTCGTATGTCCTAGAGCAGGCATTCCCAACCACGGTCCTCAAGGCACACCAACAGTGCAGGTTTTAGTGATATCCAGGCTACAGCACAGATGGTTAAATCAAAATAACTGAGCTACTAATTAAGTCACTTGTGCTGAAGCCTGGATATCACTAAAACCTGCACTGTTGGTGTGCCTCGAGGACCGTGGTTGGGAATGCCTGTCCTAGAGGATGCTGGGGTCAGCAAAAGAACCATGGGGTGTAGACGGGATCCGCAGGAGACATGGGCACTTTAAGACTTTTAAGGGGCGTGACCTGGCTCCTCCCTCTGTATCTCTCTCCAGACTCAGTTTAGAATTGTGCCCAGTGAGACTGGATGCACTCCAGGGGAGCTCTACTGAGTTTCTCTGAAAAGACTTATGTTAGGTATTTATGTTCAGGGAGGACTGCTGGCAACAGGCTCCCTGCTTCGTGGGACCTAGGGGAGAGAAGCAGAATCTCTTCCGTATAAGGGTGGTGTGTTTGGTGACGGCCTCACTGATTTAGACTCTACGGCTACCGCGGGTAAGTCGTCCTTTTTACCTAATGTTCCTGCGCAACAAAAAAAAACACACCACTATTAAATGCAGTGCTTTCGGCCCAATAAATACAGGAGAGGCCGAGGTTCCTCCTTCCTTGCTACTAGAGGTAGGGAAAGAGGTAAACGAGCACCCGCCTCATCGAGTTCCCAGGAGCAGAAGTCCTCCCTGGCTTCTGCCAAATCCACCGCATGATGCTGGGACTCCCATAAGGGAGCCCGCACCGGTGGGGGCACGTCTAAAGCTCTTCAGTCAGTTCTGGTTTCGCTCAGGCCTGGACCCGTGGGTTTTACAAATAGTGTCCCAAGGGTTCAAACTAGAGTTTCAAGACTTCCCCCTCGCCGTTTTTTTTTTTTTCAAATCGGCCTTACCAGCTTCTCTTCTAGACAGGGAGGTGGTCTGCGGCGCGATACAAAAGTTGTATCAAAACCAGGTTGTGATCCCGGTTCCCCTGTCACAACAGGGAGAAGGCTTTTATTCACGCCTATTCGTGGTCCTGAAGCCGGACGGTTCGGTAAGACCGATCCTAAACCTAAAATCTCTCAATTTCTACCTGAAGAAATTCAAGATGGAGTTTCTCCGAGTGGTGATCTCCAGTCTGGAGGAAGGGGATTTTATGGTGTCGTTGGACATAAAGGATGCCTACTTGCATGTTCCCATTTATCCTCCACATCAGGCTTACCTGAGGTTTGCAATTCAGGATTGTCATTACCAATTCCAGCCGTTGCCGTTTGGTCTGTCCACGGCTCCGAGGATTTTCACCAAGGTGATGGCAGAAATTATGTTTCTCCTCCGCAAGCAAGGAGTCACAATTATCCCGTACTTGGACGATCTCCTGATAAAAGCGAGATCAAGGGATCAGTTGGTACAGAACATTGCACTATCCCTGACAGTGCTTCAACAACATGGTTGAAGCACAGTTAATTTCCGACAACTTGGTTGGCGTTTTTGGGAATGATACTGGACACAGACCTGCAGAGTTTTTCTTCCAGTGGAAAAGGCTCTGGAGATTCAGGGTCTGGTCAAACTCATACTGAAACCAGCAACGGTCTCCATCCATCAATGCATTCGGTTGCTGGGGAAGATGGTTGCGGCCTACGAGGCCATTCGATTTGACAGGTTCCATGCCAGAGTTTTTCAGTGGGACCTGTTGGACAAGTGGTCCGGATCCCACTTCCACATGCACCGGTGGATAACCCTGTCTTCCAAGACCAGAATCTCACTCCTGTGGTGGCTGCACAGCTCTCACCTCCTAGAGGGGCGCAGGTTCGGGATCCAGGACTGGATCCTAGTGACCACGGATGCAAGTCTCCGAGGTTGGGGGGCAGTCACATAAGGGGAAAACTTCCAAGGAAAATGGTCAAGTCAGGAAACTTGACTCCACATCAACGTTCTGGAATTAAGAGCCATTTACAACGGCCTTCTACAAGCGGAACGTCTTCTTCGCACTCTGCCCGTACTGATCAAATCGGACAATGTCACAGCAGTAGCGTACATAAACCGCCAGGGCAGAACAAAAAGCAGAGCAGCGATGGCAGAAGCCACAAAGATTCTCCGCTGGGCAGAGAAGCATACAAGCGCTCTATCAGCGATATTCATTCCAGGAGTGGACAGCTGGGAAGCAGACTTCCTCAGCAGACACTATCTCCATCCAGGAGAGTGGGGCCTCCATCAAAAGGTCTTCACAGAAGTGACAAGTCTTTGGGGGGTTCCCCATATAGACATGATGGCGTCTTGTCTCAACTAGAAGCTTCAGAGGTATTGGTCCAGAGACCCTCAAGCAACAGCAGTGGATGCACTGGTGACACCGTGGGTGTTTCAGTCAGTGTATGTATTCCCTCCACTTCCTCTCATTCCAAAAGTTCTAAAGAACAAAAGTTCGAGCAGTCCTCGTGGTCCCAGACTGGCCAAGGAGGATTTGGTACCCGGATCTTCGGGCATTACACGTAGAAGATCCCTGGCCTCTTCCTCTCCGCGAGGACCTGTTGCAGCAAGGGCCGTGCGTGTATCATGACTTACAGCGGCTACGTTTGACGGCATGGCGGTTGAACGCCTGATCCTAGCTCGCAAGGGTATTCCCAGCGAGGTTATTCCCACTCTTATTCAGGCCAGAAAAGGAGTTACGTTGAAACATTACCACCGTATTTGGAGAAAATATGTTTCTTGGTGTGAATCCAAGAAGGCTACTACGGAGGAATTTCAGCAGGGGCGTTTTTTCCATTTTCTGCAAGCAGGTGTGGATGCGGGCCTAAAATTGGGCTCGATTAAGGTTCAGATTTCAGCCTTATCGGTTTTCTTTCAAACACAATTGGCCTCCCTTCCGGAAGTTCAGACTTTCGTGAAGGGTGTGTTACACATCCAACCTCCATTTGTGGCACCATGGGACCTTAATGTGGTGTTGCAGTTCCTTCAATCACGTTGGTTTGAACCCTTAGGGAAGGTGGAATTGAAATTCCTCACTTGGAAAGTGGTCATCCTGTTGGCCTTGGCATCCACAAGGCGGGTGTCTGAGTTAGCGGCCTTGTCTCAAAAGAGCCCTTATTTGATCTTTCATGAAGATAGAGCAGAGTTGAAAACTCGTCAACATTTTCTGCCGAAAGTGGTTTCATCTTTCCACATGAACCAACCGATTGTGGTGCCAGTGGCTACTGACTCTTTGGTTGAATCAAAGTCTCTGGATGTGGTCAGAGCTTTGAAAATGTATGTCGCCAGAACTGCTCCGATTAGGAAAACAGAGGCTCTGTTTGTCCTGTATGCTCCCAACAAGATTGGGTGTCCTACTTCCAAGCAGGCTATTGCACGCTGGATCTATAATACAATTCAGCAGGCTCATTCCACGGCAGGATTGCTGTTACCAAAATCGGTGAAGGCCCACTCTACTAGGAAGGTGGGTTCGTCCTGGGCGGCTGCCCGGGGAGTCTCGGCATTGCAACTTTGCCGAGCTGCTACTAGGTCGCCTGTCCCAGTGCGTACTGTATCTGCGGTATTCGTTGTGGTTACACACTAGTTGTGTTTCACTTCTGTTCAGCATGATGCTGAATTTTGTTCATGTCCGTTGACGTGTTCAGTTGAATGTCATGTTGTACGGCATGCTTAAGGCGTGAGCTGGTATGATGCTCACCATGGTTTAATAATTATTTTCCTCGAAATCTCCGTCTCTCTGGGCACAGTTCCTATACTGAGTCTGGAGGAGGGATATAGAGGGAGGAGCCAGGTCACGCCCCTTAAAAGTCTTAAAGTGCCCATGTCTCCTGCGGATCCCGTCTATACCCCATGGTTCTTTTGATGACCTCAGCATCGTCTACGGACTAAGAGAAAAGGATTTACCGGTAGGTATCAAAATCCTATTTTTTCATCTACCACGTCACAGTCCTTTTGGCCTGCGAGGCCTAGAAAGAATAAGCCTTCGAACACCTTCTTCAGAGGTGGTCGTGCCAAAGGAAAGAAACCTGCTCCCGCAGGTTCCCAGACCCAGAAGCCCGCTTCTGATATCCCTAGGTCCCCCGCATGACGGTGGACAGCTAGGCCTGGAGGAAGGTCAGGTGGGGGCTAGACTCTGGCCGTTCAGCCACGTCTGGGTGTCATCTGGCCTGGACCCCAGGGTCCTGGATATAGTGTCCAGGGGGTACAGACTGGAGTTTCAAGATCCCCCGCCTCACCTTTTCTTCAGGTTGGGTTTGCCAGCCCTGCTGGCAGACAGGACAATTCTTTTGGAGGCCATCAGAAAATTGGTGGTGTCAGAGGTCCTTGTTCCTGTCCCACTTCAGCAGTGGAACAAGGGTTATTATTTGAACCTTTTTGTGGTACCGAAACCGGATGGTTCGGTACGGCCTATTCTAAACTTAAAATCTTTGAACCCTTATCTCAGGGAGTTCAAATTCAAGATGGCATCTGAGAGCTGTCATCTCAGGACTGTCGGAGGGGGAGTTCCTGGTGTCCCTGGACATCAAGGATGCTTACCTCCACATTCCCATTTGTACGCCGCATCAAGCATATCTCAGGTTTGCGCTGATGGACGATCATTATCAGTTCCAGGCGCTACCGTTTGGCCTCTCCACAGCACTGAGGATCTTCATCAAGGTGAGAGCGGAGATGATGGTTCTCCTCCGCAAACAGGGGGTGAACATAATTCCATATCTGGACGATCTCCTGATCAAGGCGTTGTCCAGGGTGAGGTTGTTGCGTTACATCGCGCTCAGGAGGCACGGTTGGATCCTAAACCTTCCAAAGTCTCATCTGGAGCCGACAAAGAGGCTGTCTTTCCTGGGAATGATCCTCGACACGGAAGTGCAGAGGGTATTTCTGCCGGTGGATTAAGCGTTGGTGATTCAAGCAATGATCTGGGAGGTCCTAAAGCCTACCCGGGTATCTGTTCATCAATGCATACACCTTCTGGGGAAGATGGTTGCTGCCTACGAGGCTCTGCAGTACGGCAGGTTTCATGCTCGACTCTTTCAGCTGGACCTATTGGACCAGTGGTCGGGCTCTCACCTACACATGCACAAGAGGATACGCCTGTCTCCGAAAGCCAGGATTTCACTCCTCTGGTGGCTGCAACTTCCGCACCTTCTGGAAGGGAGAAGGTTCGGAATTCAAGACTGGATCCTTTTAAGCACAGATGCAAGTCTAAGAGGTTGGGGAGCAGTCGCTCTGGGGGAAACCTTTCAGGGACGATGGTCGGATCAAGAGTCACTTCTCCCAATAAACATCCTGGAACTCAGGGCCGTTTACAACGCCCTTCTGCAAGCAGCACACCTTTTACGGGATCGGGCTGTTCAGGTGCAGTCGGACAATGTGACCACAGTGGCCTACATAAACCGACAAGGCGGAATGAAGAGCAGCGCTGCCATGTCAGAGGTGTCAAAAATCCTCATCTGGGCAAAAAGGCACGCGGTGGCGATATCGGCAATCTTCATTCCGGGCGTAGACAACTGGGAAGCAGACTTCCTCAGCAGACACGATCTCCATCCAGGGGAGTGGGGCCTTCATCCGAAGGTGTTCAAGGAGGTAACCGGTTGGTGGGGTGTTCCCCACATATACATGATGGCCTCTTGCCTCAACAAGAAGCTTCGGAGGTACTGTTCCAGGTCAAGAGACCGACAGGCAGTGGTGGTGGACGCACTGGTAACACCGTGGGTGTTTAAGTCAGTGTATGTTTTCCCTCCACTTCCTCTGATACCAAAGGTTCTTCAGTTTCATGAGAAGAACAAAGGTTGAGGCTATCCTCATTGCTCTGGACTGGCCAAGGAGGACTTGGTACGCGGATCTGCTGGATCTTCTGCTGGAAGATCCACGGCCTTTACCTCTTCGGGAGGATCTGCTTCTGCAGGGGCCGTTCGCTTATCAAGACTTACGGCGGCTACGTTTGACTGCATGGCAGTTGAACGCCAGATCTTAGCTCGGAAAGGTATCCCGAGTGAGGTCATTCCTACCCTGATACAGGCCAGGAAGGGGGTAACGTCTAAACATTACCATCGCATTTGGAAGAAATATATTTCTTGGTGTGAGGCCAAGAAGTTTCCGGCGGTGGAGTTTTAACTTGGACGTTTTCTCCTTTTCCTGCAAGCAGGGGTGGATATGGGACTGAGCCTGGGCTCCATCAAGGTCCAGATCTCTGCTTTGTCCATCTTCTTCCAAAAACAATTGGCTGTTCTTCCTGAGGTTCTGTTATGCACACCAGTGCCTGCAGGAAAGTACTGGTGTCAGGACTGTTATGCACTCCAGTGCCTGCAGGAAAGTACTGGTGTCAGGACTGTTATGCACTCCAGTGCCTGCAGGAAAGTACTGGTGTCAGGACTGTTATGCACTCCAGTGCCTGCAGGAATGTACTGGTGTTTGAACTGTTATGCAAAACAAATGGACTCACAGACAGACTAGGGAATATGACATAACGTACACAGAAGGTGGTAGGGTAACAAAATACACACAACGTGAACAGAGAAGCCCAGAGGCTAAGGAACTGGGTATCTCCCTTGTATTAGAACTGCTCAGATGTGAAAAGCAAGATGTTGTGTTTTAATACATAGAAAACCCGAAATGCTGTTGCTAAGGGCAACAGCAAAACCCTAAAGGGTTACCAACGGGTGTGGCAGTAAACTCCTTGGTCAGAGATGGAATGATAGACACAAGGAGAGTCTCCACAATCCTAATTCTCACTTGCAGTGCACAGGTTCGGCTTACTGCCACTAAACTGACCCCTGACACCTAGCACAGTGAGACAGGATTAGACAGGCAAGTCTTAGAATACAGCCGCAAACTTGCTAAGTTCACAGAGTAGTAACAACCCCAGCAAGCTAAACGACTGACTCCAGTCTTACTGCTAGGTCTGGATTGGCAGAGTGTAATACCAAATCCCCAGGCCTATTTGCAGTAAGCAACAAACAAATACAAGCTACACAGTACTGGCTAACTTTCAGAAACTGACTAACCAACAAAGATTCAGCAGCATCTGCTTACACTGAAAAGAGGCCTTATAAAGCAGGTGCTGTCCACGCCCCACTCAGACCTCACAGACTGTGAGCACAAAAACCAGCACCGGATCCCCTGCCATGCACAGAGCCTATAACCACTGCACAGCAAAAGACCCGAACCGGAGTATCAGCTGCGCTCAGGTTACTCCGCTAGCACTTGTCTCCCGGTTGCCATGACGACGTGGCAGCACAGGGCAGGAGACCCTAACATTACCCCCCCTCTGACGAGGGGTCAAAGAACCCCTACCACCGGGTTTATCGGGGAACTGCGAGAAGAAAGAGCGTATCAGTCTGGGGGCATGAAGATCACAACTGCGCACCCACGACCGCTCCTCCGGGCCATACCCCTTCCAGTGCACCAAAAATGACAGCCGACCCCGAACCACCTTGGAGTCAAGAATCCTTTCAACAACAAACTCCCTCTGGCCACGTATCAGAAGAGGGGAAGGTCTTCCACTGGAAGAAGGATTACTAATCGCCCGTTTTAAAAGGGAACAATGAAATGTTTTATTGATACCCAAAGAACAGGGCAGATCTAACTGAAATGCCACCGGATTGATAACCCTGGTGATCTTATAAGGGCCGATGAACTGGGGGCCTAACTTATGAGATGGCTGTCTCAACTTCAAATTCTTGGTAGACAACCAGACGAAGTCTCCTAATTTGAAGCTGCAGGGTCTTTTCCGCTTATCAAAAACCCTTTTGGTCACTAATGACACAGACACAAGGGCTTTCTTCACTTTCCTCCAAATACCTCTAAGGACCGAAACCACAGAGGAACCACCAGGCGTGGAGTCCAGGGGGTCAAAAGAATTGGCCTTAGGATGATGCCCATACACACAAAGGAAGGGAGAGATCCCTGTAGCAGAGTGAGCCGCGTTGTTATATGCAAACTCCGCCATGGACAGATGAGCAACCCAGTCAGTCTGACACTTGGAGACATAACACCTGAGGAACTGCTCCAAGGACTGGTTCACCCATTCAGTCTGCCCATTAGACTGCGGATGGTAGCCCGACGACAAGCTGACAGAAATCTGGAGATCGGAACAAAATGCCCTCCAGAATTTGGCCACAAACTGGGATCCGCGGTCAGAGACCACATCAAGTGGCAACCCGTGGAGACGCACAACATGCAGCATAAATAATTCAGACAGGCGTCTGGCCGATGGCAGCCCAACCAGTGGAACGAAGTGCGCCATCTTCGAAAACCTGTCAACGACAACCCAGATGGCTGTCATCCCCGAGGATTTGGGCAAGTCCACCACAAAATCCATTGAAATGTGGGTCCATGGCTTAGATGGGATAGAGAGTGGATGTAATGGGCCAACAGGAACCCCTCTAGGAGTCTTATTTCGGGCACAGATGTCACATGCCCGAACCCACTGATCCACATCCTTAGCCACCGAGGGCCACCACACCGCCCTAGATAGCAACTCCCGAGTTCTGGCAATACCCGGGTGACCTGCAGACTTCTTGGCATGGAATTCCAGGAACACTCGCTGTCTTAACCTAGGAGGCACAAACAAAAGACCTACCGGAAGGTCTGGAGGAGCCTGCTCCTGTGCTCTAAGGACTAATGATAAGAGGCCCTGGGTAATGCCCACTTTAATACATGATGGGGAAACAATGGGCAACGGCTCCTCGGTGGTCTCCTGGATTGGAGCAAAACTCCGCGAGAGCGCATCAGCCTTGATGTTTTTTGACCCAGGGTGATATGTTATCAAAAAATTAAAGCGAGCAAAAAACAAAGCCCATCGTGCCTGCCTGGCATTGAGACGCTTCGCTGACTCTAAATATGCCAGATTCTTATGGTCAGTGAGAATTGAGACCACAAACTTAGCCCCCTCAAGCCAGTGTCTCCACTCCTCGAGTGCATCCTTAATAGCCAACAATTCCCGGTTACCCACGTCATAATTCATCTCGGCAGGCGAAAATTTACGGGAAAAGTAAGCACAGGGATGAAGGCGATTATCTGACACTCCCATCTGAGAAAGCACTGCCCCAATACCCATCTCAGAGGCATCCACCTCCACCACAAAAGGACGCTCTGGATCTGGGTGTCGCAGCACCTTGGCCGAAACAAATGCCCTTTTGAGACGGGCAAAAGCCGCTTTAGCCTCACAAGACCAGTGAGCAACATCCGCCCCTTTCTTAGTGAGTGCCACCAAGGGCGCCACTATAGACGAAAATCCAGCGATAAATCGTCTATAAAAATTCGCAAAGCCCAGGAAACGCTGAAGCGCCTTCAAACTAGTGGGCTGCACCCAATCCAGGACTGCCTGTACCTTGGAACCCTCCATTTGGAAACCTTCTGGGGAGATAATATATCCTAGAAATGTGATTTGCTGAACTTCAAATTCGCACTTCTCCAGCTTCGCCCCAAGCCGGTGGTGTCTGAGTTTCTGGAGGACTAAGCGTACATGCTTCCGATGTTCCTCCAGGGAATGGGAGAAGATTAGGATGTCATCTAAGTATACAACTAAGAATCTATCCAAATATTCCCTGAGCACATCGTTCATGAAATCCTGGAAGACTGCCGGGGCATTACAGAGCCCAAAAGGCATCACCAAATATTCATAATGCCCCGAGTGGGTATTAAAGGCAGTCTTCCATTCATCCCCCTCTCTTATTCGGATTAGATTGTACGCACCGCGTAGGTCAATCTTAGAAAAAATGGTGGCAGTACGAAGCTGGTCAAACAAGACTGAAATGAGGGGCAGTGGGTATGAGTTTTTAATCGTGATACGGTTCAATTCCCTGAAGTCGATGCAGGGTCGCAACAAACCGTCCTTTTTACCCACGAAGAAGAACCCCGACCCAACTGGAGACTGGGAAGGTCTGATAAATCCCTTAGCCAAGTTCTCCTGAATGTACTCTGCCATAGCCTGAGTCTCAGGACGTGACAGGGAGTACAACCTGCTCTTGGGAAGCTTAGCATTTGGCAACAAATCAATGGCACAGTCATAGGAGCGATGGGGAGGTAGTACCTCTGCAACTTTTTTGGAGAACACGTCCGCAAAATCTGCATAACACCCTGGCAATCCTGGCAAACTTAGCTGCTAGAACCTGACTGGAAGGCTCAAGCAACTCCTGAAACAATCAGTACTCCAACTAAGAATCTCCCCAGAGACCCAGTCAAATTGAGGATTGTGGGCCCTTAACCAGGGTAACCCCAACACCAATGGGGCAAAAGTACAGACAGTCACATAAAAGGACAATTTTTCAGAGTGTGTGGCTCCAATAAACAAAGAAATCTGGCTAGTGCAAGAGGTAATTTTACCTTGGGATAATGGTTCCCCGTTTAACCCACAAATCTCAATTTCCGATGCCAAGGGTACTAAGGGAACAGAGTGTTTCAGGGCGAATTGGCGGTCCATAAAAACCCCGTCGGCCCCACTGTCCACAAAGGCCTCAGTCTTGACAGTTTGACCGAGGATCTTCAAGGTCACCGGAATGATAAAAGTCTTCTTGGGAAATTCTGACTTCTGGCCTGACAGGATATTTCCCATCACCCTCAGGCCCTGAAGTTTTCCGGCTTTTCTGGGCATGATACTACCACATGACCTTTATTCCCACAGTACAAACACAACCCCTGCTGTCTCCTCCGCATCTTCTCACGTGAGGAGAGGCGGGTAGCCCCAATCTGCATAGGCCCCTCTGAAAATTCCTCAGAGTCTGAGGTTCCCTTGGGAAGGAAGGAAATCTCAGTCTCCCTTTCAAGCCTACGCTCTCTCAGCCGTCTATCCACCCGGATGGATAACTGCATGAGCTGATCCAAGCTATCAGGCAAGGGATATTGTACCAGTTGGTCCTTTATCTGGTTAGAAAGACCTCTTCGGTACTGGTGTCTCAGGGCTGGGTCATTCCACTGGGTATCATGGGCCAACCTCCGAAACTCCGTACAGTAAACCTCAACTGGCCTTCGCCCTTGCTTAAGGATCGAAATCTGAGCCTCGGCTGAGGCCGTCTTGTCAGGGTCATCATACAACATGCCCAGTGCCGTAAAAAAAGCATCAACACTTTTAAGCGACGGACAGTCAGGCTGCAACCCATATGCCCAGACCTGTGGGTCTCCTTGTAGCAAGGAAATCACTATGCCCACCCGCTGAATCTCCGACCCAGAAGACTGAGGCCTAAGCCGGAAGTATAGCTTGCAGCTCTCCTTGAAACAAAAGAACTGCAAGCGATCTCCAGAAAAACGATCCGGGAGATTTACTTTCGGCTCCTTAACCCCTGCAGGTGCTGCTGCTGCGGGAGCTCCGCCAGCAGCCTGGGAGGTTTGCATTTTAATGGACAAATCATAAAATTTTCGAGTCAGGACCTGCACCTGATCAACCACCTGTTGCAACGTATTTTGAGGGGTATGCTCCATATTCCCACAAAATTTCAACAGGAGTATTGGGCTGCTGAATATGTTATGCACACCAGTGCCTGCAGGAAAGTACTGGTGTCAGAACTGTTATGCACTCCAGTGCCTGCAGGAATGTACTGGTGTTTGAACTGTTATGCAAAACAAATGGACTCACAGACAGACTAGGGAATATGACATAACGTACACAGAAGGTGGTAGGGTAACAAAATACACACAACGTGAACAGAGAAGCCCAGAGGCTAAGGAACTGGATATCTCCCTTGTATTAGAACTGCTCAGATGTGAAAAGCAAGATGTTGTGTTTTAATACATAGAAAACCCGAAATGCTGTTGCTAAGGGCAACAGCAAAACCCTAAAGGGTTACCAATGGGTGTGGCAGTAAACTCCTTGGTCAGAGATGGAATGATAGACACAAGGAGAGTCTCCACAATCCTAATTCTCACTTGCAGTGCACAGGTTCGGCTTACTGCCACTAAACTGACCCCTGACACCTAGCACAGTGAGACAGGATTAGACAGGCAAGTCTTAGAATACAGCCGCAAACTTGCTAAGTTCACAGAGTAGTAACAACCCCAGCAAGCTAAACGACTGACTCCAGTCTTACTGCTAGGTCTGGATTGGCAGAGTGTAATACCAAATCCCCAGGCCTATTTGCAGTAAGCAACAAACAAATACAAAGCTACACAGTACTGGCTAACTTTCAGAAACTGACTAACCAACAAAGATTCAGCAGCATCTGCTTACCCTGAAAAGAGGCCTTATAAAGCAGGTGCTGTCCACGCCCCACTCAGACCTCACAGACTGTGAGCACAAAAACCAGCACCGGATCCCCTGCCATGCACAGAGCCTATAACCACTGCACAGCAAAAGACCCGAACCGGAGTATCAGCTGCGCTCAGGTTACTCCGCTAGCACTTGTCTCCCGGTTGCCATGACGACGTGGCAGCACAGGGCAGGAGACCCTAACAGGTTCAGACCTTTTTGAAAGGGGTTCTGCACATCCAGCATCCCTTTGTGGCCCCTACGGCTCCATGGGATCTTGATGTGGTGTGGCAGTTCCTGCAATCTGCTTGGTTTGAGCATCTACAGGAGGCTGACCTCAAGTTTCTCACATGGAAGGCGGACACCTTGTTGGCCTTGGCTTCTGCACAACTCGTGTCGGAATTGGGGGCTTTATCTTGTAAAAGCCCCTATCTGATCTTCCATGAAGACAGGGCGGAATTTAGGACTCATGCACAGTTCCACCAAAGGTTGTGTCGGCTTTCCACATCAACCAACCTATTGTGGTGCCAGTGGCTACTGACTCAATTACTTCAAAGGCCTTGGATGTAGGGAGGACTTTGAAGATTTACGTGAAGAGGACGGCTCGTCATAGGAAAAGTGACTCTCTGTTTGTCCTCTATGATCCCAAAAAAATTCGATTTCCTGCTGGATCAGGTTCACTATTCAGTATGCTTATTCCACGGCAGGATTGCAGTGTCCGAGATCTGTAAAGGCCCACTCTACTCGTAAAGTGGGCTCTTCCTGGGCGGCTGCCCGGGGTGTCTCAGCGGTACAACTCTGCCAAGCAGCTACTTGGTCTGGGTCGAACACGTTTTGCCAAGTTTTACAAGTCCGATACTTTGGCCTCTGATGACCTCAAGTTTGGTCAAGCAGTGTTGCAAGAGCCTCCGCTCTCCCTCCCGTACTGGGAGCTTTGGTACATCCCCATGCTACTATTATGGACCCCAGCATCCTCTAGGACGTAAGAGAAAAAAGGATTTTGGTTACCTACCGGTAAATCCTTTTCTCGTAGTCCGTAGAAGATGCTGGGCATTGGTTTTATGGTTCAGTGTTACCTGGTTCCTAGGTAAATTCTGCGTTGTTTATTATTTCAGCTGTTGCTGAAGTTGTTCCGGCATATTGTCCTGATTATCCTGTTTGTGTGAGCTGGTATAAATCTCACCACTATCTGTGTAATGCCTTCTCTCTAAGTATGTTGTCTCCTCGGGCACAGTTTCTAGACTGAGTCTGGTAGGAGGGGCATAGAGGGAGGAGCCAGCCCACACTCTTAAACTCGTAAAGTGCCAATGGCTCCTGGTGGACCCATCTATACCCCTTGGTACTAATATGGACCCCAGCATCCTCTATGGACTACGAGAAAAGGATTTACCGGTAGGTAACCAAAATCCTATTTTTTTAGGTAGAACATCTGTCTAATATTAAAACAGAAGATACAGAGGGAGAAGAAGAGACGTATGTGACTGTTATAAAAGAAGAAGATATAGACGGAGAAGAGGAGACATATGTGACTGATATAAAGGCAGAAGATATAGAGGGAGAAGAGGAGACGTATGTGACTGATATAAAGACAGAAGATATAGAGGGAGAAGAAGAGACGTATGTGACTGATATAAAGACAGAAGATATAGAGGGAGAAGAAGAGACGTATGTGACTTATATAAAGGCAGAAGATATAGAGGGAGAAGAAGAGACGTATGTGACTGATATAAAGGCAGAAGATATAGAGGGAGAAGAAGAGACGTATGTGACTGATATAAAGGCAGAAGATATAGAGGGAGAAGAAGAGATTTATGTGACTGATATAAAGGCAGAAGATATAGAGGGAGAAGAAGAGACAAATGTGACCGATATAAAGGCAGAAGATATAGAGGGAGAAGAAGAGACGTATGTGACTGATATGAAGGAAGAAGATACAGAGGGAGAAGAAGACACGTATGTGAGGGGTGATCAGCAGTGTAAGGAGAAGGAGATCCCTACAGATATCAGCACAGGTGAGTAATAAACACTTATTACAGAAAAGAGTCACATATTCTCCTTTCTCAGTCACTACAGCAATCTCTTATCCTACACCCTCCTCCGCCATCAGCCCTGTTCTCAGTTGGGTGTTTATAACACAAGGCTATCCATGACAAATATCACATGTAGAGAGTTATTACACACAGCACTATAATGTTATTAAAAGTAACAAGCAGAAGTTTATTAGTGATTATATATAAATGTGTATATACGTATGTATATAATATAATTAGTATTGTTTTTTGTGGAGTGCCTAATTTATATGCATTTTGTTAGATGATGCAGGTATGAAATATTTCCTGCTATACAGTAGACCTGAGCTCACCAAATACAATACGTATAAGATTTAGAAATAAAATGACATTTGAATCTAGAACTTCAAGTAAAACAGAGTAAAAGCTTATCACAAGTACATATCTGTACAATCATAAGACAAGCATTTTGCACTTGTTGTCACCCTTGCATGGGCGGGCTTGTTCTTATCCACTCCAATTCACTCTAAATCCAAATTGCGTGTCACCCAATGCGTTTTGTCAATAGTGACTTCTTCAGGGGTGTTTTCTGTTAAAGGCTTTATCCTCAAATATCAATTGTGCAGACTTGAAATAATTGTGTAACCTTCAGACGGTAATTGTGGACTTGTTCATGATGAACACATTCCTAATTACTTGTGAATAATAGTTCCTGCTCTGTGCAGTTCTGAGGTTATGACTTTAGGGAATGTAATGGCCAGATCAAATATTGCTCAATCTAAGGTATCCCAGTAGCCTTACTACATACATAAATGTGTCTTGCACTCACTGTATTAACTAACAATAATAAACAGTGGTGTTTTAGTTCATGTATTGCTCAATGCATTTAAGCCTGCAGCCCCCGTCAAGGGACCCCACTATACTGCAGGTCCTACTCTATTGCTCAAAATAATTACCATAAAAACAGCTATCACATTAGTGTAAAACTTTAGGTTTGCTCTCAGCATCGGAACATTTGCCGAAAGGCTCGGATTGGTTTTCAGATCATCAGCTGACGTGCCACCATATCTCACGTGGCCCTCCAATTCACCAGATCTAGGACTGTGGGACTGTTTGGCTGGGTCCGGCATTGTACTGTTGGTGCAGTTCCTGATGCGTTTGGAACGATTGGTGGTTGCTAGACGCCCTAAATGCCTGTGGTCCCGATTTGTCATGATCTACTTTTGCCCACTGTTCCACAGCTGAGATTCTTGGTGTCCATGCTTCTTCCACTGTAGATGGATACTACTCACTGTCTACAAGGGATCACCAACAAACAAATGCCGGTCTCTGACAAAACCAATGGCTCCCTTATGCCAGTCGTATCACGTGCATGACCTATGGTCCCATCTGAAAATGAAACAATATCTCAACAAATTTGCATTGTATCAATACCTCAGACATTCACAATGATCATCCAGTAGTTTTAGTGTCACCATCTACACACATGTGCACGTCCCATGTCGTTGTACTTATATATATTTTGGTAAAGCGGCACTCCTCAAGAAGACCTAAAGTTGATATTAAAGAATCAATAGCCGGTGCCCTCCAAACCAGGCTGCATCAGTTGGTGTAACGTAATGTGGAATCCATACAAGGAGGCACTCAGAATAAATAGACCAGGCAGTTTAGTGTACCAACGTTTCAGTGCTCTATTCGCGGCATTTTCGTTAGGGTGCAGAACACAAGAGACATACAACCACTCACCTAATATACCCGGTGGAACCGTCCATGTCGCCATCCGTTGCGCGCTCCAGCACATCAAAGTGACGTCATCTGACGCACGCTACGTCCGGGGACACGGAGAGAACCTCGTCCACGTGACCAATAGTAACCAATGAGGAGAAAAGTATCAAGTAACCTGCCAACAAAACAGTGTAACAACACCGATCAAATTCTATCCTCTTAGATATATATATCTTTCTCCGGCAGGGACCACAGGTTATCCATAGGATAACATTGGGATATGATGAGGTGACAGCGGATTTGCAACAAACTGTCAAAGCTTTCAGCCTCCCAGCATTAAACGGGCCTGTCCATATATCCCCGCCTCCTGGCTCAGGCAAATCGGCTTTTTGTTTGGTGCGGCAGGAGCCGGACCATGGTCAGAGGGCTGATGTTTAGCAGCCATAAGTTTTCTTATTTTATTTTTATATGAGTGATCTTTCTAAAAAGCATCTTATACGCACCTCAGAGTCGCTCCAACAACTCCCCGCCGGGTCACGACAACGCTTTCCCATGTGTACAGTGAGGCAGGCACAGGTTCTGGTAAACCTTCATGGGCTACTTTGCACAGACATTATTCAATGTAGCTCAGCAGTTTATACCAGCTCCTATACCTGTGATAGGTTTCACTATTAACCCTTACATGCAACATTCATTCTGAGGTTTATACACCTAGGGAATTGTCAGCCTCTCAAAAAAGCAGGCTGAAACGCTAGTGGTAAGTAAATCACATAGACATGATACAACATCTTAACAGTATACACATGTTTTAGATGAGGATTCGTTGGAGGATGAGGACTCATTACACTTCAGAAGGTCTCAGCTCAGTGGACATACCTGAGCTAATTAGTGCTATGTAAGCCATTCTATCCTTAGAAGAGGCAGCAGAGCCTGTGTTAAAAAACTAAGGCAACTGTGTTTAAACATCCCAAAACAGCTGATGGAAATTTTGGGTTACGCCCAGTAGGAAATTAGTATTCCAGGAAATGGAATTCCAATTATCCTCGTCCAGCTGGGGACTGTTTAAAAAAAAAAAAAAAGGGAGATGGCTCCCAAAGTAGATTTGCAGGTCTTAGATTGGTGCGAAAATCTACATTACTTTTGTTTTCAACATCAATAAATGATGTCACGGGGGGTGTGGCCTGACTGGAAAGGCAGTAGGAAGCAGGATAAAGGAGCTCCTGCTTATATAGGTCCTTTCTGCCTTTTACAGCTGTTCTACGGGCTCTTTCGGGCCCTTTCTTGCCCCTCTGTGTGTTTTGTAGGTTGCGGAGGCGGGGAGCCATTCATTTGGCTTTTGCAGGTTGCAGCCTACCCCCGGATCCGAAGCCGCGGACTGAAGTTATGCAGTGATCCCACCGCGGACCGGACCTCAGCGAGGTAGCGCTGCTACTCACCGAGGGCTGTGCGCCCTGTCCACTCTTGTGCCTAGCTGTGCTGTTGAAGCCGTTTGGAGAGGCTGACTGGGGATCAGCGGTGACCGCGGCTGGAGACACAGAGCGGAGCTGCTCTCCCGGCATCTGATGCGGTGCATACTACGGGGATTGGTGGCCTCAGCAGGGATGCATCAGGTTAGTCAGCTCACCTGCCCACATCCTGCCTTCTCCTACTGTCCGGCCGTTGAAGCCCTGAGTCGTGGCAGCGGGGAATACACAGAGCGCTTGCCAGTCATCACTCCAGCAGTGTCCCGGCATCTCCCCCTCTCCTCCTAACCCATGGTGCTATGGGGGAATCTGGCAGAGCTGTGAATTATAGAGAACATACACGTGGGGTTCCTATGCATCCAGATACGCTACCCTGTGCCACTGCATCCTAGTACCCTCTCCTGCCTTATTACTGACCTGGTTCACCCACCATAGCCGGCCAGTTTCTTCTGATTTGGGCTTCCCTGCCAGAAGTGCCATCTTGAAAACTGGCAATATAGCCACATGCCCTCCTGAAACCAGCCGCTTCTCTGGGAGCTACAGACACTGTCAGCCCATGATCAGTGCCCTTCACTACAGCCTCAGTGATTTCCTGCAAGGACTTCTGCCGCTGCTGCCCTACCTGGCCAATAAGTGGTCGCCTGAACTGCTTTTATTATTATTATTATTATTGCCTGGCCTCCACTCCTGCTCTTTTGACTCCCTCTAGTGGCAGACTGTGCTGACTACATCCTCCATACTGTTTGACTGCTTCAATACTTCTGCTATGTCCTCCTGACCTTGTTCTCTAATCTCCGTAATGTTATGCTGACGAATGGGCAGAACTGGAAAATTATCTCATAAGAAAGCTAAACCCATTGTTTAAACTCGTTATTTAAACCCATGGCAAGCCAGGTGGGCTCTCTTCTTCTCTCGGTTCTCCTTCAAACTCTTTAACCGCCCAGGAACTTTATATCGAAGAGCAGATGCACTATCTCGTTATTTTCAAACGAATGATTCACTCAACTCCTCTGAGAAACAATTTATTCTGAATCCGGCTTCATTTGCTTCAGCTCGTACTGTTCGGGCTGTAACACACTGGCCGGTTTCTCCCGGATGGCAAAAAGCCGGACAAACTTTGTCCGGCTTTTTGCCATCCGGGAGAAACCGGCAGAGTCTGTCACACAGGATGGCTTTGAGCCGTGTGTGATGCTGTGCGCATGTGCAGCATTAGACACGGCTTGGAGAAAAAAGCATTGTGTGTGAAAGCTCCCCTTCACACACACACGGTTCACTGACTGCAAAGACGGCCCGGCAGCCGGACCTTCCAGTGGATAGTTCCGGCTGCAACCCAGCAGCCAGTCCGGGGCCGTGCAGTGTGAAGGGACCCTACCCCTCACACTGTTAATTACAATGCCAACACGGGAAAAAGCAATACGGCTTTTTCCTGGCCGGCAAAAGCCGGCTCGTGTGTTTTAGCCCTTCCTCTACCTCCTCCGGGGAGAACTTTTGTAGCACCAAAATTTTGCAGGAAATTGCTTACGTGGGCTCATTCTTCATCTTTCATGCGTCATGCCAGTGGTCTTAAGACTCTCGGGTTCATTCAGCGATTCTACTGGTAGCCTCATCTTAAAACGGATGTCTTTGAATTTGTAGCAGCCTTTTCCAAGTGTGTTCAACATAAAAGTCCACGAACATCTACCTCGGGTCTTCTTCATCCACTTCCAATACCTCTAAAGCCTTGGACTCACTGTCACAACTGAGGGCCTGAGCTGACAAGAGGCAGCCTCAGTTGTAGGGGCTGAAGTGTAATGAAACCTGGCAGGTTGTATCAGACCCCTAGACATATAGAAGAATTGCCCGAAGGCGTGACCACGACAACCAGAAATAAAAGTCAATGATGTTTATTTATGACAAAACTCCGTAACACAGCAGCAGAAAAAGAAAACATAAAAATCAGCAGAAGATAAATACAGTTCCTGGGTACTACAGGGTGGCAAGGGCCACAGGCTCTGGTAGTGTGAGATAGTTCTTATAATCTTCTAGATGGAAAGTCCTTACCAGGCCCGACTGTAGCAATGGAGATAACCCAGGATAGTACCAGCTGGTGTTCCAGGAAAAGCTGGGCTGCTGTGGATAAAACGGCTGCTGTGGATACTGGCTGGAACCAGACTGTTGTTGGCACAGAGTGGATACTGGCTGGAACCAGTTAAATAATAAATGAAGCTTGAGAGCGGTGAAATATGAAGTGATGTTTGGAGCTTGAGAGCGGTGAAATATGAAGTGATGTTTGGAGCTTGAGAGCGATGATATATGAAGTGATGTTTGGAGCTTGAGAGCGATGAAATTATAATGCCGGTGATAAATGATAAATCTGCAGAAAAGGGTACCGGCACTTTAAGAAGAGCTGACCTCTGCTGGAAGCTGGATGCTGAGAGCAGGTGGATCTGTAACTGGAAGCAGATGGATCCCAGAGGATAGGAGAGTCAGGCTACACCGCAGGTGGAATGCTGGTGCGGGTCTCTTTAGTGGAGGTTTGGAGATGGTAACTGGAACCTGGAAAACAACCACAGGAGAGAGACAAACAGGAACTAGGTATGACAACCAAAGCGCTGACGCCTTCCTTGCTCAGGCACAGCTTATTTATACCTGCAGCAAGGAAGGGATTGGCTAGGCAATTATGCAGATTATCAATACAGACAACAGATTCGAGGAAATGGTCAGATGACAGAATCCAAGATGGCTGCGCCCATGCAGACACTTGGAGGGAAGTTTGGTTTGTAATCCATGTGAGAATTGAAACAGTAATGGCGGCGCCGGCCTCAGGAGACGGAAGACGCCAGACTGTTGAATGCACATCTACGCCACGCGGGCACAGCGGAGGCCGCGGCTGACGTAATCGCCACTCTGACACTCTGCATGCAGGATCTCAGTAACAGCGGCGGAGGCCGCGGGAGATGCCATTCCAGATGTAACATGGCGGTGACCGCGTCTCAGAGTGACAGGAGAGGAGGCAGGAATGTGGACATCAGTATAACAGACGGGATCCGGTCCTGGAACGCTGAGCCAGCCTCAGGAGGCATCTGAAAGGTAAATACTGGCATCCAGATACCCGGATCGTGACACTCACATCTCTATGGATTTCATAACCGATTTGCCAGTCTCCATAGGGCACAACACCATTAGGGTCATTTGTGGAATGATTTTCGAAGATGGCTCACTTCATACCCCTCACCGGTCTTCCCTCTGCTCCTCAGCTATCCAAATTGTTTTTCTCATAGATTTTTCATTTGCATGGCCTTCCACAGGAAATAGTTTCTGATCAGGGTCCTCAATTCGTCGCCAAGTTCTGGAAAGCTCTCAGCTCTGTTCTAGGAATCAAGTTGAACTTCTCTTCAGCCTACCATCCCCAGACTGACTGACAGACTGAGAGAGTCGACCAAGATCTGGAAACTTTCTTATGGATGTTCATGTCCCCTGCTCAGGAAGACTGGATGGATTACCTCCTATTTGCTGAGTTTGCATACAATAACCTATATCATTCTTCTACCAATTCCACTCCTTTCTTCATTAATTATAGTTTTCATCCACAAGTTCCTTACTTGTAATCTCTCCCACCTCTTGAGGTTCCTGCTGCTGAATCTGCTCTTCGTCGGTTCACTAAGATTTGGAGACAAATTTATAAGGCACTACTTAAGACTTCCCAGAAATAAAAGACCTATGCTGATCGGAAACGTAGGGCTGTTCCTAATCTCAAAGTGGGAGATCGTGTTTGGATATCCACCAGAAACCTCAGACTCAATGTTCCTACCAAAAAGTTTGCTCCAAGATTCATCGGTCCGTATCCTATTAAAAGAGTGTTGAATCCTGTTTCTTACAAGGAACTGCCTCCCTATTTTAAAATTCCCAATGCCTTCCACATTTCTCTGCTAAAGCCTCTTGTACTAAATCTTTTTCGGGCAGCTTTCCCTTAACCTCTCAGGGTTAAAGCTGCTCAAAATGAGGAACTCGAGGTTCATAAGTTTCTTGACTTCCGCAAGAGGTATGGTCGTCTCCAGTATCTCATAGATTGGAGAGGATATGGTCCGGAGGAAAGATCTTGGGTGGCTGCAGAGGATGTTCATGCTCCAAGACTGAGTTGTGCCTTTCATTCCAAGAATCCCACTAAGCAGCGTGGGTGTTCGGAGACCACCCTAAAAAGGGGGGTACTGTCAGCATCCAGAATCTTACCACTGGTTCTGGTCCCTGCGGCCTTCCTCTTAGCTGGCTGGTGTCGCTGCGATGGATAGGCACTACAGCAGCAAGGTCCTCCGGTGCGGCTGCCGGGTGTCTGGAGGCCGGGGTCCGGGTCCTGGGGAGGGGAGCATGGCAGCCGAAGGTGTCTGTTTCCAAGTGTCCTGTTGCTGGAGTGCTGCGTCTGGGAGGCTGAGGCCAGAGGTAGTGGCTGTGTGCTGGTTCCACATGTGTCCTCTGTGCAGGGAGCCACCATGTTGGAGACCAATCCTAGTCAATAGGTATCCCAGTTCGAGTCCAGCCAATCCGGTACAGGCTTCCCTTATAAAAAGGGGTTGATGCTTAGCTATGTTGCCAGTACTTCAAGTTACTTGCTGCTGTAAGGTGCCCTGCGCTCTGCACTCCAAGGTGAACCCCTGGTATCCTGGTTCTGTTATGTCCGCCTGTTGGTCAGTTCTGTTATTGCAGTCCTTTGCTCCCAGACCACCTACTCTTGCAATTTAACCGCTGGGTCCTCTATCTGGTAGAGGGTCTCCGTTTGCTGATGGTGCTCACAGCGATACGCTCTTCGTCAGTGTTTAAAAATCACAAGTCATCTCTTCATTCCATGTTCTTCAGCATAATTTACAAATCACAAGTCACTTCATTCAATATTTTTCAGCGTCGGTTACAAGTCATGAACTTTTCGTCTTTCAGAATTCACTCAGACTTCTCTCCTAGTCATTGTGTATGATTGAGGTCTCATTAAAACTGAATTCCTCTTTCTTCAGTGTATCGTTCTCGGTCATTGTCCTCATTGCCTACCCCTCTACATCTTCGGGCCTAAGTGTTCAATCCATGAATAAGAACTACATTCAGCCACCTCGTTTCCTTCCTTTGCCGATAGCTGCTCCCTCAGTCAATTATCAGTCATCAGATCCCCAACTCAGGCCAAGCGTGACATGGAAGAAGGGGAATTCCTGGTTTCTTTGGATATTAAGGATGCGTATCTTCACATCCCAATATGGCCGCCTCTTCAGGCTTACCTCAGGTTTGCACTGCAGGACAGTCACTACCAGGTCCAGGCCTTGCCTTTCTGTCTATCACTGAGCGTGTTATCAGGGGTGATGGCAGAGATGTTGCTACAACTCCACAAGCAGGAAGTGAACATCATTCCATACTTGGACGATCTCCTCATAATGGCTATATTCAGAGCACAGTTGATGGAAAAGATCAGCCTTCCAACACGACTACTCACGGATCATGGGTGGATTCTCAATCTGCAGAAATCCCACCTAGAACCTACGCAGAGGCTTCAGTTCCTGGTAATGATACTGGACACGATGTCTCAGAAGGTGTTCCTTCCTATGGACAAGGCAAAGATAATTCAGACGATGGTACGTTCCATTTTGAAGCTGAACAAAATCTCGGTACATCTTTGCATACGCTTACTGGGAAAGATGATGGCCTCCTACGACACAATTCAGTACGGAAGATTCCATGCATGACCATTCCAGCTGGATCTGCTGGACAAATGGTCTGGGTCACATCTACACATGCGCCAGATATGCCTTTCACCAAACGCCAGGATTTCCCTCTTATGGTGGTTACTGATATCCCTCCTGGAGGGTCGACACTTCAGAATTCAGGATTGGATTCTGTTGACAACGGATGCAAGCCTCCATTGTTGGGGTACAGTGACCCTAGGGGCTCGGTTCCAATGAAGGTGGTCTGATCAAGAGGCTTCCCTTCCGATAAATGTTTTGGAACTCAGGGTGATTTACAATGCCCTTTTGCTGACCTCTATGTCCTACAGTATCAGGTCATACAGGTATTGTCAGAAAACGCACCAACTGTGGTGTACATAAACCAACAAGGAGGTCCAAACAGCAGAGCTGCAATGAGGGAGGTGTCACAGATACTCCTCTGGGTGGAGCGGAATCCCAAGGCCATTTCCGCCGTATTAATTCCGTGAGTAGACAATTGGGGAGCAGACTTCCTTAGTAGACACGATCTGCACTTGGGGAAATGGGTTCTCTACCCGCAAGTGTTACAGCAGATATTTCATTGGTGGGGCTGCCTGCAAATCGACTTGTTGGTTTCTCAGCTCACCAAGAAGCTCCTGCGCTACTGTTCTGGGACGAGGGATCCACAGGCCGTAGCAGTGGATGCTCTGGCGACACCGTGGATTTACCGGTTGGTGTACTTGTTTCCTCCAGTTCCTCTAATTCCAAGAGTTCTCAAAGGATTTAAAGGGACAGGGTTCAGGCAATTCTGATTGCCCCATACTGGCCCTGTAGGGCCTGGTATGTAGACATTCTAGCCTTATTACTCGTAGGCCCCTGGCCTCTGCCACTTCAGGATGATCGTCTTACACAAGGGCCGTTAGTCTATCCAGACTTACCACAGCTACGTTTGATGCAATGGAAGTATATTGGGAGGATTTTTGCCAGGAAAGAGATTCCGGGCAAGGTTATCTCGACTGTGCTCCAAGCTGGCCAGATGGTCGCATTGAAACATAACCATCGCATATGGAAGAAATGTGTCTCTTGGTGTGAGGGTCAACAGTATTCTGCTGTGGATTTTCATCTGGGACATTTCTTGCACTTCCTGCAGGCTGTTGTGGATGTGGGCCTACATTTAGGCTCCATAAAAGTTCAAATCTCAGACTTATCTTTTTCTACCAGGGAACAATTGGCTGTTCTCCCAGTGGTCCAGATGTTCTTGACAGGTGTCCTTTATATTCGACCACCCTTTGTGCCTCCCACAGCGCCGTGAGTTCTCAATTTGGTTCTGGCCTTTCTCCAATCGGTTTGATTTAACCTTTCCACAAGGTGGACATGGAGTATTTGACATGGCAGGCTATCATGTTGTTGGCCTTGGCCTCGGTGAGGCGTGTTTTGGAATTAGGGGCCTTATCCTGTAAGAGTCCTTCTCTGGTGTTTCATGAGGATAGAGCTGTGCTCAAAACTCGCTAGACATTCTTGCCTAAGGTGCTGTCAGCATTTCATATTAATTGGCCGATGGTGGTTCTGGTTGTCAATGGCACGTCTGTTACACCAATGTCCTTGGACGTGGTTTGGGCTTTGGAGATTTATGTCAAGAGGCCAGCTCGTCTCAAAATCAGACTTGCTTTTTGTTCTCTATGATGCTTCAAAGATTGGTTGTCCTCCTTCGAAGCAGTCTATTGCATGTTGGATCAGGCTTACGATCCAACAGGCTCACTCTTCGGCGGCTTTGCCGCTGCCTAGGTCTGTTCAAGCCCACTCCACACGGTCAGTGGGTTCTTCCTAGGTGGCTGCCCGGGATGTCTCGGCTTTGCAGTTATGCTGGGCAGCTACTTGGTTGGGTTTGAATGCTCTGTTAAGTTTTAAAGGTTCAACACCTTGGCAACTGAGGACTTTCAGTTTGGTCAATCACTTTTGATTGGGTCTCGGCACTCTCCCACCCGGTTTGGAGTTTTGGAACTTCCCCATGGTACTAAGACCAACCCAGTATCCCCTTGGACATTAGAGAAAATAGGATTTTAATACCTACCGGTAAATCCTTTTCTCGTAGTCCATAGGGGATACTGGGCGCCCGCTTCTGTGCTTTGATATTTTCCAGCAAGAGTTGTTCTTGTGTGTTGTATTTTTGGTCTGCTTTTGCTGTACCTGTTTTCAAGTTGTGGTTAGTGTTGCAATCCTCTTGTTATGTAGTGTGCTGGTTCGTTCTCTCACCACTTTCTTGTCTCTTTTCCTCCTTTCAAAGTATGTCCGTCTCCTCGGGCACAGTTTTCCTAGACTGAGTCTACAGGAGGGGCATAGAGGGGGGGAGCCAGCACACTCTGAAGAAGTTTTAAAGTGCCAGGCTCCAATGAACCCCATCTATACCCCATGGTACTAAGACCATCCCAGTATCCCCTACAGACTACGAGAAAAGGATTTACCGGTAGGTATTAATATCCTATGTTTTCAGTATAGCAGGGCCATCCTTGGTTGAAGGTATCATTGCGAAGGCGCCGTTTCGCATTACAATAACCTTAGTAGGAAATACCCATTTGTATTGTACATTTCCTTGGGTGGAATAGACGCCTTTTGGCCAGCGTCACAGGAGAAATATCTGGAAATATCTGCAGATTATACAGGCACTCAGCTGTGGATGAGGAAAGCAAAGCAGCCTGGTGAATGCATTCTTTAATATGAAAAAACGAGATTTATGGTAAGAACTTACCTTTGTTAAATCTCTTTCTGCGAGGTACACTGGGCTCCACAAGGATTGGACAATGGAGTGTAGAGTAGGATCTTGATCTGAAGCACCAACAGGCTCAAAGCTTGACTGTTCCCAAGATGCACAGCGCCGCCTCCTCTATAACCCCGCCCCTCCGCACAGGAGCTCAGTTTTCAGTTAACCAGCCCAATGCAGTAGCAGGATAAGAGACGACAACAGTTAGTAGCCACATACACCACACTCTCACGACAGGAGAAGTGTCAGCGGCTAATGCCATACCAACCCAAAGAAGCTAAGTGTGTCAGGGTGGGCGCCTTGTGGAGCCCAGTGTACCTCGCAGAGAGATTTAACAAAGGTAAGTTCTTACCATAAATCTCGTTTTCTGCTGCGGGGTACACTGGGATTGGACAATGGGGATGTCCTAAAGCAGTTCCTTATGGGAGGGGATGCACTGTAGCGGGCACAAGAACCCGGCATCCAAAGGAGGCATCCTGGGAAGCGGCAGTATCGAAGGCATAGAACCTTATGAACGTGTTCACCGAGGACTACGTAGCCGCCTTGCACAATTGTTCAAGGATCGCACCACGGCGGGCCGCCCAAGAGGGTCCCACAGACCGAGTAGAATGGGCAGTAATGTGAGCAGGAGCTGACAGACCAGCCTTCACATAAGCATGTGCAATCACCATTCTAATCCATCTGGGCAAAGTCTGCTTGTGAGCAGGCCAGCCACGTTTGTGAAATCCAAACAATACAAAGAATCAGATTTCCTAATGGAAGCAGTTCTCTTCACATAGATACGGAGAGCCAGTACCACATCCAAAGACCGCTCTTTGGGAGACAAGTCAGGAGAGACAAGGGCAGGAACCACAATCTCCTGATTAAGGTGAAACGAAGAAACCACCTTAGGTAAATATCCGGGATGAGTCCTAAGGACCGCCCGGTCACGGTGAAATATCAGATGAGGTGAGCTACAAGACAAAGCACCCAAATCTGACACCCTTCTAGCTGAGGCAATAGCCAGCAGAAACACCACCTTAAGGGAAAGCCACTTAAGATCAGCTGAACCAAGAGGCTCAAATGGAGGTTCTTTTGCATGCCTCCAAAACCACCAACAAGTCCCAAGGAGCCACAGGCGAGACATAGGGAGGTTGGATACGCAACACACCCTGAGTAAATCTATGAACATCAGGCAAAGTTGCAATCTTTCTCTGAAACCACACCGACAAGGCAAAAATATGAACCTTTAGGGAGGCCAGCCACAAGCCTAAGTCTAGGCCTTGCTGAAGGAAAGCAAAAAGCTGTGCTGTACTAAATTTGGAAGCGTCATGATTGTTAGATGCGCACCAAACAAAGTAAGAATGCCAGACCCTATGGTAAATACGAGCAGAAGCCGGTTTCCGGGCCCACAACATAGTTTTAATGACCGCATCAGAAAACCCTTTAGCCCTCAAGATGGAAGCTTCAAGAGCCACGCCGTCAAAGACAGCCGGGCCAGGTCCTGGTAGACACATGGGCCCTGAACGAGGAGGTCTGGGTGTTGGGGAAGTCGTATTGGAAGCTCTGACGAGAGGCCCTGTAGGTCTGAGAACCAATGTTGTCTGGGCCACGCTGGAGCTATGAGAAGCAGGATTCCTGCTTGAACTTCCGAATCACTCTGGGCAGAAGTGACACTGGAGAGAACACGTACGGTAGCCGAAACTTCCATGGCACCGCCAGCGCATCCACAAATGCTGCTTGAGGATCCCTTGTCCTTGCTCCGAAGACCGGAACCTTGTGATTGTGTCGAGACGCCATCGGATCCACGTCTGGAAGGCCCCACCTTTCCACTAGGAGTTGAAACGTTTCTGGATGGAGGCCCCACTCTCCGGCGTGTACGTCCTGACGACTGAGAGTCCGCTTCCCAATTCAGGACTCCCGGAATGAATATTGCCGGTAGATGGCGTTTCGCCCATTGAAGAATCCGTGATACTTCCTTCATTGCCATGTGGCTTCGAGTGCCGCCTTGATGATTTATGTATGCCACTGTGTGGTGGCGTTGTCCAACTGTATCTGAACAGGACGGTTCTGTATCAAGTGCTGGGCTAGGTTCAACGAGTTGAAGACCGCCCGCAATTCCAGAATGTTGATCGGGAGGAGAGACTTCTCCTTTGTCCACCGTCCCTGAAGGGAGTGTTGCTCCAACACCGCGCCCCAACCCCTCAGACTGGCCTCCGTTGTCAACAGTACCCAGTTGGGTATCCAGAAGGGACGGCCCCTGCCCAGTTGTTGGTCCTGGAGACACCAGTACAGCGACAGACGGACCTCCGGAGTTGAGGAGATCATGTGAGATCTGATCCGGTGAGGCAGGCCGTCCCACTTGGCCAGAATCAGCCTCTGGAGGGGGCGAGAATGAAATTGAGCATACTCCACCATGTCGAATGCTGACACCATAAGGCCCAACACCTGCATTGCCGAATGAATCGACACTTGCGGACGAGAGAGGAAGCAACGAATCCTGTCCTGAAGTTTCAGGACCTTCTCCTGAGACAAGAACAACCGCTGGATGTGAGTGTCCAATAGCGCTCACAGATGCACTGAGCAGGGATCAGGGAGGATTTCTTCTAGTTGATGAGCCACCCGTGGGCTTGTGGAAACCGGATCGTCAAATCTAGGTGACGTAGGAGAATGTCTGGGGAATTTGCCAGGATCAACAGGTCATCTAGATACGGTAGGATCCTGACCCCTTGACGATGGAGTACCGCCATCATGGCCGCCATAACCTTGGTGAAGACTCGTGGAGCCGTTGTTGAACCAAAGGGTAATGCCCGAAACTGGTAGTGAAGGTTGCCAACCGCAAACCTTGGGTATTGTTGATGTGACTCCAAGGCCAGAACTATAGAGCAAAGTGTTTCCATACGGAACTTGGAGACTCTCACAAACTTGTTCAGGGCCTTGAGGTTGAGAATGGGCCGGGAGGACCCATTCGGTTTCGGAACTAGGAATAGCGGAGAATAGTACCCCTGACCTCTCTGAGCAAGAGGCACCTGTACTACGACTCCTGAGTCCAGGAGGGTCTGTACCACCGAATGTAGGGTCTTTGCCTTTACTTGGTCCGAAGGGACATCTGTCAGGCAAAATCGATGAGGGGGACGGTTTTTGAAGGCTATGGCGTAACCGTGAGTAACGACTTTCCGTACCCAGGCATCTGAAGTGGTCCTCAACCACTCCCTGGTATACCCTAGAAGCCAGCCCCCCACCCTGGTAATCCCCAGAGGGAGGCCTGCCCCGTCATGCGGCAGGCTTATCAGTCTTGGAAGCTGGCTGACGGGCAGCCCAGGCTCTTTTGGGCTTTGGCTTACCGGGTTTGGAAGTGCGGGCCTGCTTGTGGTACGCCTGACCTTTTGCTTTACCTGAAGGACGGAAGGGACGATAGGAAGTACTCTTAGCCTTCGGTACAGAAAGAGCAGTATTAGGCAGACACGCAGTTTTTGGCAGTAGCCAAATCAGCCACTATCTTGTGTAAGTCCTCTCCGAATAGGATATCTCCCTTGAAAGGGAGTACCTGCAGGGTTTTTCTAGAATCCAGATCCACAGACCAGGATCTCAGCCACAAATCCGTCGCGCCAGGACAGACGTAGTAGAAATCTTGGCTGCCAGAATGCCGACATCAGAAGCCGCCTCTTTAATATACAGAGAAGCTGTGACAATATACGACAAGCATTGTCTAGCATGGTCAGAAGAGATTTCAGCTTCCAACTCCTGGGCCCACGCAATAATAGCTTCTGCAGCCCATGTTGCTGCAATAGTGGGCTGCTGTGCAGCACCCGTGAGGGTGTTAATCGCTTTTAGACAACCCTCCACACGTTTGTCTGTAGGCTCCTTAAGAGACGTGATGGTAGTGACCGGTAGAGCTGAGGAGACCACCATCCGCGTCACATGTGAGTCCACTGGAGGAGGGTTCTCCCAATTTTTAGTCCGCTCTTGAGCGAGGGAATAGCGAGCAAGAAGCTTCTTGTGAGGTACAAACTTCTTTCCTGGGTTCTCCCAGGATTCCTGACTTATATCAACCAGGTGATCAGAGTGAGGTAAAACTTGTTTAACCACCTTCTGACGCTTGAATCTATCTGGTTTCTTAGGAGGGCCAGATGGCTCGAGATCATCTGTAATCTGTAAAATGACTCTAATGGCCTCCAAGAGATCAGGAACATCCACTTGTGAGCCAGTATAACAAGCAGTATTATCAGAATCTGTGGGGTCTGTGTAAACGCCATCTTCATCAGACGAGGTGTCAGGGACAGCAGTGGATTGTGAGGGAGTAATGGCCCGCTTAGAGGACACTTTTGTCTTAGGCGGGCGAAGGACAGACTTAGTAGTCAGTGACTGGTTCAATTTCTGTAACTGCGTGGACAAGGTATCTGCCCACGGAGAATTAGCTGCAGGGACTATATATGGTTTTACCGGCATAGGACCCATAGGGGGCATTAGTTTAGTAACTAGCATAGACTGCAATGTTTAGAATGTAGCCCACGGCGGGTCATTGTGTACCACCGTTGCCATAGTACCACTTACCTATGTTCACACGAGGCTCAGTCCACTTCTCCCTGTAGAATCCTCTGGGTGCCTGTGAAAAAATGTATACTCACATAATCCAGTGTAGCTTCTGTTCTTTGTATGATCCACGTACTTGGCAAAACAAAAAAACAGAAACCCGACCACGCACTGAAAGGGGTCCCATGTTTACACATGGGACCCCTTTTCCCGTCTGCCAGGACCCCCCCTGACTCCTGTCAAAGAGGGTCCCTTCAGCCAATCAGAAAGCACCACGTCGGGGCACTCTCTTGATTGGCTGTGTGCTCCTGTAGTGTCTGTCAGGCAGCACACGGCAGAGATACAATGTAGCGCCTATGCGCTCCATTGTATCCAATGATGGGAACTTTGCGGTCAGCGGTGAGGTTACTTTCGGTCAACCACTGACCGCAAAGTTCCCACCATTGGATACAATGGAGCGCACAGGCGCTACATTGTATCTCTGCCGTGTGCAGCCTCACTGACACTACAACTACATGAACCACCAGCGGGAGAAGGCGGCCCAAATGGCCCGCAAGCAATTTAGCAAAGAGTTTAATGTCGCAATTGGGGAGGGAAATAGGTCGGTAGCTCGAGCCCTCTTTTGGGATCACAGTTATATGTGCTTCCAAGGTCTGCGGAGAAAAGCCTTTCTCGGCAGAGATTGAATTGCACGCCTTCAAGAAGAGTGGCAACAGGGATTGTTTAAAGGCTTTATAGTATCCGACTGGGAAACCATCCGGGCCCGGACTCTTCCCAGTTGGTGTAGCCGCCAAGGCTGTTTCCTGCTCTTCTATGGTAAAGGGTTGTTCCAGAGCATCCAGGTCTGACTCAGGAAGTTTTGGAAATTCAACTTCCGCCAGGTATCTCTGTATCAATACCCTCAGATCAGAGGCAGCCTGAGGGGTTTGATCCTTTCTAAGATTATAGAGGGACTCATAATAATTTTGGAAGGAATGAGCAATCTGAGGCAATGTATATGCAGCACGTCCCCCCGGCTCATGGACAGAGTGATTCGCAAAAAAATAGACCCGCACTTGAGCCCTCAGAGACTAACACCCAGATACGAATGAATAGTGAATGCCCGTATTGTATGAAATAACAGCCGCGTTTGACTGATGGTCTATTCATTCGTAATTCATAACTTTGCCAATCAAACAATTACGAATAGACCAGACACTGCCGAGATTTGTGCTTAGTGAATTCCCGCATTGGGACTTTGAAAAAAAAAACCACAAATTGGGCAAACTTGGATTATTAGTAAATACTGGCCCATGTCTTCCTGAAGGGTGTCATGCGTTGAAATCAGATCTTTGTGAGACACAACAATCTCTTTCATCTCACTCTGTATGAGTGCCAATCTCACTGATATCAGACCTCAAAGCTTGAATATTACAGTTAAATTCTGAGATTATTTCCGTCCTTAAATGCAGATAACATAGAATGTATAGAGCGTAGAGTAACAGGACCATCTAGAGTGTCTTAAGACGTCTTCAGCCATTACAGCTGGGCTGTGCGACTGACAAGTAGAAGCAGATGATGTTGTTGCGTTCTCAGAAGGACCACCTGAATTCGACGTACCAAAGAGATGGACAGGTGGGGCCGATTTGTTACCTTTTAACCTTTTTTTGGAGGCATGGTAAGCCGGCTACAAAGAGACTGACCTCTCAGAGATAGGAAAATACAAATGATCTATAAATAAAAGGAGCAGTAGTACGCTGTCAGGAGGTTACATCAAGATGACTCCATTCAAAATGACATTCTTAGTCGGGGTGACGGGGGTATCCGAGCCAACATTTCAAGTAATCATGATGTAGTGAAACTCAAATAACATAGTAATGACCGAGAAATTCCACTAGAGGTCAGCGTGACCACAGACGTGAAGTACTCAGCACAGAGAGACACAAATGGAAAAATATATTCAGTGGATAAATCCACAAGATAATATACTGTGAGGTTGTAATCAGAGAGTAATGAGCTGTACTCAGACGATACTTGATACTGGGCTCTGCGTGTAGACTGAGAGGAAGTAGATGATAGTGGTACCATATAAATAGAAGGTAGTTTCACCTCCAGGCAAATGCTTCAGTTTAGTGTAGTGACCCCGGTGACTGTGTGCAGCCCATTCTGTCCCCAGCAGTAGCAGAAGACCAAGTGCTCCCACCTTAGGAAAAAGCGCCTCCAAGTCAGCTATCCGGAGTGTGCAGGAAAGACCAGGCGCACATAGCCCCAGAATACAGCCCATGGCTTCAAAGGTGCCACTAGGCTGCGGCAATGAACAGTGCTCGGAGTGAGCGTCTTTGGGGCAATAGGAGTGGGGAACTTAATAAATTGGGTCTTGGTCGCAGCGGCGGCTGAGAGCTATCAGGTAGGGTAGATAAGAAGCCACTTAGTGAGGAGATCTCCAGAAAGCACGTCTGGATGGACCACGCTCCTCTTATTTATTATTTTATATACTAACAGGGGTGACAGGTGTGGTACATCCCTGCAACGGCAGATCCAATCTCTTTCTCATCAGACTCTGCTGTCTTCCCTGCACTCTCACTCAGATGTTCACTGCTGCCAGTAGCACACGTATGAGAAGCAGAAGTATGGCGGCAGCTGTATAGATTCTGATATGTAATTCTCTATATCATACTTACCGTACACACATCATCCTTATTACTATTGAGAGAATAGAGGTAAGACACTGATGATGGGGGTGTAAAAATAGGATTTTAATTACCTACCGGTAAATCCTTTTCTCTGACGTCCTAAGTGGATGCTGGGACTCCGTAAGGACCATGGGGAATAGCGGCTCCGCAGGAGACTGGGCACAGCTAAAGAAAGCTTTATGACTACCTGGTGTGCACTGGCTCCTCCCACTATGACCCTCCTCAGACCTTAGTTAGAATCTTGTGCCCGGCTGAGCTGGATGCACACTAGGGGCTCTCCTGAGCTCCTAGAAAAGAAAGTATTATTTAGGGGTTTTTTTTCAGTGAGATCTGCTGGCAACAGACTCACTGCTACGAGGGACTAAGGGGAGAAGAAGCGAACCTACCTGCTTGCAGCTAGCTTGGGCTTATTAGGCTACTGGACACCGTTAGCTCCAGAGGGATCGAACACAGGGCCCGACCTCGATCGTCCGGTCCCGGAGCCGCGCCGCCGTCCCCCTTACAGAGCCAGAAGCAAGAAGACGGTCCGGAAAATCGGCGGCAGAAGACTTCGGTCTTCACCAAGGTAGCGCACAGCACTGCAGCTGTGCGCCATTGCTCCTCATACACACCTCACACTCCGGTCACTGATGGGTGCAGGGCGCTGGGGGGGGCGCCCTGAGCAGCAATATTAAACACCATGGCTGGCAAATCTACACAATATATAGTCCTAGAGGCTATATATGTGTAAAATACCCCTGCCAGAGATCCATAACAAAGCGGGAGAAGTCAGACGAAAAAGGGGCGGGGCTATCTCCCTCAGCACACTGGCGCCATTTTCTCTTCACAGTGCAGCTGGAAGACATCTCCCCAGGCTCTCCCCTGTAGTTTTCAGGCTCAAAGGGTTAAAAAGAGAGGGGGGGCACTAAATTTAGGCGCAATATTGTGTATACAAGCAGCTATTGGGAAAATCACTCAGTTATAGTGTTAATCCCTGCATTATATAGCACTCTGGTGTGTGCTGGCATACTCTCTCTGTCTCCCCAAAGGACTTTGTGGGGTCCTGTCCTCAGTCAGAGCATTCTCTGTGTGTGTGCGGTGTGTCGGTACGGCTGTGTCAACATGTTTGAGGAGGAAGGTTATGTGGAGGCGGAGTAGATGGATAGGTGGAAGGTATTAACCGACAGTGTCAACTCCTTACATAAAAGGCTGGATGATGTAACAGCTGTGGGACAGATGGCTTCTCAGCTCGTGCCTGCCCAGGCGTCTCAAAGGTCATCAGGGGCTCAAAAACGCCCCGCTACCTCAGATGGCAGACACAGATGTCGACACGGAGTCTGACTCCAGTGTCGACGAGGTTGAGACATATACACAATCCACTAGGAACATCCGTAGCATGATCTCAGCAATGAAAAATGTGTTACACTCTGAGATTAACCCAAGTACCACTAAAACAAAAGGGTTTTTATGTTTGGGGAGAAAAAGCAGCCAGTGTTTTGTTCCCCCAGCAGATGAGTGAATGAAGTGTGTGAAGAAGCGTGGGTTCCCCCGATAAGAAACTGGTAATTCCTAAAAAGTTACTGATGGCGTACCCTTTCCCGCCAGAGGATAGGTCACGTTGGGAGATATCCCCTAGGGTGGATAAGGCGCTCGCACGTTTGTCAAAAAAGGTGGCACTGCCGTCTTAGGATACGGCCACTTTGAAGGAGCCTGCTGATAAAAAGCAGGAGGCTATCTTAAAGTCTGTATGTACACACTCAGGTACTATACTGAGACCTGCAATTGCCTCAGCATGGATAGTGCTGCTGCAGCGTGGTCTGTTACCCTGTCAGGACAGGGATACTATTTTGCTAACCATAGAGCATATTAAAGACGTCGTCTTATATATGAGGGATGCACAGAGGGATATTTTCCGGCTGGCATCCAGAATTAATGTAATGTCCATTCTGCCAGGAGGGTATTAGGGACCCGGCAGTGGACAGGTGATGCTGACTTTAAAAGACACATAGAGATTCTGCCTTACAAGGGTGAGGAATTGTTTGGGGATGGTCTCTGGGACCTCGTATCCACAGCAACTGCTGTGAAGAAAATTTTTTACCTCAGGTTTCCTCACAGCCTAAGAAAGCACCGTATTATCAGGTACAGTCCTTTCGGCTTCAGAAAAGCAAGCGGGTCAGAGGCGCTTCCTTTCTGCACAGAGACAAGGGAAGAGGGAAAAAGCTGCACCAGACAGCCAGTTCCCAGGATCAAAGATCTTCCCCCGCTTCCTCTGAGTCCACCGCATGACGCTGGGGCTCCACAGGTGGAGCCAGGTGCGGTGGGGGCGCGTCTCGGGAACTTCAGCGACCAGTGGGCTCGCTCACAGGTGGATTCCTGGGTTCTGCAAGTAGTATCACAGGGATACAAGCTGGAGTTCGAGGCGACTCCCTTTCGCCATTACCTCAAATCAGCCTTGCCTGCTGCCCTCGGAGAAAGGGGAGGTAGTACTGAGGGAAATTCACAAGCTGTACTTCCAGCAGGTGTTAATCAAGGTACCCCTCCTTCAACAAAGTCGGGGTTACTGTTCCACAATGTTTGTGGTACCGAAACCAGACGGTTCGGTGAGACCCATTCTAAAATTGAAATCCTTGAACACTTATATACGAAGGTTCAAGTTCAAAATGGAATCGCTCAGGGCGGTAATTGCAAGCCTGGACGAAGGGGTTACATGGTATCACTGGACATCAAGGATGCTTACCTGCATGTCCCCATTTACCCTCCTCACCAGGAGTACCTCAAAATTGTGGTACAGGACTGTCATTACCAATTCTAGATGTTGCCGTTGGTCTGTCCCCGGCACCGAGTGTATTTACCAAGGTAATGGCCGAAATGATGATACTCCTTCGAAAAAAGGGAGTTATAGTAATCCCGTACTTGGACGATCTCCTTATAAAGGCGAGGTCCAGGGAACAGTTGTTGGTCGGAGTAGCACTATCTCGGGAAGGGCTACAACAGCACGGCTGGATTCTGAATATTCCGAAGTCGCAGCTGGTTCCTACGACACGTCTACTGATCCTGGGTATGGTTCTGGACACAGAACAGGAAAAAGTGTTTCTCCCGGAGGAGAAGGCCAAGGAGTTGTCATCTCTAGTCAGAGACCTCCTTAAACAAATACAGGTGTCGGTGCATCAATGCACGCGAGTCCTGGGAAAGATGCAAGGATCTTCCAGTGGGATCTTTGGACAAGAGGTCCGGATTGCATTTTCAGATGCATCAGCTGATAACCAAGGGCCAGGGTGTCGCTGTGGTGGTGGCTGCAGAGTGCTCATCTTCTAGAGGGTCGCAGATTCGGCATACAGGACTGGGTCCTGGTGACCACGGATGCCAGCCTTCGAGGCTGGGGGGCAGTCACACAGTGAAGAAACTTCCAAGGACTATGGTCGAGTCAGGAGACTTCCCTACACATAAATATTCTGGAACTGAGGGCCATTTACAATGCCATAAGTCAGGCAAGACCCCTGCTTCAACATCAGCCGGTGCTGATCCAGTCAGACAACATCATGGCGGTCGCCCATGTAAACCAACAGGGCGGCACAAGAAGCAGGATGGCGATGGCAGAAGCCACAAGGATTTTCCGATGGGCGGAATATCATGTGTTAGCACTGTCAGCAGTGTTCATTCCCGGAGCGACCTCTAACCGGGAGAGTGGGGTCTTCATCCAGAAGTCTTCCAAATGATTGTACACCATTGGGATAGGCTACAGGTAGACATGATGGTGTCCCACCTCAACAAAAAGCTAAAAAGATATTGCGCCAGGTCAAGGGACCCTCAGGCGATAGCTGTGGACGCTCTAGTAACACAGAGGGTGTACCAGTCGGTGTATGTGTTCCTTCCTCTGCCTCTCATACCAAGGTATTGAGAATAATAAGAAGGAGAAGAGTAAGAACTATACTCGTGGTTCCGGATTGGCCAAGAAGGGCTTTGCACCCAGAACTTCAAGAAATGATTTCAGAGGACCCATGGCCTCTGCCGCTCAGACAGGACCTGCTGCAGCAGGGGCCCTGTCTGTTCCAAGACTTACCTTGCGTTGACGGCATGGCGGTTGAACACCGGATCCTAAAGGAAAAAGGCATTCCGGGGGAAGTCATTCCTATGCTGATTAAGGCTAGAAAAGAGGTGACCGCAAAACATTATCACCGCATATGGCGAAAATATGTTGCTTGGTGTGAGGCCAGGAAGGCCCCAACGGAGGAATTTCAGCTGGGTTGATTTCTGCACTTCCTACAGTCAGGAGTGACTATGGGCCTAAAATTGGGTTTCATTAAGGTTCAGATTTCGGCTCTGTCGATTTTCTTCCAGAAAGAACTGGCTTCACTGCCTGAAGTTCAGACTTTTGTTAAGGGAGTGCTGCATATTCAGCCCCTTTTGTGCCTCCAGTGGCACCTTGGGATCTCAACGTGGTGTTGAGTTTCCTAAAGTCACATTGGTTTGAACCACTTAAGACCGTGGATTTGAAATATCTCACGTGGAAATTGGTCATGCTGTTGGCCTTGGCTTCGGCCAGGCGTGTGTCAGAATTGGCGGCTTTGTCATGTAAAAGCCCTTATCTGATTTTCCATATGGATAGGGCAGAATTGAGGACTCGTCCCCAGTTTCTCCCCAAGGTGGTATCAGCTTTTCACGTGAACCAACCTATTGTGGTGCCTGCGGCTACTAGGGACTTGGAGGACTCCAAGTTACTGGACGTAGTCAGGGCCTTGAAAATATATGTTTCCAGGACGGCTGGAGTCAGGAAAACTGACTCGCTATTTATCCTGTATGCACCCAACAAGCTGGGTGCTCCTGCTTCGAAGCAGACTATTGCTCGCTGGATATGTAGAACAATTCAGCTTGCGCATTCTGCAGCTGGACTGCCGCATCCTAAATCTGTAAAAGCCCATTCCACGAGGAAGGTGGGCTCTTCTTGGGCGGATGCCCGAGGGGTCTCGGCTTTACAACTTTGCTGCTACTTGGTCAGGGTCTAACACTTTTGCAAAATTCTACAAATTTGATATCCTGGCTAAGGAGGACCTTGAGTTTGCTCATTCAGTGCTGCAGAGTCATCCGCACTCTCCCGCCCGTTTGGGAGCTTTGGTATAATCCCCATGGTCCTTACGGAGTCCCAGCATCCACTTAGACCGTCAGAGAAAATAAGATTTTACTCACCGGTAAATCTATTTCTCGTAGTCCGTAGTGGATGCTGGGCGCCCATCCCAAGTGCGGATTGTCTGCAATACTTGTATATAGTTATTGTTAAACTAACGGGTTATTGTTGAGAGCCATCTGTTGAGAGGCTCCATTGTATTTCATAACTGGATATAGTATCACGAGTTGTACGGTGTGATTGGTGTGGCTGGTATGAGTCTTACCCGGGATTCAAAAATCCTTCCAAATTGTGTCAGCTCTTCCGGGCATGGTATCCTAACTGAGGTCTGGAGGAGGGTCATAGTGGGAGGAGCCAGTGCACACCAGGTAGTCCTAAACCTTTCTTTAGTTGTGCCCAGTCTCCTGCGGAGCCGCTATTCCCCATGGTCCTTACGGAGTCCCAGCATCCACTACGGACTACGAGAAATAGATTTACCGGTGAGTAAAATCCTATTTTCTCGTAGTCTGTAGAGAATGCTGGGGTCCATTTAGTATCATGGGGTATAGACAGGGCCGTTGGGAGCCACTGGCACTTTAAGAGTTTAATAGTGTGGGCTAGTTTCCCTCTATGCCCCTCCTACCAGACTCAGTCTAGAAACTGTGCCCGAGGAGACGGATATACTTTGAGAGAAGGAAATACACAGATAGTGGTGAAATTCACACCAGCTCACACATAACAAAAAAGCCAAACTCACCAACTTGGAACACTTCAGCAACGGCTAAACCAACAATTCTGAACCAAGTAACAATGCAGTAATACGAAGCACAGGACGGGGGCGCCCAACATCCTCTACGGACTACGAGAAAAGGATTAACCAGTAGGTAATTAAAATCCTATTTTCTCTTACATCCTAGAGGATGCTGGGGTCCATTTAGTACCATGGAGATGTACCAAAGCTCTGTGTCGAGTATCATCCCCAGGAAGGGCAGTCTCCTTGTCTGTTCCAAATGTGACGTTGGAAGGTTCAGGATCCACCCATGATCCCAGAGTAGTTGAGTTGAGAGCGCAATACTCTGCAACAGCTTCTCCTTGGAAGATGCCCCTATCAGCAGATCATCCAGATATGGAATTATGTTCACTCCCTGTTTGCGTAGGAGGAGCATCATCTCCGCCATGACCTTGGTGAACACCCTCGTTGCTGTGGAGAGGCCAAATGGCAACGTCTGGAACTGATAGTGACAGTCCTGTAGTGCAAACCGTAGATAGGCCTGGTGAGGCGGCCAGATAGGAATGTGAAGGTACGCATCCTTGATATCCAGGGATACTAGGAATTCCCCCTCCTCCAGACCTGAGATCACCACTCTCAGAGACTCCATCTTTAATTGGAAAACCCTCAAGTAGGGGTTCAACGTCTTCAGGTTCAATATAGGCCTTACCGAACCGCCCGGTTTTGGTACCACAAACAGGTTTGAGTAATAACCCTTGATTTTTGGGTGAGGTGGAACTGGAACAATAACATTTGTTCGTACCAGTTTTTGAATGGCTTCCTGTAGGATAGCACTTTCTGTCAGCGAAGCTGGTAAGCCTGATTTGAAGAATCTGTGAGGTGGGAGTTCCTGAAACTCCAGTCTGTACCCCTGGGTAACAATATCAGTCACCCAGGGCTCTAGGCATGATGACACCCAGACATGACTGAAAGCTTTTAGTCTCGCTCCCACCTGCCTGATGTCCAGGCTGATAGGTCCATCGTCATGCTGAATATTTGGAGGAAGCTGAACCTGGTTTCTGTTCCTGGGAACCTGTTGGTGCAGGTTTTTGGGATCTTCCCTGACCTCCTCTAAAGAAGGTGTGAGGGGGTTTGGATTTTTTACATTTTCCAGTCCAAAAGGACTGCAGTGTAGGTGTAGGATAAGATTTCCTAGCTAGGGCTGCTGCGGAGAGAAGAAATGTCGACTTACCCGCAGTCGCCGTGGAAATCCACGCATCCAATGCGTCCCCAAATAGTGCCTGACCTGTAAATGGCAGGTTCTCCACACTTTTCTTGGATTCTGCATCCGCAGTCCATTAGCGTAGCCAGAGTCCTCTGCGTGCCGAGACAGCCATGGAAGTAGCAGGCCAATGTCCTTCATGGCCTCCACCATGAAGCCTGCAGAATCCTGTATGTGACGTAAAAACAAGTCAGTGTCACTCCTATCCATAGTATCTAAGTCCTCTAGTAAGGTGCCTGACCACTTTACTATGGCTTTAGAAATCCACGCACAAGCAATAGTGGGCCTTAAAGCCATGCCTGTAGCAGTGTATAGTGATTTGAGCGTAGTCTCAATCTTGCGGTCAGCCAGCTCCTTTAAGGCGGTTGAACCAGGGACAGGTAAAACCACCTTTGTAGACAGCCTAGATACAGAAGCGTCTACAATAGGTGGGTTTTCCCACTTTTCTATTCTCTTCAGGGAAAGGGAAAGCAATGAGAATTTTTAGGGATCTGTAATTTTTTCTCTGGGTTTTCTCAGGATTTTTCAAACAAGGAGTTTAACACAGAAGCAGGGAAGGTAAGTGAGGACTTCTTATTTACTGTAAAATAAGATTCCTCTACTTGTTCTGGACCTTCTCAGAAATATGCAAAACATCCCTAATGGCTTCAATCATTAGCTGCACCCCTTTAGCAAGGGATGCATGCTCCCCCTGCATATCCCCCTCACCATCCCCTGTATCAGAGTCGGTATTAGTGTCAGCTTGCATTATCTGGGCAAGTGTACTTTTTTGGGGTATGTAGGTGGGGTTTTAGATGAAGTAGTGGGAGCTGAATATTTCAAACACTCCACAGATTGTCTCAAAAACTGCGTCTCTTATTATGCGACATCCATGTTGAAATCTGGGATATCATTCCCCTTAAAGAATCCACCCATGGGGGTTCGGATTCAGAAGGCTGAGACAGCACATTGCAGTCCTGAGTACATGGAATAGACTCCTCAGGAGAAGATACACACTCTGGTAATGTGGTTACACACACACACACACACACAGGAAAATGTCAGACACAGTTTCCCCCAGAGTACCTTCAGAGAGTCACAGAGTATAAGGAGCCAGCCACACAGCGCCCCTGTAGGCAGTTATTATGATAAAAGCCCGGCACTGACTAACCTTAATAGGGAGGGCAGCGCTCCCTGTCAGTGTCCTAGTTCCTATGATCTGCAGGGTGAAAATGGCGCTGGTGAGTGCTGGATCCGCTCTGAGAGGAAGCCCCGCCCCTTGTAATGGCGTGCGGCTTCCTGCACTAATTGTTTATACTGGCCTGAGGATTTTAGTGCTAACAGGGGGATTAGCCCCTGTTAGCTGCGTGACCAGTGTAGGGTTTATCCGCGCTGACTCAGGACGCCCCTCAAAGCGCCTACACTGTGTGTTGCTGAGCCTTCCTGGAGCGTAGCCTGTCAGAGCTGCGCTCCCACCCTTGTGCCGCCATACCCTGCCGCTAACCGGGACGCCGGCGCTATACTCGCCACTTTTCTTTCTTCTGGCTCTGTTAGGGGGTGGCGGCCGTGTTGCAGGAGTGAGCAGTCGACTCATGGGCTTGTGATCAGCAACCTCAGGAGCTCAGTGTCCTGTCAGCGGAGTAGAGAACCATTAACTCTTCAGGAAGTTGGTTCCTATTCCCGACCCCCCCACCCCCAAGTCCCATGAAGCAGGGAGACTGTTGCCAGCAGCTTTCCTGTAACCTAACTAACTGTAGAAAATAAAAAACTAAGAAAACTCCTAGGAGCTCCTCTAACTGTGACCGACTCCTCTGGGCACATTTTCTAAACTGAGTCTGGTAGGAGGGGCATAGAGGGAGGGCCAAGCCCACACTATTAAACTCTTAAAGTGCCAGTGGCTCCCAAAGGACCTGTCTATACCCCATGGTACTAAATGGACCCCAGCATCCTCTAGGACGTAAGAGAAAGTAGATTATAGCCTAGCAGATGATGATTACAGGGTATCATATGGTGTATTGCATGTAAAATACCTTGTTCCACACCTACTCTGCTGTAGCAATATACCTTATATAAGGGTGAGTAACACATGTACAGGCTTACCAGCGTATGAGCACACACATAAAGGAATGCTACCTTACCAATGCTTCCAGGAGTAACGTTAGGAGACATTTCTCTGATCCATCAGCTCATATGACTGATGTTATTGTTCATCTAGAATCTCCAATTCATACAATATATTCCCCATCCATTGTTTTACATTGGTGCTGACATAGGACTTGGCAAGTGACTACATCTCCATTTATACTTCATGTTTAGTTACCAGTACAAGAGAGATGTATCTGAGTCTTATTATATTACATTTGTTATTGTGAGTGTTCTCAGGAGGGTGGACACAATGATCATCTGAGACACAATAGTATAAAGCCTTTATTAAAAGTTGTTTTATTATACACACCCATTTACAATTAATTGTCCCAGAGAGTTGTCTTCTCCTATTGTTTACAATATTAATATTGTTACAGAAAATGTCACATTTCCATAATGTATTTTATTTCCAGCAGGTGGACACACAAGCAGGAATATCTCAGAAGGACATCTAATGTTATCCCCGGATTGTGACATAAAAGATAATGACAGTAGACAGGATTCTCCAGGAGATAACCCCATTACCCCAATTATACATCCAGCTCTATCAGCTGGTCCCTCTGATCCTGCAAAATATTCTCCTGATCACTCTGATATTGGTGTATCTGGTACAGCTCTGAGAGTAGATACAGAGTTTCCATGTGCTATAGATGCCAAATGTTTTACACAGAACACAAAGCCTATTAACCCACAGACCGGTAAGGCAGGTGAGAGGCAATTTCTGTGTTCTGAGTGTGGGAAATGTTTTGCATACAATTCAGTTCTTATTAGACATCAGAGAAGTCACACAGGTGAGAAGCCATTTCCATGTCCTGAGTGTGGGAAATGTTTTGCACGGAAATCAGATCTTATTATACATCACAGAAGTCACACAGATGAGAAGCCATTTCCATGTTCTGAGTGTGGGAAATGTTTCACACAGAAATCAGTTCTTGTTAGACATCAGAGAAGTCACACAGGTGAGAAGCCATTTCCATGTTTTGAGTGTGGGAAATGTTTTGCATACAAATTAGTTCTTATTAGACATCAGAGAAGTCACACAGGTGAGAAGTCGTATTCCTGTTCTGAGTGTGGGAAATGTTTTTCATCGAAACCAGATCTTGTTTGTCATCAGAGAAGTCACACAGGTGAGAAGCCATATTCCTGTTCTGAGTGTGGGAAATGTTTCGCACAGAACTCAGCTCTTGTTACACATCAGAGAAGTCACACAGGTGAGAAGCCGTATTCCTGTTCTGAGTGTGGGAAATGTTTTATCCAGAAATCACATCTTATTAAACATGAGAGAAGTCACACAGGCGAGAAGCCATTTTCTTGCTATGAGTGTGGGAAATGTTTTATCCAGAAATCACATCTTATTAAACATGAGAGAAGTCACATAGGTGAGAAGCCATTTTCTTGCTATGAGTGTGGGAAATGTTTTACCTGGAAATCACAACTTGTTACACATCAGCGAAGTCACACAGGTGAGAGGCCATTTCCATGTTCTGAGTGTGGGAAATGTTTTGCACACAAATCAGATCTTATTAAACATGAGAGAAGTCACACAGGTGAGAAGCCATTTTTTGCTCAGAATGTGGGAAATGTTTTACACGGAAATTAGATCTTTTTACACATCAGAGAAGTCAGACGGAAAAAGCCATTTCCATGTTCTGAGTGTGTGAAATGTTTTACATAGAAATCACAACTTGTTACACTTCAGCGAAGTCACAAGTGAGAGGCCATTTCCATACTCTGAGAAATAAATCAGCACAATAGACATCACTCAGGTGAGGAACCATTTTAATCTTCTGGAGTATTCTCATCAATGCCATGCGTTGTTCTTCAAGGTTCTTCTATTTCCTATGCTTTTTGCAATATACATGTTACCACTGGGTGAAATAATCAGATGTCATGCCATCATCTACCACTGCTGTACAGATGACCTGTATTTTGCTCCAGGTACTGAGAACCCAGTACCAATCCTAAATAGTTGTCTAGCTGAGCTCCAGGTGTGGGTGATGCCAGTTGGCTGTGACTCAGTCCTGGTGAAACAGGTCCCTATGATAGAAACTCACCAACAAAGGGCAGGGCTACAGCTCAGCTTTGCAAACCAACCAGACTTAAGCTTGTGGGTTCAGAGTTACAAAATGCTGATCCTGAGTGGAATCTTGGTGTCCTGGATGGTGGAGTGACACTTAGACATCAGGTATCAGCCACAATCAGAAGATTCCCTCAGAAGATCTACCTACAGTCATACATGCACTTGTATCATCACACATAGACTACTGCAATGTCCTCTACCTGGGTCTCCCAGCAAAAGAATTACACGGCTTGTAGCTTGTACAGAATGCAGCAGCCAGGCTGTTACCTAACCAGCCCGTTCCTGCCACATAACACCCATTCTCTGCTCCCTTCACCGGCTGCCTGTAAGATGGTGACTCTATTACATAATCTTACTGACTCTCCCAGCCCTACATGACCAGGGTCCATTGTACCAGAAGCAGCTTCTGCCTCCTTACTGCCCTGCTTTCTTACTTCCATCTGGAGACAAAGGACTGTTACCAGCAGTACCAAGAATCCCCAAGCAGTTCTGAGATGTCAGAGGGGGAGACAGGGTGGTGGCACTAGTGCTGTAGCGGGGGCTGCCAGAGGCACTGTCTATGGGTAATATTGTCCCCAAGCAGTGCTGAGGTGGAAGAGGGGGGGCACAGGGTGGCGAGCAGTAGGGGGAGACAGGGAGGTTGGCAGTAGTGGGGTAAAGACAGGTTGAGGGGAGACAGGGCGGGTGGCAGTAGTGGGGGTAGGCGGGGTGGGTGGCAGTAGTGGGGGAGACAGGGTGGGTGGCAGGAATGGGGGAGACAGGGCAGGTGGCAGTAGTGGGGGGAGACAGGGCAGTGGCAGTAGTGGGGGAGACGGTGGGAGGCAGTAGTGGGGAATACAGGGCAGATGGCCGCAGTGCACTACCAGGGGCTGCTGGAGGCAGTAAAGAGGTGTATGGGTCTCGCACAGAACCAGTTGATAATTAGACTTATGGATGATTATGCTTCCTTATTTCTAATTAATCCCTTGTATGTGTTACTGTTATTTGCTGTGTCAGCCTTTATGTGTGTTCTGTGTAATAATCCTGAAAGTAGTGCTGCTACCGATCTCATATCATTTGTAGTAACTTGGAAAAGATGAGAGATGAAGTGCACTCTGGAAGCTTATAGGGGGTTAAAGAGGAACGCATATGTGATATCACACAGCCCTCCGGAAAATGGTCCTGGCCTGCCGGCATTCGCCCCTCAGGTATGTGGCCACAATGTGCGTGTCCGCACGGCCGCTGCACATGTGCATTTTGCCAACACCAGCAAACTGCTGCGGGCCACTATTGCGGCTGGGTCTGAATGATATGTATCTGTTTTACTTGCCTGCAATACTAACACGTAACTTGAATTGTTTCTGTGCTTTAAAGGATATTTTATCCATGTGCAGAGTAAAGTATATTTTAAGTTTAAAATATAGACAAAAATCTCTTATTAAAGATATGAAATAAAGTTGTTTAAAAACAAAAGATTTCCGTTGAGTCTTTTATTTGTCTTTGTATTATCTTATTTCCAGATAATTGTTGCTATGGTGACAGAAACAATTTCCTGTTAATGTGTCACTTGTATTGTTACTTTTGTGTCCACATAATATCAGTGTTGCTGTGTATAAATATCCCGTCTGGTGTGTAAAGGTGGGTACACACACTGCCATTGTGACTATGCGATTTCCCTTGAAGTAGCCAGATCCCAGAACCACCAATAGTGACTATGTACTTGAAATTTTGGCTATGTCCGATTTTGACAGCTCATTTGAATAGTGGGATGACATTATGGGGGGGAGGGAGACTCTTTCTGTATGCGTTTCGAGTCTGGGGTGACTCAAGGGTCACTCCAGACTCGAAACGCGTTGTCCAAAGGAGGTCTTTGCACAGGTGAGGTGGATGTGTGTCTCCCATGTAAGGTAAGACCTATTTTATTTCTCTATATTTGGCATTTGGAGCTTCGTTACCTCAGCTCAACAAAATAATATATTCCTCCTTGCTGGGATCTTGCACAGCCCCTCCCCCCCTAAGGCTTGTATGTTTATTTTTTCAACCATTTTAAACCATTTGTTAAATAAATTGTACCTTTATTGCATCACTGTACAAGTCTATTTGACGCAGAGACCTTTATATGTGCAGTTATGCTGTATTCATTGTGATTAATGGTACGCTTGAGACGTACCTTATTATAACGATACCTTGATGTGTGTTATACTGTTCCTCACTATGTAAGTAAGGTATGCTGTTCCTAAGATCACCTGCATATCTTATTTGTGGGGTTAAGATATAAAGAAACCATTATAAAGGTTATAGCACATTATATTGTGTAAGGAGTACAGGCACAGATTCCTTCAGTGTAGATTTTAGTTAGGTTTCTGTTGTTTATTTAGATTTTACTTATGTGTGCTTAGTCCCTGTTTACAGGAGACACGTATACTAGGAGTGGGGTTAGTTAGTTATGTGTCTCCCACTCCCCAGAGCCTCTAAGAAGCCACCATACTCTTAGTCACTGGGGCTTACTTGATGCAGGATGGATTTCCTAGGAGGCACTGTACTGGTAAGACAGCCACAACCTGCCTGGGCAGCGTTGGGCTGTTATTGCATATATTGTATTTATAATGGTATTTATTATTGTGCAGCGCTGGTGTATGTGGACCCCCCCCCCCCCCCCCCCCCGCTCAGAGCGGACGGAGCGGTTCAGTCCCGCTTCCGCCGCCCATTTCATGGAAGCCGCGTCTTGTCAGACAGCAGCGGTAGTCATTTCAATGATTTTACGGAGCTCAGTTGCGGGGGTGGGGAGGCTGTACCGCGGCGGGACGCAGGAGGATGTTGTGTTCGCGCCCCGTTCTCCCGCCCAACAGCGTCTTCCCGCTGCCGTCCTCACTCTGTGGGGGCAGACTCAGCTATAGGCGCCATCTTCTATCTCTGCAAGGGACCATCCGTCAGGTCAGCGGGGGATACTGCGCTGCACATAACACAGCGTCTCACCCTGTTAGTACAGGCGGAGAGCAGCAAAAACAGCAAGTATAACACAGCCCTTTCATATGCTCTGGAGCTCGTTTATTCTAAGGGATTCTTTAGTGATCCTTTAGTACATATATTTCGGTAATCTCACTGTAATAGAGTTATTTTTACCTCACCCTGTTTATTACACAGGCGGGGATTTTTTCTTAACTAGTGTTGTGCTATTCTAAATTGACAACAGTTGTTTACATCATGTTATAAAAGGAGCGTTATAGCTCAGTCGGTAGAGCTGGCCCACAGCACAGAGTTATGAGACATTATTGTGTGCTATGATTGTGGCATTGTATATTCCATGGTTACAAACAGCAAATCTCCTAAAGGAACGACAAGTTCAGTAGTTTACTACACAGGAGCTCCAATAGCTTTGTGGGCTAATGCTGTGTATTAGTAAGATAGACTACACAGGTTTGATTCCCATATACATTAAATTGCATGTTCCCAATGTGGCTCCAGACTTCCTAAAGGTAGCACAGACACAGGTACCCCATGCTCCAGGACACCAGTTGCAGAGCAGCCGGGAGGTTCCAGGGATCAGTTTATGCCTCTGTGGGCCAGACACATCTCAATCCAGAATAATACAGATGGAGTAGTGGTTAGCATTGCTGCCTCACAGCACTGAGGCCATGCGCTTGTTTACATAGAAGTATATGAATATACCAAGCAGGTTTAAATTGCTCTACAGTCTTGGCCTCTGCCGCCTCTCATGGGAGGCTGTTCCACTTGTCCACTACCCCTTCTGTGAGGAAATATTTCCCTTAAATTTCCCCTGAACCTACCTCCCTTCAGTTCAGTGTATGCCCCTAACTGTGTGAAGTTATATATGTATATATATATTCCCTGCACTTGCAGGGATGGGGGTTCCAGGACCGGTCCACAAATACCGGTATTCTTTGAGTCTATTTTTCCTTACACTATGTCAATGTAATGGGTCTGGTACTCTGTTTACTACTTAGCCGCTAGTCTTGGTAAAAATATCACTACTTGGCCTTTTGGCTAAGATCAAGTGTAGTATCTGTTCTTATCAGTTTAATATCTGATACGTTCCCTATGTGGGGGCCATGTATTAAATATATGTTTAGAACAGGGAAATGGAAGAAGAGATTGCTCCGTCCACTCCACGCATTGACTCGGTATTGCAGTACCTCCGGGACCGGTGCACCTTTCAAAACAGGACAGACTATTTCTATGTACTTATGATTTGCCAAAGGGCTGGACAAAGCTCCTTAATCAGTTCATACTGTGCAGCGAGTCTGGTCTTTGACAGACAATATAGCTCCTTTACTTCAGAGGCGTTTTTGAGGCTTCATCTACAGAAAATGGTGAGATAAATCCTGTCAGTGAGGATCCTTCAGGATAGAAATAAGAAATAATCTACTGAATTTCTTGGTTTCCACCTCTTCCTTCACGTGAGAGAATGTTGATGGAAGTCTGACTACACACCTGATGAAAAAGTTTATATTTCCAGGGAAATGTGTCTGTCTCTAATACATACTGTTTTCGGTTCAGTTTCGGTGTTCTCAGTATTAGAGACAGTATTTCTTTATCCTTTCGCTGATGAAGACACTGATCTAATGAAGGTTCCACTAATAATTAGTGGACGCATCCATCATGGGAGAGCCTAAGGCAACTGTCTTTACTAAAGTACAGTATGTGACCTTAACAGTCACCACAGATTGACAACGGTGAGGCCGTTATTATATTAGTATTCATTCTGACAGGAATATTCCTACGCCCTCTCCGGGCTTATGCATGAATCTTTAAACCGGTTGCATTATGCAAGTTATCCATTCTTGGGGCAGCTGATCCTTTTCAAATTATCCATTGACTGTTTTGGTCTCTCAAGCTCTATTCCCTATCTATTTACTATTGCATCTTTTCCCTGGCTATGACACCCTTCTATTCATTTTTGTTGCGAATCGTAAAATTCTTCTTCCAAATTAAAGCGTACTTTGCAGGCGGGAGCAAATAACTCTATCAGTAAGGTGTATGCCTGCGGTATAACAGGTCGTGGGTTCTCATCCTGAGAAATGGGTATTTTAACCTATGTCAGAAAAATGGGTATTCTTTTGGGAGGCATTTGTCTGCCTAGAACACGGACTTCCGATGTGCCCTCTGCAGGGGCCACGGAGTCGGACAGTCTGGTTCCCAGTGGGGAGGATACCAGGTTTCTCAGAGTCCACTGATCCGTTGGATGTACTGAATTTGTATCATGAACATATATTCTGAATCTTGGGGAACACGTACCAAGCAAGAATCTTTAGTGCCCATCTTAGACGGGCTCTAATCATTGCAGTCTGTTCGCTATCTAACAGGAGTATTCAGTCCAATCCTTTTTCCGTCATCTGGGCATCGCTACCATTTTGGTCAAGTGTTAAAAAAAAAACCTTAGTTCTGGATTTCTTCCTTCGCAGAAGATGTTATTCATGGTATACAAGCCTGGGACGACACAAGAAGCCCAATGTGCTGAAGGAGAGGAAAAACCGATACAACTTGTGGTTTGTAAGTAAAACCACCCTAACTGCATAAACAAAAACACTGTAAACAAACCCCCTCCAGTTGCTCGACGAATACACCACTGTGAACAGCCCAAGAGGCTCCAACAGGTCGAGTCGAATGAGCCCCTAAGGAATCAGGAACAGGCAACGCCTAAGAAATCTAAGCCTGCTGAATAGCAGAATTAACCCAGCACATCACCCTGTTCTTATTGGCCAGCCAGCCACGCTTGGGTGCAGCAAACAAACCCAACAAGGTAAGAGTTAAGGTTTGAACAACAACCAATAAGGCCAATTACCGACCCGCCCCGGACAAGCCTGGGACGACACAAGAAGCCCAATGTGCTGAAGGAGAGGAAAAACAGCTACAACTTGTGGTTTGTAAGTAAAACCACCCTAACTGCATAAACAAAAACACTGTAAGAGAAAAGAAACCGCAACTCAACAAGAGTCCAGAGGCCGGAAAGGAGAAACAAGAGCCATTCTGGAAAGTAAATTCTAGAGCAGAACCCTGTCTCCTAAGACAAGAAGACAATGTAGCTCTGACAACTGTGTTGCAGAAAAGATAAGAGGCTGAAAGGACTAAGAACTCCAGCTGAGTGACCGTTAAATACACACCAACGATGACAAGTGTTCTGGCATTGTGATCGGTTAGAGACCCAGAAACGTAGTAGGGCTTGATGACGTTGTTCTCCACAATCACGCCGTCACAGTCAGAAGAGACAAAAGCCCATTGATGACGCAAAGGTTGAGAGTGAAAAGCTGGCCGGAAAGGTACCCTGTAAGGAGCCCTGGTCACCCTGGCCTGAAGCATTGCAGAACATAGTCAACAGGCAAATCCGAAGCGGATTAGGAAAACCGAAAGAGCCACTGGTCAAATGCGTTGAAGTACTCACTAGATTTTGCCAGAGGTAGAATAAATATGCTAGATGAAAGTGAGAAGGAGCTGACACAGCATCCATGATTGCCACAAGAGGATCCCCGGAGCGATCACAGTACCAAGGAAGCCCTGAGGTCTATGTCGGCTAGTCATAGACACACCAAAGCCAGAAATCCCCGCTGATTTCACATACATTAAGGAAGAACAGCCTGACGATCCAGGAAGTCCGCTCCCCAGTTGCCCATTCTGCAACCGGAGATGACAGATATTGCCGGAATCCAAAATTCCGCCCTCTGCATATGTTAGATACTGTTCCGATGGCTCTCCAGCTATAAGTGCCACAGAACAATTGATATAGGCCACAGTGGACAGACCTTATAGAAGACATTGAGCTGGAGTCAAGGCGTTGTAGATCGCCCGTAGATCGGAAGTGACATTTCCACTTCGGACATCAGTTTCATTGAAAATGCCAGAGTTGAAACCAAAAACCGTAATGTGTGAAACTTTTGACTGTAGGTATGACCCTCCATGTCGAGACAGAATGAAGTCCTATGAGTCAGATCTGTATTGTGTAACGAAAATATCGACCAATGAAAATATCTTCGTATTTTAATTGAGAAGCTAAACTGCTGTTTATGTAAACTCAATCCTGCCTGAGATTAATAACCTTGAATCTGAGATTGAAGAAACCCGGCAGGAGATCGGGGGAATGGAGCCACCTGTAAAATCACCACTGTCCTGCAGAGGAAGTGTATGCCTGACCCCTGAGTTTATTCTGGTCAGTAAATCCTGCACTCCGCCAAAGTTCGAGATACCAGGTATCGAAAAGAATACCACCCATGAATAACATCATCTGCGAAGGAAGAAATCCAGAACCAAGGTCCGCTGTAGAACAAAGTGCATGAGACAGAGCTCTTTTTTTTTTTTTTTTTAACAACTGACCCAAAATGGCAGCGATGCCCAGATGATGGGAAAAGGATTGGACTGAATACTCCTGTGGCGGATAGCGAACAGGCTGCAATTATTAGAGCCCGTCTCTTGGATGCAACATAAACAAGATGGGCAGTAAAGAATTTTGCTTGGTACGTGTTCCCCAAGATTCAGAATATATGTTCGTGATACAAATTCAGTACAACCAATGGACCAGTGGACTCTGAGAAAGTTGGTATCTTCCCCACTGGGAACCAGCGTGTCCGACTCCATGGCCCCTGCAGAGGGCACCTCGGAAGGCCGTGTTCTAGGCAGACAAATGCCTCCTAAAAGAATACACATTTTCCTGACATAGGTTAAAATACCCATTTCTCAGCTATTTACTCAGGATGAGAACCCACGACCTGTTATACCGCAGGCATACACCTTACTGATAGAGTTATTTGCTCCTGCCTGCAAAGTACGCTGTAATTTGGAAGCAGAATTTCACGATTCGCAACCATAATGAATAGAAGGGTGTCATAGCCAGGGAAAAGATGCAACATTGAGTAGATAGGGAATAGAGCCTGAGAGACCAAATCTGTCAATGGATAATTTGAAAAGGATCAGCTGCCACAAGAATGGACAACTTGCATTATGCAACCTGCAAACGGTTTAAAAATTCATGCATAAGCCAGGAGAGCGCGTAGTAATATTCCTGTCAGAATGAATACCAATATAATAACGGTCTCACTGTTGTCAATCTGTGATGACTGTTAAGGTCACATACTGTACTTTAGTAAAGACAGTCGCCTTAGGCTCTCCCGTGATGGATGCGTCCACTAATTATTAGTGGAACCTTCATTAGATCAGTGTCTTTATCAGCGAAAAGGATAAAGAAATACTGTCTCTAATAATGAGACACCGAAACTGAACCGAACACAGTATGTACTAGAGACAGACACATTTCCCTGGAAATATAAACTTTTTGCATCAGGTGTGTAGTCAGACTTCCATCAACATTCTCTCAACGTGAAGGAAGAGGTGGAAACCAAGAAATTCAGTAGATTATTTCTTATTTCTATCCTGAAGGATCCTCACTGACAGGATTTATCTCAACATTTTCTTTAGAAGAAGTATCAAAATGCCATCTAAATGGAAATAGTAATAATGGGACACTGTCCAACACTGCCAGGGCAAGTTGTCTGTCCTACCTGATATAGTGCCTCCTCGGTGCTGTGTCCGGTAACAGAAAGCCCCAGAGACCTCTGGCATGGTGACTTTCTAGAGGCTGGGTGAGTGAGAAATAAGGAACACAGCCGCCTTCTATATAACTTAACCCCACTCACAATATGCTTGTCGCCTGTATACAGGGACTAAACATAAAATCAAAACAGATAGGAAACAAAAACCTACTAAAAACTAAGAGCAAAGGAAACTGTGCCTGTCCTCCAAGGCACAAAACTAAAACTGAGGTAATCTGCTGGTCAGGCTGGAGATGGGAGGGGTTAGAGGGGGGAGGAGTTAGTTTTAGTTTTGTGCCTTGGAGGACAGGCACAGTTTCCTTTGCTCTTAGTTTTTAGTAGGTTTTTGTTTCCTATCTGTTTTGATTTTATGTTTAGTCCCTGTAAACAGGCGACAAGCATATTGTGAGTGGGGTTAAGTTATATAGAAGGCGGCTGTGTGCCTTATTTCTCACTCACCCAGCCTCTAGAAAGTCACCATGCCAGAGGTCTCTGGGGCTTTCTGTTACCGGACACAGCACCGAGGAGGCACTATATCAGGTAGGACAGACAACTTGCCCTGGCAGTGTTGGACAGTGTCCCATTATTACTATTTCCATTTAGACGGCAGTGGCGCGCAGCAGGGTACTGAGAGCGGCTAGGATCACACCGCTGACATGCCGCTCACCGCTACTTCGGATCCTGCCATTTCCGCTTCAGGGCAGGCGGCGGCGGGACTGCAGAAGGGGAGCGGTAGTCGCGTCTGTATAACTGAAGGAGTTTTACGGCTGCTACAGGCCGTTCTCCTAAAGGGGCTTCCCGCCGTGCTCTTCCCGCATTGCCGGTCTTTACTGTTCCGCCCATCACTGTCTGTGGGGATGGACTCAACCAGCGGGCGCCATTTTACTACCCAATCCCTCTGTATCAACGCTGTCTGAACAGGGAACGCTGCACAACAGAGGAGGAGATTATCTGACAGAAACCTGACTCACCCTGTTATTATACAGGCGGGGATCAGTAAATACAAGTGTTATTGGGTTAAATCAGAAATCTGCATCTCCCAATTTTATGTCTTGTCTGCCTATATTTCGGTAGTCTCACTGTAATAGTTATTTTTATCTCACCCTGTTTATTACACAGGCGGGGATAATTTCTTAACTAGTGTTGTGCTATTCTGACATAGACAACAGTTTTTTTGTTTTTTACCTGTTTACAAACATCATGTTATAAAAGGAGCGTTCTAGCTCAGTCGGTAGAACTGGACACAGCACACAGAGTTAAGAGGAACATTATTGTGTGCTTTGGTTGTGGCCTTGTATATTCCATGGTCTGTAAACCAGCAAATCTCCTAAAGGAACGACAAGTTCAGTAGTTTACTACACAGGAGCTCCAATAGCGTGGTGGGCTAATGCTGTGTATTGGCAAGATAGAGTACACAGGTTTGATTCCCATATACATTTAATTGCATGTTCCCAATGTGGCTCCAGACTTCCTTAAGGTAGCACGGACACAGGTACCCCATGCTCCGAGACACTAGTTGCGGAGCAGCCGGGAGGTTCCAGGGATCAGTTTATGCCTCTGTGGGCCAGACACACCCCAATCCAGAATAATACGGATGGGGTAGTGGTTAGCATTGCTGCCTCACAGCACTGAGGCCATGAGCTTGTTTAAATAAAAGTATATGCATATACCAAGCAGGTTTAAGCCTCTACCACCGCTCATGGGAGGCTATTCCACTTATCCACTACCCCTTCTGTGAAGAAATTTTTTCCTTAAATTTCCCCTGAACCTACCTCCCTTCAGTTCAGTGTATGCCCATAACTGTGTGAGGTTATATATGTATATATATTCCCTGTATTTGCAGGGATTGGGGTTCCAGGACCGGTCCACAAATACCGGTATTTTTTTGAGTCTACTTTTCCTTACATGTCAATGTAATGGGTCTGGTACTCTGTTTACTACTTAGCCGCTTCTTGGTCTTTTGGCTAAGATCAGGTGTAGTATCTATTCTTATCAGTTTAATATCTGATACGCCCTCTATCTGGGGGCCATGTATTAAATAGATTTTTTAGGACAGGGAGATGGAAGAAGAGCTTGCTCTGTCCACTCCACGCATTGACCCGGTATTGCAGTACCTCCGGGACCGGTGCACCTTTCAAACAGACTTTTTCTATTTCTTGTACTCTATGTACTCATGAATTGCCAAATGGCTGGACAAAGCTCCTTAATCAGTTCATACTGTGCAACGAGGCTGGTCTTTGACAGACAATATAGCTCCTTTACTTCAGAGGCATTTTGAGACTTCTTCTAAAGAAAATGTTGAGATAAATCCTGTCAGTGAGGATCCTTCAGGATAGAAATAAGAAATAATCTACTGAATTTCTTGGTTTCCACCTCTTCCTTCACGTTGAGAGAATGTTGATGGAAGTCTGACTACACACCTGATGCAAAAAGTTTATATTTCCAGGGAAATGTGTCTGTCTCTAGTACATACTGTGTTCAGTTCAGTTTCGGTGTCTCATTATTAGAGACAGTATTTCTTTATCCTTTTCGCTGATAAAGACACTGATCTAATGAAGGTTCCACTAATAATTAGTGGATGCATCCATCACGGGAGAGCCTAAGGCGACTGTCTTTACTAAAGTACAGTATGTGACCTTAACAGTCATCACAGATTGACAACAGTGAGACCGTTATTATATTGGTATTCATTCTGACAGGAATATTACTACGCGCTCTCCTGGCTTATGCATGAATTTTTAAACCGTTTGCAGGTTGCATAATGCAAGTTGTCCATTCTTGTGGCAGCTGATCCTTTTCAAATTATCCATTGACAGATTTGGTCTCTCAGGCTCTATTCCCTATCTACTCAATGTTGCATCTTTTCCCTGGCTATGACACCCTTCTATTCATTATGGTTGCGAATCGTGAAATTCTGCTTCCAAATTACAGCGTACTTTGCAGGCAGGAGCAAATAACTCTATCAGTAAGGTGTATGCCTGCGGTATAACAGGTCGTGGGTTCTCATCCTGAGTAAATAGCTGAGAAATGGGTATTTTAACCTATGTCAGGAAAATGTGTATTCTTTTAGGAGGCATTTGTCTGCCTAGAACACGGCCTTCCGAGGTGCCCTCTGCAGGGGCCATGGAGTCGGACACGCTGGTTCCCAGTGGGGAAGATACCAACTTTCTCAGAGTCCACTGGTCCATTGGTTGTACTGAATTTGTATCACGAACATATATTCTGAATCTTGGGGAACACGTACCAAGCAAAATTCTTTACTGCCCATCTTGTTTATGTTGCATCCAAGAGACGGGCTCTAATAATTGCAGCCTGTTCGCTATCCGCCACAGGAGTATTCAGTCCAATCCTTTTCCCATCATCTGGGCATCGCTGCCATTTTGGGTCAGTTGTTAAAAAAAAAAAAAAGAGCTCTGTCTCATGCACTTTGTTCTACAGCGGACCTTGGTTCTGGATTTCTTCCTTCGCAGATGATGTTATTCATGGGTGGTATTCTTTTCGATACCTGGTATCTCGAACTTTGGCGGAGTGCAGGATTTACTGACCAGAATAAACTCAGGGGTCAGGCATACACTTCCTCTGCAGGACAGTGGTGATTTTACAGGTGGCTCCATTCCCCCGATCTCCTGCCGGGTTTCTTCAATCTTAGATTCAAGGTTATTAATCTCAGGCAGGATTGAGTTTACATAAACAGCAGTTTAGCTTCTCAATTAAAATACAAAGATATTTTCATTGGTCGATATTTTCGTTACACAATACAGATCTGACTCATAGGACTTCATTCTGTCTCGACATGGAGGGTCATACCTACAGTCAAAAGTTTCACACATTACGGTTTTTGGTTTCAACTCTGGCATTTTCAATGAAACTGATGTCCGAAGTGGAAATGTCACTTCCGATCTACGGGCGATCTACAACGCCTTGACTCCAGCTCAATGTCTTCTATAAGGTCTGTCCACTGTGGCCTATATCAATTGTTCTGTGGCACTTATAGCTGGAGAGCCATCGGAACAGTATCTAACATATGCAGAGGGCGGAATTTTGGATTCCGGCAATATCTGTCATCTCCGGTTGCAGAATGGGCAACTGGGGAGCGGACTTCCTGGATCGTCAGGCTGTTCTTCCTTAATGTATGTGAAATCAGCGGGGATTTCTGGCTTTGGTGTGTCTATGACTAGCCGACATAGACCTCAGGGCTTCCTTGGTACTGTGATCGCTCCGGGGATCCTCTTGTGGCAATCATGGATGCTGTGTCGGCTCCTTCTCACTTTCATCTAGCATATTTATTCTACCTCTGGCAAAATCTAGTGAGTACTTCAACGCATTTGACCAGTGGCTCTTTCGGTTTTCCTAATCCGCTTCGGATTTGCCTGTTGACTATGTTCTGCAATGCTTCAGGCCAGGGTGACCAGGGCTCCTTACAGGGTACCTTTCCGGCCAGCTTTTCACTCTCAACCTTTGCATCATCAATGGGCTTTTGTCTCTTCTGACTGTGACGGCGTGATTGTGGAGAACAACGTCATCAAGCCCTACTACGTTTCTGGGTCTCTAACCGATCACAATGCCAGAACACTTGTCATCGTTGGTGTGTATTTAACGGTCACTCAGCTGGAGTTCTTAGTCCTTTCAGCCTCTTATCTTTTCTGCAACACAGTTGTCAGAGCTACATTGTCTTCTTGTCTTAGGAGACAGGGTTCTGCTCTAGAATTTACTTTCCAGAATGGTTAATTATTAGGAGGGGGTTTGGATTTTTTACATTTTCCAGTCCAAAAGGACTGCAGTGTAGGTGTAGGATAAGATTTCCTAGCTAGGGCTGCTGCGGAGAGAAGAAATGTCGACTTACCCGCAGTCGCCGTGGAAATCCACGCATCCAATGCGTCCCCAAATAGTGCCTGACCTGTAAATGGCAGGTTCTCCACACTTTTCTTGGATTCTGCATCCGCAGTCCATTAGCGTAGCCAGAGTCCTCTGCGTGCCGAGACAGCCATGGAAGTAGCAGGCCAATGTCCTTCATGGCCTCCACCATGAAGCCTGCAGAATCCTGTATGTGACGTAAAAACAAGTCAGTGTCACTCCTATCCATAGTATCTAAGTCCTCTAGTAAGGTGCCTGACCACTTTACTATGGCTTTAGAAATCCACGCACAAGCAATAGTGGGCCTTAAAGCCATGCCTGTAGCAGTGTATAGTGATTTGAGCGTAGTCTCAATCTTGCGGTCAGCCAGCTCCTTTAAGGCGGTTGAACCAGGGACAGGTAAAACCACCTTTGTAGACAGCCTAGATACAGAAGCGTCTACAATAGGTGGGTTTTCCCACTTTTCTATTCTCTTCAGGGAAAGGGAAAGCAATGAGAATTTTTAGGGATCTGTAATTTTTTCTCTGGGTTTTCTCAGGATTTTTCAAACAAGGAGTTTAACACAGAAGCAGGGAAGGTAAGTGAGGACTTCTTATTTACTGTAAAATAAGATTCCTCTACTTGTTCTGGACCTTCTCAGAAATATGCAAAACATCCCTAATGGCTTCAATCATTAGCTGCACCCCTTTAGCAAGGGATGCATGCTCCCCCTGCATATCCCCCTCACCATCCCCTGTATCAGAGTCGGTATTAGTGTCAGCTTGCATTATCTGGGCAAGTGTACTTTTTTGGGGTATGTAGGTGGGGTTTTAGATGAAGTAGTGGGAGCTGAATATTTCAAACACTCCACAGATTGTCTCAAAAACTGCGTCTCTTATTATGCGACATCCATGTTGAAATCTGGGATATCATTCCCCTTAAAGAATCCACCCATGGGGGTTCGGATTCAGAAGGCTGAGACAGCACATTGCAGTCCTGAGTACATGGAATAGACTCCTCAGGAGAAGATACACACTCTGGTAATGTGGTTACACACACACACACACACACAGGAAAATGTCAGACACAGTTTCCCCCAGAGTACCTTCAGAGAGTCACAGAGTATAAGGAGCCAGCCACACAGCGCCCCTGTAGGCAGTTATTATGATAAAAGCCCGGCACTGACTAACCTTAATAGGGAGGGCAGCGCTCCCTGTCAGTGTCCTAGTTCCTATGATCTGCAGGGTGAAAATGGCGCTGGTGAGTGCTGGATCCGCTCTGAGAGGAAGCCCCGCCCCTTGTAATGGCGTGCGGCTTCCTGCACTAATTGTTTATACTGGCCTGAGGATTTTAGTGCTAACAGGGGGATTAGCCCCTGTTAGCTGCGTGACCAGTGTAGGGTTTATCCGCGCTGACTCAGGACGCCCCTCAAAGCGCCTACACTGTGTGTTGCTGAGCCTTCCTGGAGCGTAGCCTGTCAGAGCTGCGCTCCCACCCTTGTGCCGCCATACCCTGCCGCTAACCGGGACGCCGGCGCTATACTCGCCACTTTTCTTTCTTCTGGCTCTGTTAGGGGGTGGCGGCCGTGTTGCAGGAGTGAGCAGTCGACTCATGGGCTTGTGATCAGCAACCTCAGGAGCTCAGTGTCCTGTCAGCGGAGTAGAGAACCATTAACTCTTCAGGAAGTTGGTTCCTATTCCCGACCCCCCCACCCCCAAGTCCCATGAAGCAGGGAGACTGTTGCCAGCAGCTTTCCTGTAACCTAACTAACTGTAGAAAATAAAAAACTAAGAAAACTCCTAGGAGCTCCTCTAACTGTGACCGACTCCTCTGGGCACATTTTCTAAACTGAGTCTGGTAGGAGGGGCATAGAGGGAGGGCCAAGCCCACACTATTAAACTCTTAAAGTGCCAGTGGCTCCCAAAGGACCTGTCTATACCCCATGGTACTAAATGGACCCCAGCATCCTCTAGGACGTAAGAGAAAGTAGATTATAGCCTAGCAGATGATGATTACAGGGTATCATATGGTGTATTGCATGTAAAATACCTTGTTCCACACCTACTCTGCTGTAGCAATATACCTTATATAAGGGTGAGTAACACATGTACAGGCTTACCAGCGTATGAGCACACACATAAAGGAATGCTACCTTACCAATGCTTCCAGGAGTAACGTTAGGAGACATTTCTCTGATCCATCAGCTCATATGACTGATGTTATTGTTCATCTAGAATCTCCAATTCATACAATATATTCCCCATCCATTGTTTTACATTGGTGCTGACATAGGACTTGGCAAGTGACTACATCTCCATTTATACTTCATGTTTAGTTACCAGTACAAGAGAGATGTATCTGAGTCTTATTATATTACATTTGTTATTGTGAGTGTTCTCAGGAGGGTGGACACAATGATCATCTGAGACACAATAGTATAAAGCCTTTATTAAAAGTTGTTTTATTATACACACCCATTTACAATTAATTGTCCCAGAGAGTTATCTTCTCCTATTGTTTACAATATTAATATTGTTACAGAAAATGTCACATTTCCATAATGTATTTTATTTCCAGCAGGTGGACACACAAGCAGGAATATCTCAGAAGGACATCTAATGTTATCCCCGGATTGTGACATAAAAGATAATGACAGTAGACAGGATTCTCCAGGAGATAACCCCATTACCCCAATTATACATCCAGCTCTATCAGCTGGTCCCTCTGATCCTGCAAAATATTCTCCTGATCACTCTGATATTGGTGTATCTGGTACAGCTCTGAGAGTAGATACAGAGTTTCCATGTGCTATAGATGCCAAATGTTTTACACAGAACACAAAGCCTATTAACCCACAGACCGGTAAGGCAGGTGAGAGGCAATTTCTGTGTTCTGAGTGTGGGAAATGTTTTGCATACAATTCAGTTCTTATTAGACATCAGAGAAGTCACACAGGTGAGAAGCCATTTCCATGTCCTGAGTGTGGGAAATGTTTTGCACGGAAATCAGATCTTATTATACATCACAGAAGTCACACAGATGAGAAGCCATTTCCATGTTCTGAGTGTGGGAAATGTTTCACACAGAAATCAGTTCTTGTTAGACATCAGAGAAGTCACACAGGTGAGAAGCCATTTCCATGTTTTGAGTGTGGGAAATGTTTTGCATACAAATTAGTTCTTATTAGACATCAGAGAAGTCACACAGGTGAGAAGCCGTATTCCTGTTCTGAGTGTGGGAAATGTTTTTCATCGAAACCAGATCTTGTTTGTCATCAGAGAAGTCACACAGGTGAGAAGCCATATTCCTGTTCTGAGTGTGGGAAATGTTTCGCACAGAACTCAGCTCTTGTTACACATCAGAGAAGTCACACAGGTGAGAAGCCGTATTCCTGTTCTGAGTGTGGGAAATGTTTTATCCAGAAATCACATCTTATTAAACATGAGAGAAGTCACACAGGCGAGAAGCCATTTTCTTGCTATGAGTGTGGGAAATGTTTTATCCAGAAATCACATCTTATTAAACATGAGAGAAGTCACATAGGTGAGAAGCCATTTTCTTGCTATGAGTGTGGGAAATGTTTTACCTGGAAATCACAACTTGTTACACATCAGCGAAGTCACACAGGTGAGAGGCCATTTCCATGTTCTGAGTGTGGGAAATGTTTTGCACACAAATCAGATCTTATTAAACATGAGAGAAGTCACACAGGTGAGAAGCCATTTTTTGCTCAGAATGTGGGAAATGTTTTACACGGAAATTAGATCTTTTTACACATCAGAGAAGTCAGACGGAAAAAGCCATTTCCATGTTCTGAGTGTGTGAAATGTTTTACATAGAAATCACAACTTGTTACACTTCAGCGAAGTCACAAGTGAGAGGCCATTTCCATACTCTGAGAAATAAATCAGCACAATAGACCACTCAGGTGAGGAACCATTTTAATCTTCTGGAGTATTCTCATCAATGCCATGCGTTGTTCTTCAAGGTTCTTCTATTTCCTATGCTTTTTGCAATATACATGTTACCACTGGGTGAAATAATCAGATGTCATGCCATCATCTACCACTGCTGTACAGATGACCTGTCTTTTGCTCCAGGTACTGAGAACCCAGTACCAATCCTAAATAGTTGTCTAGCTGAGCTCCAGGTGTGGGTGATGCCAGTTGGCTGTGACTCAGTCCTGGTGAAACAGGTCCCTATGATAGAAACTCACCAACAAAGGGCAGGGCTACAGCTCAGCTTTGCAAACCAACCAGACTTAAGCTTGTGGGTTCAGAGTTACAAAATGCTGATCCTGAGTGGAATCTTGGTGTCCTGGATGGTGGAGTGACACTTAGACATCAGGTATCAGCCACAATCAGAAGATTCCCTCAGAAGATCTACCTACAGTCATACATGCACTTGTATCATCACACATAGACTACTGCAATGTCCTCTACCTGGGTCTCCCAGCAAAAGAATTACACGGCTTGTAGCTTGTACAGAATGCAGCAGCCAGGCTGTTACCTAACCAGCCCGTTCCTGCCACATAACACCCATTCTCTGCTCCCTTCACCGGCTGCCTGTAAGATGGTGACTCTATTACATAATCTTACTGACTCTCCCAGCCCTACATGACCAGGGTCCATTGTACCAGAAGCAGCATCTGCCTCCTTACTGCCCTGCTTTCTTACTTCCATCTGGAGACAAAGGACTGTTACCAGCAGTACCAAGAATCCCCAAGCAGTTCTGAGATGTCAGAGGGGGAGACAGGGTGGTGGCACTAGTGCTGTAGCGGGGGCTGCCAGAGGCACTGTCTATGGGTAATATTGTCCCCAAGCAGTGCTGAGGTGGAAGAGGGGGGGCACAGGGTGGCGAGCAGTAGGGGGAGACAGGGAGGTTGGCAGTAGTGGGGTAAAGACAGGTTGAGGGGAGACAGGGCGGGTGGCAGTAGTGGGGGTAGGCGGGGTGGGTGGCAGTAGTGGGGGAGACAGGGTGGGTGGCAGGAATGGGGGAGACAGGGCAGGTGGCAGTAGTGGGGGGAGACAGGGCAGTGGCAGTAGTGGGGGAGACGGTGGGAGGCAGTAGTGGGGAATACAGGGCAGATGGCCGCAGTGCAGTACCAGGGGCTGCTGGAGGCAGTAAAGAGGTGTATGGGTCTCGCACAGAACCAGTTGATAATTAGACTTATGGATGATTATGCTTCCTTATTTCTAATTAATCCCTTGTATGTGTTACTGTTATTTGCTGTGTCAGCCTTTATGTGTGTTCTGTGTAATAATCCTGAAAGTAGTGCTGCTACCGATCTCATATCATTTGTAGTAACTTGGAAAAGATGAGAGATGAAGTGCACTCTGGAAGCTTATAGGGGGTTAAAGAGGAACGCATATGTGATATCACACAGCCCTCCGGAAAATGGTCCTGGCCTGCCGGCATTCGCCCCTCAGGTATGTGGCCACAATGTGCGTGTCCGCACGGCCGCTGCACATGTGCATTTTGCCAACACCAGCAAACTGCTGCGGGCCACTATTGCGGCTGGGTCTGAATGATATGTATCTGTTTTACTTGCCTGCAATACTAACACGTAACTTGAAATTGTTTCTGTGCTTTAAAGGATATTTTATCCATGTGCAGAGTAAAGTATATTTTAAGTTTAAAATATAGACAAAAATCTCTTATTAAAGATATGAAATAAAGTTGTTTAAAAACAAAAGATTTCCGTTGAGTCTTTTATTTGTCTTTGTATTATCTTATTTCCAGATAATTGTCGCTATGGTGACAGAAACAATTTCCTGTTAATGTGTCACTTGTATTGTTACTTTTGTGTCCACATAATATCAGTGTTGCTGTGTATAAATATCCCGTCTGGTGTATAAAGGTGGGTACACACGCTGCCATTGTGACTATGCGATTTCCCTTGAAGTAGCCAGAGCCCAGAACCAGCAATAGTGACTGTATGTACTTGCAATTTTGGCTATGTGCGATTTTGACAGCTCATTTGAATAGTGGGATGACATTACGGGGGGGGGGGGGGGGGCGGGACTCTCTATGCGTTTCGAGTCTGAGGTGACCAAAGGAGGTCTTTGCACAGGTGAGGTGGATTTGTGTCTCCCATGTAAGGTAAGATCTATTTTATTTCTATATATGTGGGATTTGGAGCTTCATTACCGGACCTCAGCTCAACAAAATCATATATTCTTCCTTGCTGGGATCTCGCACAGCCCCCCCCCCCCCTAAGGCTTGTATGTTTATTTTTTCAACCATTTTAAACCATTTGTAAAATAAATTGTACCTTTATTGCATCACTGTACAAGTCTATTTGACGCAAAGACCTTTATATATGGAGTTATGCTGTATTCATTGTGAGTAATGGTACGCTTGAGACATACCTTATGATAACGATACCTTGATGTGTGTTATACTGTTCCTCACTATGTAACTGAGGTATGCTATTCCTAAGATCACCTGCATATCTTATTTGTGGGGTTAAGATATAAAGAAACCATTATAAGGGTTATAGCACATTATATTGTGTAAGTGAGGTACGCCACCTCTAATCTACTAAAAAAACATCATTCACTTTCATAAGGAGTACCACATTATAATCTCATGTATGGAATAATCTTGAACATACAGTGGGGCAAAAAAGTATTTGGACAGCCACCGATTGTGCAAGTTGACCCACTTAAAAAGATGAGAGAGGTCTGTAATTTCCATCATAGACTTCAACTGTGAGAGACAGAATCTGGAGGTCACATTGTATGATTGTTACACTATTTATTTGTTTATTGTTGTGGGAAATAAATATTTGGACAATCAAAAAGTTTAACTCAATACTTTGTAATATCACCTCGGTTGGCAATTAGGTCAAACGTTTCCTGTAGTTCTTGACCAGGTATGCACACATTGTAGCAGGTATTTTGGCCTACTCTTCAATGCAGATCTCCTCTAGATCTGTCATGTTTTGGTGCTGTCACTGGGCAACACGGACTTCCAACTCCCTCCACAGATTTTCTACTGGGTTGAGGTCTGGAGACTGGCTAGACCACTCCAGGACCTTGAAATGCTTCTTACGAAGCCACTCAGTTGCCCGGGCAGTGTGTTTGGGGTCATTGTCATGCTGGAAGACCCAGCCACGTTCCATCTTCAATGCTCTTACTGAGGGAAGGAGATTTTTGCACAAAATCTCACGATACATGGCCCCATTCATCTTCTCCTTAATACGGATCAGTCGTCCTATCCCCTTTGCAGAAAAGCAGCCCCAAAGCATGATGTTTCCACCCCCATGCTTCACAGTGGGTATGGTGTTCTTGGGATGCCATTCACCATTCTTCTCCCTCCAAACACGGCGAGTGGAGTTTATACCAAAAAGTTTGAACATGGATTTTGACTTGCTTTTCTCACAATCCTGTGAGCTGTTCTGTCTGATATTTTTCATGGTCTTCCAGATCTTGCTTTAACTTCCACTGTTCCTGATGACTGCCATTTCTTAATTACATTTAGAACAGAGGATATGGGCATCTGATAACGCTTTGCTATCTTCTTATAGCCTTTCCTGCTTTGTGAGTGTCAACTATTCTCAGTTTCAGTGTTCTACACAACTGCTTAGAGGAACCCATGGTGCCGATTGTTGGAGCAAGGTCAGATGAGTCTGGGCTTTTAAAACCTTTGAGATTGACATCACCTGGTCTTTCCATACGATGATTGAGAACAATCCATGACACTGCCAGGTCACAGCTGTCCAAAGCGGGCAGTACACGGTATTAACTCTGCAGGGTGCCCAAACTTTTGCAGACGCCATTTTTTTGTTTTCTGTTATTTTGATAGTGTCAATGATGGAAATAAAATCAAACTTCTTTTGACATGTTATAAAAATCAAACTTTTTTTGACATGTTATAAGAATGTCTAATCTGTAATTTGATGCCTTTTGGAGATGTTTCCATCTTTCCTTTGCTTCTTTTTGCACATTCAAATGAATTTTTGCTTAGGGTGCCCAAACTTTCGATCCCCACTTTATGTCTCTTCATATCCGTCTGTATCTTCTGCCTTTATATCAGTCACATACGTCTCTTCTTCTCCCTCTGTATCTTCTATCTTAATATCAGTCACATACGACTCTTCTTCTCCCTCTATATCTTCTGTCTTTATATCAGTCAGATAAGTCACTTCTTCCTCTATATCTTCTGCCTTCGTATCAGTCACATATGTCTCTTCTTCCTCTATATCTTCTGCCTTTATATCAGTCACATACGTCTCTTCTTCTCCCTCTATATCTTCTGCCTTTATATCAGTCACATACGCCTCTTCTTCTCTCTCTGTATCTTCTGCCTTTATATCAGTCACATACATCTCTTCTTCTCCCTCTGTATCTTCTGCCTTTATATCAGTCACATACGTCTCTTCTTCTCCCTCTATATCTTCTGCCTTTATATCAGTCACATACGTCTCTTCTTCTCCTTCTGTATCTTCTGCCTTTATATCAGTCACATACGTCTCTTCTTCTCCCTCTATATCTTCTGCCTTTATATCAGTCACATACGTCTCTTCTTCTCCCTCTGTATCTTCTGCCTTTATATCAGTCACATACGTCTCTTCTTCTCCCTCTATATTTTCTGTCTTTATATCAGTCAGATAAGTCTCTTCTTCTTCCTCTATATCTTCTGCCTTTATATCAGTCACATACGTCTCTTCTTCTCCCTCTGTATATTCTGTCTTTATAGCAGTCACATACGTCTCTTCTTCTCCCTCTGTATCTTCTGCCTTTATAGCAGTCACATACGTCTCTTCTTCTCCCTCTGTATCTTCTGTCTTTATATCAGTCAGATAAGTCTCTTCTTCTTCCTCTATATCTTCTGCCTTCATCTCAGTCACATACATCTCTTCTTCCTCTATATCTTCTGCCTTTATAGCAGTCACATACGTCTCTGTTTCTCCCTCTGTATATTCTGTCTTTATATCAGTCACATACGTCTCTTCTTCTCCCTCTGTATCTTCTGCCTTTATAGCAGTCACATACGTCTCTTCTCCATCTATATCTTCTGCCTTTATATCATTCACATACGTCTCTTCTTCTCCCTCTGTATTGTCTATCTTAATATCAGTCTGACATTCATCCTAAATAGCAGTGATGTCAGGGTAACTGCTTCAAATCCCGAGTTCAACCTGTTCATAGTATTGGTAATTTTCCACCTGATGTTGATAATGGTAACAGTCTCGAAATATACCTTGAGAAAAGTCGCTCTGCTGCACTATGACATGGGTAGGCTCCGTATCCTAATGGTCAAGTGTCCTGCAGACCATGTCAGGGTCACTGGTTTGAATCCCAGTTTTAACCTGATAGTGTAGGTCATTTTCCGCCTGATGTTGATATTAGTCACAGGCTCAGAATATGCTTTGAGAAAAGTCTTTCTGCTGTGCAAAAACATGGACCAGCTCTGTAGCCTAATGGATAAGGGCCCTCATTCCAAGTTGCTCGCTAGCTACTTTTAGCAGCCGTGCAAACGCATTGTCACCACGCACAGGGGAGTATATTTTCACTCTGAAGAAGTAAGAATACCTGTGCAGTCAAGTGGCTGCAAACACATTTTGTGCATAACAAGACCAGCCCTGTAGTTACTTATCGTGTGCGATGATTCTAGCAACAAAGGTCCCGGAATTGACGTCAGATACACGCCCTGGCCACATCTGCATTTTTCCAAACACTCCCAGAAAACCGTCAGTTGCCACCCAGAAACTCCCACTTTCTGACAATCTCCTTGCTTTTGGCTGTGCGATTGGTATCGTCGTTAGAACCAGTGCAAAACCACAAAGCACTTTGTACCCGTACGACGCACGTGTGCATTGCGGTGCATATGCATGCGCAGATTAGCCATTTGATTGTTACACAGCGTACAACGGCAGCTAGCGATCAACTCGGAATAACCCCCAAAGTCTCCTGCCCACAGTGATGACCGTGTCACTGGTTCGACCTGTGTTTATAGTAATGGTCATTTTCCACCTGATATTGATATTGGTAAGAGTCTCAGAATATACCTTGAGAAAAGTCTCTCCGCTGTGCAAAAACATGGGCAGGCTCTGTAGCCTAATGGTTAAGTGTCCTTCCCACAGTGATATATTCTGCAGCCAGTGATGTCAGAGTCACTAGTTCGAATCCCACGTTTGAACTGTGTTTATAGTATTGGTCATTTTCCGCCTGATATTGATATCAGTCTCAGAATACACCTTGAGAAAAGTCTCTCCGCTGTGCAAAAATCTGAAAAAACTATATCTGTGAAACGCACGTCGGCGATGCACACTGTGCCTATGTGATTCATCATTTTGTGCATACCAATTATGTGTGGAATAGTCAAAGTGCGATTTGTGTGAAAGTGTACTCCTGGGGCTCAATGCTCTGTGATACTGATAGGGCTTAGTATATACTTACCAGAGCTCAGCCTATTATTTAGTTACAGGTGAACAAACAGCTGAATAGATAGCAACAGTGTAACATCAGTTTAAGACACAGAGTTTAATGTGTCCACTTGATACTTTTATATAATTGTCTGTGATACATTACAAACATACTGCAACTGCCACATGTATAAAGTAATGGCTCCCCCTTAGTGAATGGATGAGTGGGACCTGCAATCTGTGGAACACAGTCACAGACCATCAGTTGGGATAAACTGTTGCCTGATCCATAATAGCTCGAGGAGAGTATTTAGGACACTGACATTTTGTGACATTAATTAAGCATGTTGAAATTAATGCCTCACACTATGGACACATCTTATATCTAGGTGTGAAATCTTGTATTAATTCAGTCCGCTGCAGACAATACAACTGATACAGCGCATTACGTGGGGAAATAATCCCCAGTCTGCCCTAATTATAAAATGCAGGGATAGTGCAGTGGATCCCCTCTACCACTCAATTATAGCAATTCAGCAATATGAATCAAGCTCCACTATATTAAGAAATATTGGAGATTTAAAGTTCAAGAAGTATTAGTGATATTACAATATAAAGTTGTCATGTGATTAGGCATATCACGCCAATAGCAGTCATATATACGACAATTGTCATGTGCAAGTTCACGTTGGAACAGTGAATTTGTGTATAATGCTGATAGCAATGATTGCGAGCATCCACTAATATCACAATTTCAACATCTTTATTGAATATAAGAAGTGATATTGCACACTGTGATATTTGAGTGGAAGCGCTTCAAAAGCTGACGGGATAATAGAAGCAACGCACATTGCCACACGCAGCGTTAAACAATACTGCATTAGCTGACTGCTAAAAAATGATAAGAGACATAGGGGGTAATTCCAAGTTGATCGCAGCATGATTTTTGATAGCAACTGGGCAAAACCATGGTGGTCATTCCGAGTTGTTCGCTCGGTATTTTATTCTCGCAACGGAGCGATAAGTCGCTAATGCGCATGCGCAATGTCTGCACTGCAACTGCGCCAAGTAAATTTGCTATGCAGTTAGGTATTTTACTCACGGCATTACGAGGTTTTTTCTTCGTTCTGGTGATCGTAATGTGATTGACAGGAAGTGGGTGTTTCTGGGCGGAAACAGGCCATTTTATGGGTGTGTGCGAAAAAACGCTACCGTTTCTGGGAAAAACGCAGGAGTGGCTGGAGAAATGGGGGAGTGTCTAGGCGAACGCTGGGTGTGTTTGTGACGTCAAACCAGGAACGACAAGCACTGAACTGATCGCAGATGCCGAGTAAGTCAGAAACTGCTAAGAAGTGTCTATTCGAAATTTTGCTAATCTTTAGTTTGCAATTTTACTATGCTAAGATTCACTCCCAGTAGGCGGCGGCTTAGCGTGTGCAAAGCTGCTAAAAGCAGCTTGCGAGCGAACAACTCGGAATGAGGGCCCATGTGCACTGCAGGTGGGGCAGATATAACATGTGCAGAGAGAGTTAGATTTGGGTGGGGTGTGTTCAATCTGCAATCTAATTTGCAGTGTAAAAATAAAGCAGACAGTATTTACCCTGCACAGAAACAATATAACCCACCCAAATCTAACTCTTTCTGCACATGTTATATCTGCCTCCCCTGCAGTGCACATGGTTTTGCCCAGTTGCTATCAAAAATCCTGCTGCAATCAACTTGGAATTACCCCCATAGGCCCTCATTCTGAGTTGTTCGCCCGCTAGCTGCTTTTAGCAGCAATGCAAACGCTAAGCCGTCGCCCACTGGGAGTGTATCTAAGCATAGCAAAAGTACTAACGAAAACATCGCAGTGCGGCAGCAAAATAAGATTGAGCAGTTTCTGAGTAGCTCCAGACCTACTCCTTCCTTGCGATCACTTCAGACCATTCAGTTCCTGATTTGACGTCACAAATACGTCCAGCGTTCTCCAAGCCACGCCTACGTTTCTACAGGCACGCCTGCGTTTGTATCTGACACGCCTGCGTTTTTACGCTCACTCCTCGAAAACGGCAAGTTACCTACCAGAAAAGCTCCTTTCCTGTCAATCATTCTGCGGTGTGTAGTGCGTCTGAAAAGTGTAGTTCGAGCTTGTGTTAAAGTACTATGGATGATGTTAATGTCCGCCGCGTGTGCGCATTGCAATCCATGCGCAGAATTGCCGGTTTTTCACCTACTAGCAGAAATGCGAACGAAAACTGCTAGCGAACAACTCGGAATGACCCCCATAATTGCTGTGTGAGTAGGTGGACTGTACTAACAGCAAATAGATACACGGCAACCGTTACTCAGAAGTATATAATAGAACAGTGATTTCACTAATAAGGCTGCCAGCAATGACTGAGAGCACTTAGATGTATGTGGACTCCAACAGAGGGGAAACACTAGCCAGCAGTTTATCATTTATATAATATTATGTAATAGTGTCCAAGATTTGTGAGGCATTATCCTGGAAAATTATACACCAGGCCATATTTATTGAGCCCAGTTTAGATTCATATAATAAGTAAATACATCACAAGACAATACTGTGATATTACAGCTCAATAGTATACTTAGCACCTTGAAGGTTATACTACCCAAAACCTGGTAATGAATAAGAGAGTACACTGCAAGACATTAACAAATATTTTTATTTATATAAGCACTTAAATCAGGGCTGGCCAAACCAGTCCTCGAGATCTACCAACATTTTCCAGGCCACCTAGCTGGTGCACAGGTGTAGTCATTACTAATTAAGATGTGCTGCATTTATTCCTACCTGACAATTCTACAGATCTCCGGGAGGCCTGGAAAACATGCACTGTTGGCAGATCTTGAGGACCGGTTTGGCTAGCTCTGACTTAAATGGACAGTACACACAATATCATTGGAAGTCATAGTACAAATGAATTGACTATATATGGTGTACACGACACAGTAGGTACAGTGTGTGTTTTTAACAATATATGTTACACTGTGTTTTGTCAGTTGTTGTTTTTGGTATTCACATTTCACAGTTACAGGCCTTTTAACATTAATACAATAAAAGTTATATTTTATGTATCTATTTACTGTTAAGTGCGCCACACTAAGACCAATTCTTTCCTTTCTTTGTGTGTAACTTTATACAAAAGTAGCAGGATGGAAATGTACCAAGAGAGATTGTCAGAACTGTAATGTTCCTTGGTCTGATAAATGCAGAACTAATAAGTCTGGGGAACCGTCCACAGCACGTAGTACCAGACGCTGTGATAAGGAAAGGGTAAGGGTTACTCCCTATAAGCAAGGTTCCTGGAAATGTGAATGTTCTCAGACCAAGTTATACATGACAATACGTCGTCTAGATTGTAATAGCAAAAAGAAAGAAACCGACAGGCAAAGTAATCCTACAGAACCACAGCTACAGCCTGTTTATATTGTAAGTCCCACAGGAAAGTCACAAAAGTTGGTTCCGTATGGACAAAATACTAGTATGAAAATCCAGACTATTGCAAAATCAGAAGAATAGATTATTGATATATCAAAGTTTATTGTGATAGTAATATTATCAATAATAATCTGTTATTCTATGTACTTTGTAAATATACAGGTCGGGGATGCCAGGATATCAGATACTTACTAAGTGATGGAGCCAGTGTCTAGATTTTCATGCACACATTGCACTGCACATGTTGTAATTCCACATAGAAGTCACATATATAATATTGTTAATTTTTTTCCCTTTCCTTGTATTTGATACTACATCAACCGACATAATTTACATATTTTTCCTACCACAAGGTCCTCATACTGCTGTTTTTTTTCTCTAAATATTATGTTTTTAAACTTTTATGGTCTTTATTTTATGATCCCGTAGTTATCCAAGAGTTATTTGCCCATATAACAAACAATTTCTGTTTTGTGACAAGGTTGTCACAAGGGGGGAGAGTAGAATATATTTGTTATAGGCAAAGATATTGTTACTATAAATAGCTGCATGGCGCATATTCCAGTGCATTTTATTTTTTAGAAAGATATGCAAGTGAAGAAAGGAAAAGTATGTAGGATAATAGATGGATCATAACGAGAGAGGTGATTGGAAAAGAAAAGTTGAGAAACAATATGAAGGTCGCATGAAAGTTTGAAGACTGAAAGAAAGTCTGTTTTAAGAAAGAAAAAAGAGAGAGACTATTGTAGTAATGAAGATAATGAGATTACACCGAGTCATCCTACACGGAACGATGATATTTCAAAGGCCCAAGGAAAACTACCGTCATAAAAGACAATGAAGATATTAATTCCATGTTTCTTGACAATGAGCCACTATGAGAAATCTAGAAAGTATCCTGTTCCAGAGAAGAAAATATGGTATAATAGAGAAATGTTAAACCTATGAGAAATGAATACAATTGTACCAGTCTTGTTTATAACAGGAAATATCCTTGTGGAAGGGAAAATGGATGTGTACCAGATAATAATGATATCTGGTGAGGTTACAGGTAAGACCACTGCACTGACATCACTGTTACCGTACCTGGCCTGACGGAGAAAGCCCATAGGCTTACTCACATTGGTAAGGGGAGTATGGTGACAACAGTTCAGCTTTCTTTTCCTATGAATGTAAGAGGATGCAGTCATGCCTTCCCTGTCTAAAGAGAGAATACCCCGCTCTACACAAGGACCTTTCCCAGGCAATACAGAATAACTATCCACCCTATAGGAAATAAGTCTTAGTATGTTGTAAAGTGTTTAGCGGCAGCCAAAAGCACTGGTTGGCCACATTGTATAGAATAAAATTATTAAAACAATATATATATATATTTAATCATAAGAGTGGAATCCACAATTACACCGCCCTATAGGTCTTTGGCCTCAGAGAATCCCACCATGATATCATGTTGTCAAAAGTCACAGGGAACGTGGTGTGGGGGTGGCGTAGTCTTGCATAAGCACCAGTTGATGTCTATCGCTCCACTAACTCTGTTCCCAAGAACCGGTTTCCATATTAGATTTTCATTGGCACATGCCCAGTATAAGGTATCATGCTGAATTAAATAATGGCACCACATACTATAGCCATGCCTGAAAGGAAAAAATAAGGAGTTCAGGAAGATCCACCAGAGCACAGTCTCCTACCAGGCAAACAGCAGTGCTGGGAGCAGCTGGCATGAGATGAAGCCTGGTGAGTTTATGAATGGTCTGTAATTCTCTTATCAGGTCTCCTTATAGATCATTGGGGAAGAACCACGCCAAGGACTACCTCTATTTACAGAAATTTGCTGAGAGAAGCCCACCTGGAGAGGCTAATAGCACCAACGAGGGGGCTGATCTCACCATAAATTTGGAGGCACTGTTTAAGGGACAGTAAATAGTTCTATGCCTTGTTTGGTATGGATGGTAAAGTGGAAGAATCGCAAATCCCTGTAAGGTGTATAATGTTTAAGAATAGACCTGCTCATTATGGATTGGATGGCAGATATTATATACTGTATATATTTCATACTTGGTGGAACAAGGGGGGGACAGGACGGGGAGCTGAATCAGGTTCCTGGTACTGTGGCAAGTAAGGTAACAATTCACCTGTGGGTTCTATGTGACTGATGACATTTCTCCCTACATCATGATCCATAATGGCTTAAGGAAAATAACATAAACATGTAGTATGTTCCCCACACTGACCATGGCATATGATGATATAATAACACTAGGAATATGTACAAAATGATGTTTTGATAAGATACTGATGAATATGTACTTGAGCAGAAGAAGAAATATATCACTTATCAATTGAGACATGCTTACCAAAAGTATCTATTTATATCTCGTGGTTATAGAGCTAAAATACTATGATTTACAAATTAATTTACTATAAAAAAAACCCTTACTGATATGCCTTTTGGCTTGCTATATAGACTTGTGATAGACCTAGGAAGTTTTACTTTTATGGGCTAGCTAAAAATATAAAGGCTACAAATACCTCTATAGGACTCATTAATGAAGAAATGAGAGACATTAGAGAAGGTATGATTCACAATCAAGTAGCCATCCATTAGTTACTGCTCAGAGAAGGTAGCGGATGGGAATAATTTAAAGGAATGTGTTTTAATATCTCAGATAATTACAATCCCATTGAACAGAAGGTTAAATTACTACAAGATTTACAGGAACACATGAACCAATCGGCTGATTGGGATCTTTTTGGATGGATGGGAGCTAGTATTTCTAAGTGGCTATATCAAGTGTTACATTATGTCATGATGATAATTCTTATAATTCTCATAATCTGTGTAAGCATCAAATGTCTGCCGTCCCTTGGTCAACAATGTTGCAAAATACTAACACCCCAAAGAAAGCCTAATCTTATGGTGATGACCCCGGTTACCTACACTGCGGTAGCCCACACATGATCACACTAACAGAAATATACACTTAATAGGTGCGTACATGCTTTTGCTTCATACACACACACAGCAAGAAGAACCTCAACCTATAGCCAGGGTAAAGAAACAGAACATATTCTGTCGCTACCTCTTCCATTTCTCTTATCTATACAAGTTTTCGGGAGGGTTGAGGCTTTTCGCATCGATACTCAGTGGACTAGTGCCAGCGATTGCATCCAGAGAACGGGTTTTCCTTATTCTATCTCACATCTCACACTACTCCACTCATCACCAGACAAATCATTTAAACATGGTGAATATTTGATTTATTATATGATAGTTGTTTAGAGATTAAACAAAACGGTGGAATGTTGAAATTATATCAAATATCCTGTATTGTCTCATTAATTGTGCTGATTCTTGATATTCTAATGTTCCCTTAAACAGTGTTTTCTTTTAGTATAGAGTTACTATGCACAGAGTAATATTCTCCCACAACCCTTGAGCATCATTTGATTAGGTGTTTTACGTGGCTAGTAGCAAGGCCTTTGTGTAGATAACGAGTGCTCAATGATATTGTATGAGACTTTGTGACAGAACAAGGACATATCATGGAATATCTGATGGACCTTCAATTTGGACAACACGTTATTATGAACAAGAATGACCTTTATGACAACGAAGCCTATTAGAGAATCTAACTGTTATGTATAGGAGATTCAAGATTCATGGACAAGTCTGCCATCTTATGGATAAAACCACTCTCTTTAATTAGCTAATCGGACCATATTTGGCATTTCCCCTTATTGTTCATCAACCAATGTATCTCCATTATTTAATCTATATGTACACCTTGTTTGTAAATAAGCTCTGAATAATTGTATAATGTTATGGTATAAATAATGTAAAGTGTTCTAAAGACACAGGCTCATTGATGAATTCTGTCTTGGTCCACGCTCCTCTGCGCAGAATATTGGGAGCGGTTCCTTCTTTGATAATAAATTCTATATGCTGAATATCATCACAACGGAGAACTCTTAATTATTTTTATAATTCATCTTTAACACCAGACTTGTTGTATTGGGACTGTTTGCCATCTACTTCTTCTTTTGTTTTCCCTTGAGACAGAAAGGGCTGAAAAGCCGGAATTTTAGGCTTGAATTTGTATGTGGAAGGAAACTTCACATTTTTGGAGTCTGCTTCTGACTCCAAGATACTGATTAATTCTTTACCAAAAATAATATCTCCAGTAAAAGGTAAAGACTCCAAAACCTTTTCGGATTCTGAATCAGCTTTCCATGTACGTAGCCAAACTGCTCTGTGAGCGGCTACTGCTGAAGCTGATGCCTGAGAGGCAATAGTACCCATATTCAAGGCTGCTTCTTCCATAAACATTGCAGCCTGTTTGATATGTGCTACATGAGATTTTTGCTCTCTAAATGCAACTGAAAGATCCCCTTCCAATGCATCAGTCCAGGCAGCCACTGCTTTTGCCAGCCAAGCTGAAGCCATGACTGGTCTTATGATTGCCCCAGACAAATAAAAATGTTTTGAAAACCATCAACTCTCCTATCCATGACATCATTTAATGATGTTGAAGGCAGAGGTAATGTAGATATTCCCAGTAACCAAATGACATGCATATCTACTTTGGGGGCCACCTCCCTGTTTGAACAGTCCTCAGCCGGAAGAGGATAATTGGAATTCCATTTCCTTGAAATTCTACATTTCTTACTGGAAGTAGCCCACGCCTCTTCCATAATTTCCTTCAGCTGTTCTGACCCAGGAAACTCAGTCCTGACTGTTTTGGGACATTTAAACACAGGTGACTTAGATTTTAACACAGGCTCTGCTGATTATTCTAAGGATAGAATGGCTTTCATCGCATTAATTAACTCAGATATGTCCACTGAGCTAAGACCTCCTTCCTCATCTTTGTATGCAGAACCAGAGTGTAATGAGTCTTCTTTCTCCAACGAATCCTCATCTGAAGCATGTGTAGACTGTGAAGATGTTGTTTCATGTCTATGTGCTTTACTTACCACTGGCCTTTCAGCCTGTTTTTGTTGAGAGGCTGCTGCTTCCCCCGCTGGATGTGATAAACCCCAGGTGGATGCTGCATGTAAGGATTAATAGTGTAACCTATCCCTGGTACAGAAGTTGGAATTATCCACTCAGCTATACTGGATAATGCCTGTACAAAGGTAGCCCATGGGCGTTCAACTTGCACCTGTGTCCTCCTTGGATTTTTTAAGAGACTTTGGTGAAAGCTAAAACAATTTTTCTGAACCAGATCCTGAGAGGTTAACCCAGATTTGACAGACATGATATGAGCGTTGGTGCTGCTATGAGTGTATTTTCCTCACCCTTGCTGCTCTTAGACATGATAAATAATAGTTAACAGTGTACTACACAATTTGTGACTGTAATCACTTTAAATTTCGTTAAAGTGACATAAAATCTGACCCTACCCTGCTCTACACCAGCATTGAAGATCGGAATAGACAGAAAAAACTGACAGAATTATAGTAAATTCAGTAGTCACAGGTTATACATTAGTATAATAAGCAATATGAGCACATGATCAACTACAAATACATTTCAAGCAAGTAGTAGAAACCTATTGCTGAGATAGAGCATTGAGTAACCAGAACCGGAAGTGATGTTGGGCGCACACACACGAGGGAGCAAATGAGGACAGAGCGGCAAGGTGTTAGAGCCGCGAGCCGGGGGAGCCAGAAGGCAGCAGCAAGGGGGAAACCAGCAACCAGCAGCCGGGAAGAGGCAGCGGCCAGGAGGAAGCAGTGGCCAGAGGGAGCCAACGGCTGGAGGGAACCAGCAGCCGGTGGGGAAGAGAGCCTGCAGCCGGGGAGAACAACTTCTGTGCGCAGATCAGTGGAGAAGGGGGAGCGTAAGATCAGATGCAAGGGTATTTGCATGGGTATTGACACCGGAAATACTGACACAGGTATTGCCCAAGATATTCCCAATTTATTACCTAATGACGACTATGGCTCAGCAATATGGTATATAGAAAATAATGTGCATAGCATAAGGGAGGATACTAACATCAGGGAGGGGGTTTAGAAAGTCTTAATAGGTCAGATAGAGATAGTAGTGAGGAAGGTTGTCTTAAGCATGATGGGGTGGAAAGGGAGGGAGGAGAATAACAGTCAGTAAGGGTAAGTCTAGAAAGGCTCTTGTAAATATAGATAAGATACCACTAAAACAAACGAGCAATGGAGAGGCTAAGCTAAGATGTATGCTTGTGAATGCAAGAAGCCTTTCGGGTAAAATGGAGGAATTGGAATGGCTTGTATCATAGTCTCAGTATGATATTATAGGTATTACGGAAACATGGTGGGACGACTCTCACAACTGGGTTGTGAATTTGGAGGGATATTCTCTTTTCAGGAGGGACAGGGCTACCAAAAGGGAGGAGGGGTATGTCTCTTTGTTAAACCATCTCTAAGACCAAACTTAATAGAGGGTATTTTCGGGGGAGGCTGGAGATAACGTGAAGTCGCTATGGGCTGAGATCACAAGAGGGGGCACAGAGGCGAAGAAACTAGTCATTGGCACGTGCTACAAGGAACCGGATATTAGTGTACATGACGAGGAACAACTCTTACACCAAATTGAAAAAGCTGCGGGAATGGGGGACATCCTAGTGTTAGGGGATTTTAACTATCCTGATATAAATTGGAGTAGCGATTCATGTGTAAAAACTAGGAGCAGCAGGTTCTTAAATACATTAAAGGATCAATACTTAACTCAATTAGTCGAGGACCCAACTAGAGGTAAAACTATTCTGGACCTAGTTATTACCAGTAATGTGGACATTATATCAAACACTAAAGTTGGGGAGACCTTGGGAAACAGTGACCACAATATGATCACATTCAACATAAGTTTCAAGAAACATAGCTATAATAAGGGAACAACTAAAACATTTAACCTTAGAAAAGCTAATTTCAATATGCTGAGACAGGCACTAAACGAGATTGACTGGGAAGTTTTGTTTCATGGTAAAGACACAACGGTAATGTGGGTAGCTTTAAAAGGGTTGCTTGATAGCAATATTCGCAAATTTATTCCCATGAGCAGTAAATACAGGAGTACTATAAACAAACTAATGTGGCTTAATAAGTAGGTCAAAGAAGCAATGGCTAAAAAGAGGCGTGCTTTCAAAACATTTAAATCTAATGGAGGGGAGGAGTCATTCCAGTATTATAAGGAATGCAATAAAAATGCTAGAGTAATCACAGAAAAAATTGTAAACGAAAAGCAAATCGCTATAGAGAGTAAAAGCAATCCTGAAAAGTTTTATAAATACCTAAAAAGGAAAAAGGTTAAAAAATGAGAATGTAGGCCCATTAAAAGATGAATTGGGAGGTTTGATAAATGATGATAAAATAAAAGCAGAAATACTGAACAATTTTTTTCCTCAGTATTCACCAGGGAGGATCAGTCGGAGAAAGTAGTGCATAAATATAGGGAAGGTAATGACTCTTGGCTGGATACTTATTGTCCTGGAGAGACTAAGCAAAATAAAGATTAATAAATCACCAGGCCCAGATGGTTTTCATCCGAGGGTTAATACGGAGCTTAGGTCATAGCTAGCAAAACCCCTATACTTGATTTTCCACAGTTCAATCAGATCAGGCAAGGTACCTAAGGATTGGCGCATAGCGGAGGTAGTGCCTTTATTTAAAAAGGGAACTAAAAATAATCCTGGTAATTATAGACCAGTTAGCTTAACCTCTATAGTGGGCAAATTATTGGAAGGTATCTTGAGGGATAGCATAGAGCAGGCATTCCCAACTACGGTCCTCAAGGCACACCAACAGTGCATGTTTTAGTGATATCCAGGCTGCAGCACAGATGGTTAAATCAAAATAACTGAGCTACTAATTAAGTCACCTGTGCTGCAGCCTGGATATCACTAAAACCTGCACTGTTAGTGTGCCTCGAGGACCGTGGTTGGGAATGCCTGGCATAGAGGATTATCTGCACGTTAATAAGATTATTAGCAAAAGTCAGCATTGGTTTGTAAGGGACAGATCATGTCAAACTAACTTAATTAGCTTCTATGAGGAAGTGAGCGAGAATCTTGATCAGGGAAAAGCAGTGGATGTGGTGTATTTAGATTTTGCAAAAGCCTTCAAAACAGTGCCTCACAGGAGACTGATCATCAAATTAAGGGAACTTAGTCTAGGATATACTATTTGTACATGGATAGGTAATTGGCTGGATAACATAGCACAATGAGTAGTGGTCAACGGGATGTTCTCCAGCTGGGCACCAGTAGTCAGCAGAATACCACAAGGGTCCGTACTTGGCCCGCTACTGTTCAATATATTTATCAACAATCTAGGAATAGTCCTGGAAAGCACAGTGTCAATCTTTGTGGATGATTCTAAGATGTGTAAGGTAATTAATTCAGATAGCGATGTGGAGTCTCTACAAAATGACTTATTTAAACTTGAAGCATGGGCGTCTAAATGGGGAATGAGGTTCAATATAGAAAAATGCTAAATTATGCATTTTGGGACAAAAAACACAATAGTGTGTTCAATTTTGGGCACCATATTATAAAAAAGATATGAGAACTAGAAAGGGTTCGAAGGTGGGCTACTAAATTGATTAAAGGGTTAGAGTCTCTGGAGTACGCAGCGGCTAAGAGGTGACATTAATATCTTCAAATATGTAAAGGGTCAGCACAAGGAGCTAGCAGCGGATTTGTGTATTAAAAGAACTCTGCATAGGACACGTAGGCTCTCGCTGAGGCTAGAGGAGAGAAAATTCCATATACAACGTAGGAAAGGGTTCTTCACGGTAAGGGCAATAAAAATTTGTAACTTCCTGCCGGAGAAGATAGTAATGGCAGACTCTGTAAATGCATTTAAAAACCGATTAGACAAATTTCTAACTGGAAAGGGTATCCAGGGTTATAGCATTTAACACAGTGACATTAAACTGGGAGTGGTAATAATCATTGTTGTCAATTGGTACTAAGACATTACATCAGCAGGTACATTATAATATGAACAGCTGATCACAGAATACAGGTTGAACCCGATGGGCATTTTGCCTCTTTTCAACCTCACTAATTATGTAACTATGTAACTATTACCTTATATAGGAGTTTAAACGTATTCAGACGCATAGCAAAAGAAACAACAGTAATAATTATTAGACTCATATGCATCCGGCACTTATCCAACTATTCGTACTCAAAAGGTAGATAGAGACTTAGTGCTGTATTACTCGGCTCAGTAGAGTGTGATACAAGGAGACTCACCCCACTTCCAGGACTGATCAATACGTTAGCAAACGCTGAGTGGATCCAGACGCTAATAGTGTACACACTCGCCCCGTAAACCTACAGTGAACACAGACGCCCAAGAGAACACTGACACACCAGTCACACAGCCGCCTATGCTGCGACTGGGTCCTTTTAGATACACAGTGTCTCAGATGGAAGCCGGAAAACCGTTCATGGCAGGAGACTCTGAGGAAACTGGTCATGAACCGGGGGAGGGACAACCAGGGGAGAGTCTGACTCTCCACTGTTGACATCAATCCCAGGGATCATGGCCTCATGCTACCTCTGGATCCTATGATCCTGAAGGCCTAGCACTATGATCATAGGCCTAGCCTATGATCCCGAAGGCCTAGCTGCCACGCTAGGTGGCAGCCACATCAGTGACTGTTTGGTAGTCACCTCCAAAATAGTGCAGCTGTGTCCATGTTCCCCCTCTAAGCAGAACCGATGCCTTACCTTCTCCCCATGCGCCGGCCACAGCCGGGTAACTTCTGCTGGACTTGCTAGTATATCCGACACAGACTCCCGCCAAAAAGGCACTGTACACGTGGGTAAGCATTGTCACGACTCGGCGGGGAATTGTTGGAGCGACTCTTTCTAAGGTGCGTGTAAGATGCTTTTTAGAAAGATCACTCAAGAAAAAGACTATAAAAATAAAATAAGAATGCTTATAGCTGCTAAAAACCAGAAGCCCTCTTGACCATGGTCTCGCTCCTGCCACACCAAACAAAAAACTGATTTGCCTGAGCCAGGAGGTGGGGATATATGGATGGGCCCACTGCATGCTGGGAGGCCAAAAGCTTTGACCATTTGGTGCAAATCTGCTGTCGCATCATCATATCCCAATGTTATCCTGTGGATAACCTGTGGACCCTGCAGGAGAAAAAACTGCTGCAGCAGCTGGGAGAGTTACATGAAATGAGGAGCTGGTGCAGCTGGTTAATAAGCTGGAGGAAATCACAGGATCTATATAGCAGCTGCAGCAAATAAAGAGTCAAAAGTTATCATAATGCTGATTCCATGGACCTGTGTGAGGCTGGCTGGGATGCTGATGCAAAGGAGATCAAAGCTGGTGGTGAAGGAAACCTGCAGAGTTCCAGCTTAGATGTGGAGAGGTGGCTCTGTAGGAGAAGGTAGATCTGAGGGCGGGTAACAAAGTGCCAGATGTGGCAGCTTCTAGGTACACATTGTGGATCTGGTGGTGGCTGTGGTCTCTCAGGGTCTGGTCTAGGATTGGCCATCAACCATTGATGATCAGGAATCATTGATGGACTATACGTGATATCTAGTTTTACCATCAAAGGAAGAGAGCCAGGTAGTTACCCGCCATCGATAGTAGCTGTGAAGATACTAGGTTCCAAATCACTCAGGCACAGTGGTAGATGAAAAACCAACAGTGGTTTATTGAACAGAATGGGTTATAAACAGCTCAGCACACCTCTGTAATCCAATTCCACATGACAATTCCCACCACAAATTCCTGGCAGAACATCACTTCTTAGTCAAGGAGCATAGAATCTCTTTCAGCTCTCTGGTTAGCTCTTCTTATACCCCCAGAAGCTTCATATTACATGGGGTGTGTGTGACTTCTTTGTCTAAGGATCTTACAGCATTGGAATACAATACATATTCTAATCAAGGTGATTACATCAGCCAGAGAGCAACCATGTCTGGTCAGCTCACTGTTGGACAATAGGGAGTAAACAAAAAGGGACAATGGTACCTTATATGACTCACCCTTTGAGAGTCCACCGTGGTGGTAGTAAACAATAGAAAACTAAGTCTAACATGAATACATTATCCAAAGGGTAACAGATAATGTAACACAATTGGATATATTAACAATATTAAGGTTGATTTAAACACAATATTGGGTGAGCAGTAATGGACATGTTATGGAGAATGAGGAAACAGATGAATTGAATGTATAGGGACATGGGGATAAAAAGCACATATCTGACATAAGAAATGAGGCATAGCTATATTGTCACAGACCTCTCATTTCCTCACTGTAGCCATGGGCCAGATGTTATTTCCCATCATTTACAGACTTCTGCCGCTGCACCGAGATGCTAGGCTGTCAGCCAGTAGCCCTGCACCGCTCCGGCTCTTACATATAGTGTGCTGTTCCAGCTGGGAATGGGATGCCCCATCCACCTCACTGACGATCATAATTCTTATCATATAGAACTAAAGAATATTTCGATATAGTGGGCAATATAAACTGCCTGACAACATTTGTGGTTTATGTAATCTCCTGCATTTGCGGTTGCCAATATGTCGGTAGAACAATACGCTCCCTAGGTTTTTAGAACATAGAAGATTAATTCTTAAAAAGTCAACTAAACACAGCGTACCTAGACATGTTTGCTCACTCCATGGAGGTGATTGTGGGGTTCTGTCCATACAGGGAGTTGAACATATAAAACAGACATTCCGAGGTGGGGATAGATATAACCTCCTCTGTAAGAGGGAAGCATACTGGATTTGTATGATAGATACTTTGTTCCCTCTAGGTCTCAACGAAAACATTGAGCTGAATAATATATGAATCAATATCTGTATGTTATTCTATTTTATCCTATAGCTTCCTTTTTTTTCTTCTTCCCTCCCCCCTTTTTTTCCCCTTGCTGTTTTCTTATCCTTCTGTTAAGAAACTTAGTCTATACATACATATATATCCTTTGCGATATCTATGGAGTATATTATACACATGGTACTTTGTATCTATCTCTGGATTATTCTTTGGCTAGTGTGATATGAGCAACAATAGACTCATATATATATATATATATATATTTTCACCAATTTACACTGAATATGACGATGCATATGGCTAACTCAGATGGTCTCTGTCACAACGACTGATGATTCAGAAAAGATTTTTCTATTTAATTATTATTATCTGTATATCTTAGGAACATCTATTTGAATATTTTCTCTCCTACTATTTTGAATATAGTGGTTTGGTCCGATATGCTTTGGGTGGGTTATAAATAGTTTATACAGCTGTAGGTATTTCCTCCACCTTAATCTTGCCACAACTTGTGATTTATTTGTTGCCTCTTCTCAATATACGTACCTAATAGATTAAACCTATAATATAAATGTATTCCCCAATAACAACTATTGGGGTGCGCTTCAACCATTCTAAATGGCTGTAAACATAAAAACAATATAGAATTCTATATAAAGTAATTGAGTCTAGGTTGGATTTGAACTGATGACATCTCTCACTGGTGCTCAGTTACTTACTCACTGAGCTATTTTAGCTGTCTAGTTATTATGAGCTCTTTTGAAATACTTGTTTCTTGGAGCTTTCTAATTAAATTAATGGTTATACTCAGAGATTCCTTTTTATATTGAATGTGTTTTCAGAAAGTGGTGGGAATAACTTGAAACACGAAACCCCTTCAAAGGAATAGAGAGGATGATAAATATTCAAACTATATATAAAAAATAATCTCTATAAAGCAAGACATATTTAATGTCAAAGTAATAAAGCGACATATTAGGTATCTGTCCATTAGAAATTCTATCTGTATATACATATATATGGGGCTTAGTGTGTTCTTTGTTTTCCCACCACTATCTACTATAAGTACTAATTTTATTGTTTAAGCTTGATATTATCTGTATAGTTCCTTTTTCTTTTTAACAAAAGAGCACCTGTATTAATTACATCATGTGGATCAACTCTATACAAATTAAGCAACACCGAGCATTCACTCAGGTGTGCATATCACCACTCAAAAGCCAATTGGATACAAACGGTTTAAATAAGCATTTACTTCTTCATTGGGTATTCATATCTCCTGAGGAAACCGCCGTTTGCCTGTGGCGGAGAAACGCGTTGAGGGTTGTAGCTACTGTCGGTCCATTGAAGGAGATTCATACACTATAAACAATTTCATTGATCCTCACCGCTGTCACATGGGACAGAATGATACCGCCCGCCGCTGTGCTGAGACGCCCTGTCTGCAGACTGATCATCGGAGCTCGTGGCATCTCCCTCTGGTCCATCTGTGAGGGATACCTGCAGCCGCTTGTAGCTCACACTGCACTTTGCTATTGACGGGAACCAGCGGAGATTACCAACATTGGGTGAGAACACTGACCTATAAGTGAGGATACTGAACTACTTAAATTATCCACTTTAATACAATGGGATCCCTCTGGTATATACATAAACTGGAGTACTCCTACACTCTAATATGTTAATTAATGGACCGCAGTACTGCACATATCAGCTGATTCAATTGCATTTAAATACAACTGATCTAACATGAGTGATTACAGCTGAATCTGTATACAGTTTATATACAATCAGAAATATTGTGGCTACATTTTATCTGGTTATTATTGGCAGAACTGTTTTTATTGTGTTGAACTGTAATAAATATTAGAAATATTTTTATTTACATACCATCAGCGCTCTTTTATGTCTCTATTGAAACTTAAACAATCTATATTGTCTAAGGCATCCAGTTGCCGCATAGGAGCTGCTATCTAATAATCAATATATTTGGTGCTCATTTAATACATGTAACATTGCATTAGCGCCTGATTTAGCTAGGTAATTATATCTTGCATTTTGTCACCTCACTGACGTGACAGGCTCAGCTGTCAGTCATGTAGCCCCACTGCTCCCACTCTCTCCGTACTCATACATACATGCCTTTCTGGGAGTGTCTCATCCTGGTTGTCAGTGAGACAGTATATCTGGCACAGCTGTGTAATCATGATGTGAGTGTGTGCTGAGTAGTGAGTACTGCTAGCAGCAAGTCTCACAGCTTAACTGCAGTATAGCAGTGTGGTGGGGGTGGGGAGAAGGGGGTTGCTACACCAATGAGTCAAGGAATGGAGTAGTTGTATGGGACTCACACAGCAGGTGGTGAAAGCTTAAAAAGGAGGAGTGGTTGGAAGGGGAAGGATCTGGTAGGTTCAGAAGGGATTAGTGAGGGTAAGGACTCTCAAGGGAAATTGGAGTTGGATCCCACAGGTACCAAACTGGGTAAAGAGCAGTTTTTAGGAAGGAAATAGGCAAGCCAAACCCTATGGTTGACCCTTCTCTGCCTCATGTGGGGTAGATCCTTGGGCTCTCCAGTTCCTGGGGAGGCTGTGAATTCTTCTTGCCCACTACCTGGTGGTTCTGTGGCTATCTCAGGCCACAAACCTCCCAGATGCCTGGCCTCCAGATAAACATGAAATGGTCATGGAGGTGGTCATGGGCTCTGTGGAGTAGGTGGAACAAGCAAAGGAAAGTTGTGACCCTTCTGAAGGGGCAATGGTGGACATTGTGAATGGTGAAGAGAAGATTTTTGTGGGCGAAGAGTTATTCCATATATAGCAGAAGCATGGGTCCTCAGCCTATATGATGTGCCACCATTAATGTGGCTTCTATCTTGTCCGACCAAGCTTGATTTATGGGCTTTGTCATTTTTATAAGCAGGATAAAGGCTGATTTTTTATTTCTGCAGTAGACTAGAATAAGCCAAGACAGTCCCACTTCCATTATACCACCTGAATGTGACGGTCAGTGACCACCGTGCCATCACTTACCTGTATGCTTACACGTAACAGAATGATGGAACACTTACAAGGTTTCTTCACATCTTCTGGGGTCCACTCCGAGATTAGACATTATGGCGTAATTACTCAGATGGGAATATAAAACGGATAACAAAATAAAAGCTTTAATGTAATAATTAGATGCAAACAAAAGCTTTTATTATGAAATACAGGGGAGTATCCGCACCATATAGATGTAACATACAACAAACCACTGCAGATGGAACCCTGGTGATTCTAATGCACATGGTAATGTACAGGGTATATATGGATAGGATCTTGTATCACAAAAAACACTCGACACTCCTGATCAAGATGAGTGTCTGCAACAAGTTAGGCAAACTAGAAGAAGTGAAAACACGTTCCAATGGCCGCCATATTGTCGTGCAGCAATACAGATTGTGCAAACTGGTATTAGACATTCACATTTACACAAAACACAAGATACAAAATAAACAGCAGAAAAAAGACCTAAGCATTTGGGATGTATTATTTAGGAACTAAATAGAGGTAAATTAATGAATAGTGTGAGTAACAGTCATCAGTCTGCTTGTGAAGGTCTCTAGAGTGGAGGCCTCTTGGACTGTGCAAGGCAGTGAGTTCCAGGGTCAGGGCTGCAAAGCTAAAAGTTCAACCCTTAAATGAATGACAGGAGATTCTTGGTACTGCTGGTAACTGTCCTTCATCTGTAGAAGCAAGCAAGCAGGGCAGTAAGGAGGCAGAAGCTGCTTCTAGTACCTTGGACCATGTAATGTTGGGCTGGGAAGGTCAGTTAGCCAATTATGAAATAGATTTGTCATCTTACAGGCAGCCGGTGAAGGGAGTAGAGAATGGGTGTTAGGAGGCAGGAACGGGCTGGTTAGGTAACAGCTTGGCTGCTGCATTCTGTACTAGCTGCAAGCTCTGCAATTCTTTTGCTGGGTGACCCAGGTAGATGGCATTGCAGTAGTCTATGAACTTCTGAGGGAATCAAGTGCTTGGTTCTGGCTATGGTCAAACAGATGAAAGAACGAGGATTTGTATGTGGCAGATACATGATGTCTATGTCAGCCACAAACCAGGACAACACAAAGATTCAGCACATGTTCAGTATTTAGCAATTCTGAACACCAAAGCATAAATCCTGATGGTTGGTAAAGCTGTAGTCTTGTCCTTTGTTGGTGAGCTTCTATTATGTTTCACAAAGACGGAGTCACAGCCAACTGGCATCATCCACCCCTGGAGCTCAGCTAGACAACCATTTAGGATTGGTATTAGGTTCTCAGTACATGGAGCAAAAAGCAGGTCATCTGCATAGCAGTGGTAGACCAGGCCATGACATCTGATTATATCACCCAATGGTAGCATGTATATTGCATAAAGCATAGGAGATGAGGTTGGCCCTTGAGGAACATTGCATGACAGTGATAAATATACTCCAGAAGATGTAAATGGTTCCGTAATGGGTAATGTCTAATATGTTCAACAAGACCGGATTTATTTCTCTCACAGCATGAAAATGGCTTCTCACCTGTGAAATCGCTGATGATTAACAAGAACTGATTTCCATGCAAAACATTTCCCACACTCAGAACAGGAGTACGGCTTCTCACCTGTGTGACTTCTCTGATGTGTAACCAGAGCTGGTTTCTGTGTAAAACATTTCCCACACTCAGAACAGGAGTACGGCTTCTCGCCTGTGTGACTTCTCTGATGTGTAACAAGAGCTGATTTCTGTGTAAAACATTTCCCACACTCAGAACAGGAATACGGCTTCTCACCTGTGTGAGTATGCTGATGAATAACAAAATGTGATTTAGATGCAAAACATTTCCCACACTCAGAACAGGAATATGGCTTCTCACCTGTGTGACTTCTCTCATGTTTATCAAGAGCTGATTTCTGTGTAAAACATTTCCCACACTCAGAACATGGAAATGGCTTCTCACCTGTGTGACTTCTCTGATGTAAAACAAGATCTGATTTCCGTGGAAAACATTTCCTACACTCAGAACAGGAATATGGCTTCTCACCTGTGTGACTTCTCTGATGTGTAACAAGAGCTGATTTCTGTGTAAAACATTTCCCACACTCAGAACAGGAAAATGGCCTCTCACCTGTGTGACTTCTTTGATGTGTAACAAGAGCTGATTTCCGTGCAAAACATTTTCTACACTCAGAACAGGAATACGGCTTCTCACCTGTGTGACTTCTCTCATGTTTATCAAGAGCTGATTTCTGTGTAAAACATTTCCCACACTCAGAACATGGAAATAGCTTCTCACCTGTGTGACTTCTCTGATGTGCAACAAGATCTGACTTCCGTGCAAAACCTTTCCTACACTCAGAACAGGAATACGGCTTCTCACCTGTGTGACTTATCTGATGTGTAACAAGAACTGGTTTATATGCAAAACATTTCCCACACTCCGAACAGGAAAACGGCTTCTCACCTGTGTGACTTCTCTGATGTGTAACAAGATTTGAGTTCCATGCAAAACATTTCCCACACTCAGAACAGTAATACGGCTTCTCACCTGTGTGACTTCTCTGATGTGTAACAAGAACTGATTTATGTGCGAAACATTTCCCACACTCAGAACAGGAATACGGCCTCTCACCTGAGTGACTTCTCTGATGTGTAACAAGATGTGATTTATATGTAAAACATTTCCCACACTCAGAACATATCAGTGGCCTCTCACCTGCCTTAGCTGGCTGATTGGTAATACGCTTTGTGTTCTGTGTAAAACATTTGGCATCTATAGAACAGGGAAACACTGTATCTACTCTCAGAGCTGTAACAGATGCACCAATATCAGAGTGATCAGGAGAACATTCCCCAGGATCAGGGGGATCAGCTGATAGAGCTGGATGTATAATTGGGGTAATGGGGATATCTCCTGGAGATTCCTGTCTACTGTCATTATCTTTTATGTCACAATCCGGGGATAACATTAGATGTCCTTCTGAGATGTTCCTGCTTGTGTGTCCATCTGCTGGAAATAAAATACATTATGGAAATATAAAATGAGTAGACAAGACCCAGGGTGTTACAGGATACAATATATAATTCTATAACTGACATTTTTTACTTGTAATCATTGCTTTTATGTTTATTAAAAAACAAAAAAAGCTAGGATTCTTAGACTGGAGCTTGATCAATACTGAACGCTCATGTGGGATTACTAGAGGGGACGTGGACGCTCATGTGGGATTACTAGAGGTGACGTGGATGCTCATGTGGAATTACTAGAGGTGACGTGGACGCTCATGTGGAATTACTAGAGGTGACGTGGACGCTCATGTAGGATTACTAGAGGTGACATGGGCGCTCATGTGTGATTACTAGAGGTGACATGGACGCTCATGTGGGATTACTAGGGGTGACATGGGTGGGATCACAAGAGGTGACATGGGCGCTCATGTGGGATTACTAGAGGTGACATGGACGCTCATGTGGGAGTACTAGAGGTGACATGGACGCTCATGTGGGATTACTAGGGGTGACATGGGTGGGATCACAAGAGGTGACATGGGCGCTCATGTGGGATTACTAGAGGTGACATGGACGCTCATGTGGGATTACTAAAGGTGACATGGACGCTCATGTGGGATTACTAGAGGTGACATGGGCGCTCATGTGGTATTACTAGAGGTGACATAGGCGCTCATGTGGGATTACTAGAGGTGACATGGGCGCTCATGTGGGATTACTAGAGGTGACATGAACGCTAATGTGGGATTACTATAGGTGACATGAATGCTCATGTGGGATTACTAGAAGTGACATGGACGCTCATGTGGGATTACTAGAGGTGACATGGACGCTCATGTAGGATTACTAGAGGTGACATGGACGCTCATGTGGGATTACTAGGAGTGACATGGATGCTCGTGTGGGATTACTAGAGGTGACATGGACGCTCGTGTGGGATTACTAGAAGTAACATGGACGCTCGTGTGGGATTACTAGAGGTGACATGGACACTCGTGTGGGATTACTAGAGGTGACATGGACGATCTTGTGGGATTACTAGAGGTGACATGGACGCTCATGTGGGATTACTAGAGGTGACATGGACGCTCATGTGGGATCACAAGAGGTGACATGGACGCTCATGTGGGATTACTAGAGGTGACATGGATGCTCATGTGGGATTACTAGAGGTGACATGGGTGGGATCACAAGAGGTGACATGGGCGCTCATGTGGGATTACTAGAGGTGACATGGACGCTCATGTGGGATTACTAGAGGTGACATGGACGTTTATGTGGGATTACTAGAGGTGACAAGGACGCTCATGTGGGATTACTAGAGGTGACATGGGTGGGATCACAAGAGGTGACATGGGCGCTCATGTGGGATTACTAGAGGTGACATGGACGCTCATGTGGGAGTACTAGAGGTGACATGGACGCTCATGTGGGATTACTAGAGGTGACATGGACGCTCATGTGGGATTACTAGAGGTGACATGGGCGCTCATGTGGGATTACTAGAGGTGACATGGGCGCTCATGTGGGATTACTAGAGGTGACATGGGCGCTCATGTGGGATTACTAGAGGTGACATGAACGCTAATGTGGGATTACTAGAGGTGACATGAATGCTCATGTGGGATTACTAGAAGTGACATGGATGCTCATGTGGGATTACTAGAGGTGACATGGACGCTCATGTGCGATTACTAGAGGTGACATGGACGCTCGTGTGGGATTACTGGAGGAGACATGGACGCTCATGTGGGATTACTGGAGGAGACATGGACGCTCGTGTGGGATTACTGGAGGAGACATGGACGCTCGTGTGGGATTACTAGAGGTGACATGGTTGCAATAATAAAACAGCAAAGAAGAGAAAGTGCTGCCCTGTTTGTGCACTAATATATAACCTTTATTAAGTACAGTAAAGTATGTAAGATAAATCAGTGATATATAAAACACAAAGGTAAATGTATAAAGGTGAATAAAGTAATAAAAAAACAAGTGTATTTGTTGTTAAACATCGGCATGTATATTATATTGGGTGATAATTGATTCAGTGCTGGTAATCCTGTTCAGTAAGAATATATTGATATATTACACCCATACGAGGATGGGCTAAATGACATATTCAATAATATTGTGGCAGAGTTTCCTCCAGCGGTAATCTCAATGTAACATCATACTGTATGTATAAACACTTAATGGGGGAATTCAGTTCATCGCAAAAACTCCCCATCCAATTAGCCGCAAAAAGTTTTTAGTGCTAATTCTCCATAGGTTTTACTGCAAGTTTTTTATTTTGCGCACAAATGTCTGCGCACTGAGCAGTTGTGCGGTGTTAGGAGGAACTTGTTTCAAAAGGCTTTTTAGAAGTTTCCTACTGTATTGTCTTACTGACCTATAATTTCCTTCTGTAATGTCTTACTGACCTACAGTTCCCTACTGTATTGTCTTACTGACCTATAGTTTCTTACTGTATTGTCTTACTGACCTAATTTCCTACTGTATTGTCTAACTGATCTATAATTTCCTTCTGTATTGTCTTACTGACCTACAGTTTACTACTGTATGTCTTACTGACCTACAGTTTACTACTGTGTTGTATTACTGACCTACAGTTTACTACTGTATTGTCTTACTGACCTACAGTTTCTTACTGTATTGTCTTACTGACCTAGTTTCCTACTGTATTGTCTTACTGACCTATTTCCCTACTGTATTGTCTTACTGACCTATAGTTTTTCTGTATTGTCTTACTGACCTATAATTTCCTTCTGTATTGTCTTACTGACCTATAGTTTCCTACTGTATTGTCTTACTGACCTATAGTTTCTTAATGTATTGTGTTACTGATCTACAGTTTAATACTGTATTGTCTAACTGACCTATTGTTTCTTACTATATTGTCTTACTGACCTATAGTTTCCTTCTGTATTACATAGTAACATAGTATCCAAGGTTGAAAAAAAGACAATTTGTCCATCAAATTTGACCTATTTGTGGTCTCCTGTGCAGTATTAATTCTTTTTCATCCACTAGGGGTCACTGGAGTACTCTTAGGGACGGTCGATAGCAGGGAGAGACACATTTAAATATTCAAATGTGCAACCTTCCTCCACCATCCATATTCCCAAGTGCCTCAGTGTTTTTTGTGTCTTCGAGTCGGGAGGAGCCGTTCCTGAAGTCTGCAAGGACTTCTATTATTTATTTTTTTTAAATAAAGTATTTTTATTTCGAAGGAGAGTAGTTTGCATACAGACATTGCATAACAGGAACACATTAAACACGTAATGACATGTCCTCATCGGGGAACAGCATTCACTTTCGACTTATTTTCAAACTATGTCATTTGCTCATAGGCGCATAGGAATGTACAGTTATATATACCATTATTTTGCATTATCCGTACACTCTAGTATTCATGAAATCACATTATACTTTGTTTTGTTTCCCCCCCCTCAAATATAACTCTTACGGACAATCCGTCCGAGTAAAACCCTTTAAAAGAGAAGAAAACAATCAGAAACCAAACACAGAGAACCCCAGAAATAAAAAAATTAAAAAAACAAAGAGACAAAAAACATTATGGGGAAGAGGACGCATTGGGGGATACTAGCACTCTAAATCCTACCCTGTCCAGATGGGCACAGAGCCACTCTCTCATTCACAACCCATTGGGTGAGAAGGAAGCCTATGGCCCTAGAAGATCATAACTTGGCAAATCCAGGACCTGTTAGTAACCCTATCACCATTAAGTTGTAGGGTCTGGGACGGAGTATATGGATTCCAGCCATGGAGACCAAATTCTTTCAAATTTAGCGGAGGCATTGTGTTTCATATAAATGTATCGTTCCTTAAAAACAGTGTCGTTTATTAGTGCCTTAAGAGCGGGGAGTGTAGGGCCCTTAGGGGCCATCCATAGCCTCGCAATGCTCACCTTCGCCATTGCACATATGTTGCGAGCATATAGGCCCTCTGGACCAGACACAAAGTCAGAGCTACCCATTCCCAGGATGCAAAATTGCGGAGTAAGCATGGCCTCGTCCACCCCTGTGTTCCCCAGAATCGATCCGACCCCCGCCCAGAAAGCCCGCAGCACCGGACAATCCCAAATGAGGTGCCAAAAAGTACCTGCAGTCATCCCACACTTAGGGCAGTCACCCACACGACCCGTCCCGAATTTGGCCAGTCTGGCCGGGGTCATATATATTCTATGCAAAAGGAAGTATTGTATCTGTTGATACCTGATGGATTTGGTAACCGTGCACGGAGTTTCCAAAGCAAGGGCCCAGTTCTCTTCATCTATGGGGCCCAGATCCTGCTCCCATTTGACACGGAGACGTGTCAAAGGATCTATATGGAGTTTGGCGAGTAGATAACCATAAGCATGGGAAATCATCTTAACTCGACCCAGCATACTTACAAAGGTCTTAACGGGAAATTGTATAATTTTAGGGGGGGAATTGGCGAATTGGGACTGCAAGGCATGTCTGAGCTGGAGGTATCTAAAAAAATAGGAGTTAGGCAAATTAAACTCATCTTTTAGTTGTTGGAAGGATTTGAGCGTATTATCCGTATAAAGGTGATTTATGGAAATCACTGATTTAGGGGCCCAAACTTCCCTCCCCTCGAGCGCATACAGTTCAGGGAGCCATTTAGAATACCAGAGGGGGGTGTCCGGGTCCAATCCATCAAATTTCAAAAGAATTTTTAGTGCCTGCCACACCTTCATGGCTTGGTATATAAGAGGAGGGAGGAACCGGGCCAAGCTCCCACTCAGCAACACCTGCAGGGGGGATAAGTCGGGGAAGTAGCATTGGACAAATACCCAGTGTAGAGAAGTGACGCCAGTATCCTGTACCCATGCACTAATATGAGACAGCTGAGCGGCAGAGTAGTACATCTGAAAGTTTGGCAAGGCCAGACCTCCGTCGCTGCGCAGCCTGGTGAGAGTGTTCAGTTGTATTCTAGGACGTTTGCTAGCCCATATTAAAGAAGACAGGACACTAGTCAATTTTCTAAAGAAGGATGGAAGAATATATACAGGGGATTGCAGAACCACATATAGAATCTTAGGTAGTATTATCATTTTTACGAGGCTGACCCTGCCAGATACAGTCAATGGAAGCTTACACCAAGTCTTGGATTTACGAGTAATTTGTTGCATGATCGGATCAAGGTTCAAAGGTGTAAAGTCAGAGGGGTCATTGGTTACCTGAATCCCAAGATATTTAAATTTCGCCGTCCAACATAGCGGTAGGGAGATTTTAGGAGCAGCAGGGGGGGGGGGCAATCACAGGCATAATAGAGGACTTAGACCAGTTAATATGAAGGCCTGAATATACACCGAACTCCTCAATCAATTGCAACACTGTAGGCATAGACCTGGTGTAATCCTGCAGAAACAACAGCATGTCGTCAGCGTAAAGGGCAATCCTATCCTCACGAGGGCCGGTATGAATGCCCACCACGCCTGGGTGGGACCTTATTAGACAGGCCAAGGGTTCGATGGCCAGGGCAAACAAGGTTGGGGACAGAGGACATCCCTGCCTGGTCCCGCGAAACAGGCGGAACGAGGGAGAGATATAGCCATTCACTGAGATTCTGGCAGTCGGGTGCTGATAAAGCAATTTAATCCATTTTATAAAATTAGGCCCGAAACCCATAGCTGTCATGACCTCCCATAGATAGGACCACTCGATACAGTCAAATGCCTTGGCGGCATCCAGTGAGACCACTACCGAGTCAGAGGGGAAGTCATATGGGATTTGTAAGATGGTATATAATCTACGTAGGTTAATAGAAGTGGACATCCCTGGCATAAAGCCGGTCTGGTCAGAGTGGATAATGGAAGTAATTACGGTGTTGAGTCGAACTGCTAAAATCTTTGCCAGGATCTTAGCGTCAGTGGGAATCAATGATATCGGTCTATAGGATTCTGGGGATCTAGGGTCTTTTCCGGGCTTCGGGATCACTATAATAATCGCCTCCGCCATAGAGGGGGGAAGTTGATCATTAACAAAAATATCAGAATACAGGGCGTGAAGCCTAGGACCGAAGAAATCAATGTGGGTCTTGTATCTGAAGGGATGCCGTCATAGCCCGGTGCCTTGCCGCTGGGAGACAAGCCAATAGCCGCCGTTACCTCTTCCAGAGTTAAGGGTGCCTCCAGCATCTCAGAGGCCTCCGGGGGGAGTGAGGGTAGGGGAATATTACTTAAATAAGCGGAGAGGTCTGATGTCGAGTCTACCAGTTGTGAACTGTAGACCTCAGCATAGTAGGAGCGGAATAGCTGCGCAATTTCCGGCGTGGTGTTCACAAGGGAGCCATCGCTACCGGTCATCTGAGCAATTGTAGAACCTGGGCGGTCACTGTGCACCAATCGAGCCAACAGGCCACCTGGCCTATCGCCCTGCATGTAAATATTAGTAGCCTGAAATAGAAGCGAGCGCGAGTTTTTATCAGACAGATGAGCCACCCATGCCGACTGGGCCGCCAGCCAGCGTACCTTCAGCGCAGGGGTGCCATCCACCAAGTATCTAGATTCCAAATCCCTGGCGTCACTCTCAAGGGCTCGCTCTCTCTCCCTGCAGGACATTTTGAGGGCAGAAATACGTCTAATATACGTTCCCCTTAGGAATGCCTTAAATGAATCCCAAACCACTGTTCCGGGGGCCGAGCCTACATTGTCAGTAAAGTATCCCTCCCACTGAGTCACCTGGTCAGAGCAGTCACCTATTTGCAGCAGCCAGGAAGGATGCAGTTTCCAATAAGATTGACCCCTCTGGCTCACCATAGCGAGAGTCAACACCATAGGGGAGTGATCAGATATACCCCGGGCCTCGTATTGGACGTCAACCACCCTAGCGAGAAGAACGGGGGAGAGTAGGGTCAGATCGATCCTGGAGAACGAACCATGCGTGCCAGAGAAGCATGAAAACTGTCTAGTCGTAGGGTGCCGAGCTCTCCACACATCCACCCACTGCAAATTATTCAGAAAATCAGCAAATTTAGTAGGACTAGAGCGGACCCCAGCAGCCTGCGGAGAGCGCCATCTGTCTAAAGCTAAATTCATGACATTGTTAAAGTCACCCAAGCAGATTACCGGGGTGTCCGGAGAGGAGGCTATGAATGAAGCGGCCTGCTGTAGTACATCGTACGAGAATGGGGGGGGGATATAAACCGCCAGTATGTAGTAGGGTTGGGAACTTAGTCTACATTCAAGGAACACAAATCGACCGTATTTGTCAGTCTTGACCGATACCAGCTCAAATTGGACCGATTTCTTTATCAGGATTGACACACCCCTGGAGGAAGAGGAGTGAGAAGCGTGATAGGCCCAGCCCACCCAGGGTCTTCTAAGTGACAGTAACCTATTCCCCTCCAAGTGAGTCTCGCAGAGACATGCAACATCCGGGCCATATTTCCGAAGTGTAGTTAATACTAAGGAACGCTTTATCTTATTATTTAAACCTCGAACATTCCATGTCAGAAATTTCAAATTAGCCATAGATCTGGTAATATTCTATGTAGTAACCTAAAGATACAGTCCAGCGAATATTCCTGGAAATTGTTAGTGAGGGTAATAACAGTGCTATACTACTCAATCCCTGATTCTTAATCGACAGTATCCAATGCATCAGACATACTTCCCACATCAAAATGAATGTACTCCAAAACAAATTTAAGCATGAGAAAAATAACAAACTATAGAAAGAAAAAAACTTGTGTAAGGCACAGCAACAAGCTGTTCGCTGAACTCTCCCCCCCCTCCCCGTATACCACCCCTAACTTCGGCATACTTAAATCCCAAACTATCGTTTCTATCTCTCAAGGGCTAAATACTAAACAAAACCCTTAACCAAAGTCAAGCGATCAAGAGAAAGAAAAGAAAAGTCCTGAGCCACCAACGCCAAGGGGGGGCTCCCTGGACAATGGGTAGATGCCTCTGGTGGTCCCAACCGATCATTAGACAGTGCAGGGCCTCAATCCGGGGCCATCTGGCGCGCTCCCGGAGCATATCTGTCCAGCCATTGGGCCGCCTCTCTAGGGGAATTGAAGAATTTGGTTTCCCCGTCCGCTACCACCCGGAGTCGGGAGGGGAATAGCATAGAGTAGGAGACGTTCAGGTCTCTGAGGCGCCTCTTGATAGGCATAAACTGGGCTCGATCCTTCTGGACTTCCGCGGCAAAATCAGGAAAAGCAGACACGGTAACCCCGTTTCTGGTAAGGGGGCCTTTTGTGCGTCCCAACCGGAGGACCGAGTCACGGTCCTTATAATGCAGAAATTTGGCGATGAAGGTGCGCGGAGGGGCGCCAGGAGGTAGAGGACGAGATGGTATCCGGTGTGCACGCTCCACCGTAAACTGTGCCGTGAAGGATTCAGCGCCGTACAGTTCCTTAAGCCATGACTCCAGGAAGACCTCAGGCTGGGAGCCCTCCTCCTTCTCCGGCAGGCCCACAAATCGCACATTATTTCTACGCAGCCGACCCTCCATGTCTAGTAATTTGGATTGAAGGGATGTTACTTGCTGGGTTACCGTGGAAATAGATTGTTTCATAGGACCGCACATATCCTCCAGATTCGAGACACGGGTTTCTGCCTCTCCCACTCTCTCTCGTATGCGCTGGACGTCCTGCCGAAGCAGTGAGAGATCACACTGCACTTTCTCCATCTTATCTGAAAGACGCTGTTCCGATCCAGCTATTGCCTCCAGCACTTGTTGAAGAGATGGAGCTGCGGGTGTGTTAGGGGATTCAGCAGCTGTTGCAGGTGGGGAGTAGGAGTGGGACGGAGAGGCCCCCTGCGAAGCGGCCTGCGAGGCCCGTTGGTTTAGTGGGTTAGGTTGTCTGGCAAATTTCTCCAGCTTCGCCGCAGCCGTGCGCTGGCCGTCCCGAACCATGACGGACAATAGGTAGTAACAGACACTCCGGTATAATCTCAGGTCAAAAGCGTAGAAGGAGACTTCAGCAATGAGTGAATTTTAGGGTTGTAATAAGCAGAAACACATCCGCAGCTGGTCTCCAAAGTAGTAGGCAAATGTAAAAGAAAGTACTGGCAGCGTCCCAGAATATAGGTGAGAGCAGGAGCGATGCAGTTATTTAGTATGTAAAATAAGACAGCAACTGAAGTCAAAGTGTAATTTGATCCCAGGAGGTAGAAGTCACTCACCAGTTACATATCAGTCAGCCTTTAAGTGAGAGTGTTCCCTCTATGACTGGAAGCAGCAGTCCAGAGCAGTGGGGCCGGGAATCTCCAAAATTGAGGCCGGGGATCCGGAGGAGGTGTAGGCCGCAAATCCGGAAGTATGTCTCCTCGGCCGTACAGACCCCGGGGAGAGCGGGGAAATCGCCTGCCGGTGCCCTGCAGCGTAGGGAAGAAAAGCAGGGTATTCAGGCACACCAAAGGGGCCAGGATATTACAGGAGGATGTTTAATCCAGGGAGCTCCCGGGATCTGCTTCCTACTCCTGTGCTGCCGTGGCCACGCCCCCCTTCTATTTTTATTTTTAACTTTTTCCTTCCAGTCCCTTCCCAGCTTACCTTAATTAGCGTGGGTCCGGGACTGTGTGTGCTGCTATAGCAGCATAAGGCTTGTCAGCGCTTATAAGAGAAGTGCCGCCATAGACCTTATCAGCAAATGCTGACTCAGCCATGGCTGCAGAAGCAGGACCAATGTTACAGAGAAGGCCCATCATTGCCTCCAGACCCCGCAGGTGCAGCGAGTATAGAGCAGATGGTCAGCTCACGCTGCCGCCGCTCCGTGTGTGTGTAATTTCACTACTGAGAGGGGTTACAGGCGCTGCGCCCGATACCCTCTCCCCAGGGACGCTGCTGTGGACTTAAAGGCAGGGACAGAGCAGCTCCTGCACACTCTCCCTAGATCACTGTGCCTCGCAGCGCTCCCCAGCGACCAGCCGCGGACAGCTTTATCTGCCACCACTGGGCGCCGTCAGGCTCCACAGTTCTTCAGCTTCCTTGAGCCCAATTGCGGCTCCCAGCAGCGGTCACACTTGGCTGACGGCAGCGCGGCTCCCAGCAGCGGTCACATCTCACTGCCGCCGCTGGCCGACGTCACGCTGCACAGCAAGATCCCCGGCTCCACACAGCACGGCTCCCATCACGTTACCGCCTCTCAGCAGCAGCGCTATCCCGATCCTCTGGTACGCGGCGGTCAGCTCTAAAATAACACATCCTAGATCTGAATGAATTAAATATTCTTATTAAATACTTTGTTCTTTACATAGTTGAATGTGCTGACAACAAAATCACACAAAAAAATAAGAATTTACTCACCGGTAATTCTATTTCTCGTAGTCTGTAGTGGATGCTGGGTACTCCGTAAGGACCATGGGGTATAGACGGGCTCCGCAGGAGACTGGGCACTCTAAAAGAAAGATTAGGTACTATCAGGTGTGCACTGGCTCCTCCCTCTATGCACCTCCTCCAGACCTCAGTTAGAATCTGTGCCCAGCCAATCAATATGTCACTTTGTAAAGATTCAAGATGTAATTGCTGTGGTCCGTGATTGTGCGTCTTGTCCACAGGAATTCATGATTTCACTGAATACTCACACATTCCAATTTGGCCACCGCGCATTTTCAGTTTGCGGTAAAACAAAAACATTATCACTCAGTCACTGCCACTTGGTCTCTTATCAGTGCCTCCGGTATTTACAAGAAGTGATGTCTGGGGGAAGGGATGTCTGTGGTGATTGCTCATCACAGATCTATGGAAGTGAAAATAGTTCCGCACTGAGACAATCTGCTCAAGACTTTGTATCAATACATGTTTTTTCAGCAGGCTTTACGCCGTACAATGTCCTAGTTTAGCAGTTTTACCTGACAGCGGTAAAATCACAGTATTTGTCATCTGGTACTGGCAGTACTCTAACCACGGCCAGTTTCCATGCACTGGGTGCATTCGACTATTCGCAAAGATACTAGTATCTTCCAGACATCCTACTTTGGAATGCTTCATTCGAGTCCTTTGCTGCTTAATCTGCTCGCAGAGGGGGCCACTGGCACCAGGGTCCAGGGTATCGATATTCTCATGGCTCCAAATACAAAATTACACTGCGGGGGGACTCGAATAAGAGATTTGGAGTCTGGAATTGGATAATTCTGACGACTAACACAATTCTCAACTGTTTGGATACTATAGTCCAACATGGTCTATTTCAAGGTCTGTGCAGACCAGAAAAGATTACTGTCAATGCCTAGAACTCAGGCCTGTTTACAAGTCTCTGCACAGGCAGTTCATTTCTTACAAAGCCGGCCGTGGTGGCGTGCGTCTGTAATCCCAGCTACCTGAGAGGCTGAGGCTGGCGGATTGCTTGAGTCCAGGAGTTCTGGTCCTCACTGAGCTATGTCGATCGGGTGTCCGCACTAATACCCTTATTTATCAATGAGTGATAAATTTCACTGTGGGTGATAAATTGCACCAGCCAATCAGCTCCTAACTTTCATATTTGGCCAAATAACGTGACTGCAGTCGCATACATCAACAACAAAGAAGGACTCGAAGCCCCATGCCCATGGGAGAGGTTTCTCGATTCCTAGATTGAGTTGAACATCACCAGGTGATGGACAACTAGAACAGTCATCAGGTTTTTCACCAAATAAAATGGTCTCTGCATACACAGGTGTTCCAGATCGTAGTCCAGCAGTGGGGGTTCACACGGGTGGATCTACTGGCATCTCGCCAATTCATCAGACACTCAAGTAGAGGTTCAAAACAAGGCTGGGGGCAGTGTACAATAGCGTGGCATTCGCGCTGCTTACTCTGTTGATAAAGCGGATCAAGTAAGAAAAGCCACGACTAATTTCAGTGGCGCTTCTTTGGAATCTGAGAGCGGGGTTCTCGGATCCTCACTGTCTACTCACAGACAGTCCATGGCCGGTCGCTACGTCCATACCTTCTGGAAAAGGGTCAGTTTCGTTACCCCAAGTTAGCTCGGTTGAGTTTCACGAGATGACTATGGAAACCACTCTCTTAAAATGAGAGGGCATTCCACTGTCAGTTATACCAAGCATGTTACATGCTGGGAAGCCAGTTACAGCAGCTCATTATCACAGGATTGAGCGACCTTATGTTGGATGGGGTGAAGCTCGGAAGATTCTGAAATCTTCTTTCAAATGATTCCGTCTGGTGCTATGTTTACAAACGGGGTTAGGTGGAGGACTAGGTTTAAGAACACTAAAGATGACGGTTTCTAGTTTGACGAATTTCATTCAGCACCATTTGGCTCTTTTGCCAACAGCGCATACGTTTCTGCAGGGTGTCCTTACAGTTAACCTTCATTTATACCACCTACAGCTCCATGGGACTTCAATAGACTTTTAGGGTTTTGGAGTCCTCACCTTTTGAACTCTTCCAACAAGGGGCTGTTAGGTTTCTCAATTACACACCAGTTTTCTTCTAGCCTGGACTTCGGCAGGGTGTGTTCTAAATGATGTCATGCAAACCCCCGTATCTGATGTTTAAAGATTACAATGCGCAATTTCGAAATAATTCCGTTATTCAACCAGAGGTAGTAGCCTCTCTTCACATAAATTTACAGAGGGCTCAGAAACTCCAGTTACGGTGAATGTGGTTCGTGTGCTTTGCATTTATGTAGCCGATATCAACAGTACATAGAATACATTGCTTGCTCTTTATAATGCAGTCACCGTAGTTTGGACAAATTCCAGTTGGAGGTAGGCTGGAGGAATTAAGCTGAACATTCGTCAGGCTTCTTTTCATACTAGTTTACAACCGCTTGATTTGATTTCAGCATTCCACGCGTTCTGTGGGAACGGCAGTGACAGCAGGTGGTCAACATAGTTGTCACGGCAGACGTTTGTGCGCTTTTACAAGTTTAATACCTTTGCGGCATCAGCATCTAGCTTTGGCTGTCTAATATTACAGGTGACAACCAGCTCTCCCGCCCAAGGGGGAAACTTTGGTACGTCCCAAGAGTAGTCCAGTGACCCCTAGTGGATGAAAAAGAAAATAGGATTTTGGTACTTACCAGGTAAATCTTTTTCTTTGAATCCATAGGGGGCACTGGACGCCCACCCAGAGCAGTTTCACCTGTCTTGTGGTAGGTTCAGTATATCTTATGGTAACACATTCTCACCAACTTGTTGGAAGCTTACGGTGATTATCGGTTGTCGGGTCAACTTTCCAGTTGACCGTTATGTTAGGTGTCAACTTTTCAGTTGTCCGTTATGTTAGGTGTCAACTTTCCAGTTGACCGTTATTTTATAATGTTGTAACTGTCCATTGTTCATCCTCTCTTTCGCTCCTGTTCATCTCAGCACAAAAACACTGAGGCACTTGAGAGTATGGAGGGTGGAGGAAGGTTGGATATTTGAATATTTAAATGCGTCTCTCCCTGCTATCGACCGTCCATATCCCTAAAAGTACTCCAGTGACCCCTATGGATTCAAAGAAAAGGATTTACATGGTAAGTACCAAAATCCTATTTTTTGGACTAAATTCTGTCTGATGCGGTTGTCAGCCGTTGTGTTTATTCCTTTTTTTTTAATAACTATAGTGCGTGACTACGCACCATAACCCTTGATATCCTTATCCATTAGGAATTTATCCAACCCATTCTTAAAGGTGTTGACTGAGTCCGCCATTACAACTCTCTCAGGCAGGGAATTACAAACACATATTGTCCTTACTGTGAAAAAACAGTTTCCCCGCTTTGTGCGGAGTCTCCTCTCCTCTAACCTGAGTGTCCACGTGTCATCTGTGCTGATCTTACCATAAACAGGTCCCATGCAAGCTCTGTGTATTGTTCCCTTATATATTTGCAAATGTTGATCATGTCCCCTTAGTCTCCTCTTTTCCAGTATAAACATGCCTAGCAAGCCTTTCCTCATATTCCAGCATCTCCATGCCCTTAATTAGTTTGTTCGCCCGCCTCTGAACCTTTTCTAACTCCAGGATATCCTTTTTGTAGTATGGTGCCCAAAATTGTACACAGTATTCAAGATGTGGCCTCACTAGTGATTTATATAATGGGAGTATAACACTCTCGTCCCTTGCATCAATTCCTCGTTTTATGCATGCTAATATCTTATTAGCTTTCTTTGCTGCAATCCGACTTTGGGTACTGCTGCTTAGTTTGCTATCTATGTGAACACCTAAGTCTTTTTGGTATCGTCTGCAAAAATTGACACCATGTTCCCTAGACCTACTGTTAGGTCGTTAATGAAAATGTTGAACAATAGTGGTCCTAGTACAGACCCTTGCGGCACACCACTTGGCACTTCAGTCCAATTTGAAAATGATTCATTAACCACAACGTACTGCTAACTATTATCTAACCAATTTCTGACCCAAGTGCATATTGTGCTCCCTAGCCCTATTCCTTGTACCTTATAGATAAGTCGCATGTGTGGTACAGTATCGAACGCTTTGGCAAAGTCTAAAAAGATTACATCCACCTCCTTACCCTGATCAAGGTTTGCACTTACGGTTTCATAAAAGCCAAGTAAGTTGGTTTGATATGATCTGTCCTTCACAAATCCATGTTGATTCCTTTTAATGACCTTACTGAACTTCCTAATACTATCCCTCAGAATATCTTCCAATACTTTCCCCACTATAGATGTAAGACTAACTGGTCTATTATTACCCGGTTAAGCTTTACTTCCCTTTTTAGATACTGACACTACTTCCGCTATACGCCAGTCTTTGGGTACCATACCCGATATAACTGAATCTTTAAAGATCAAAAATAGCGGTCTTGCAAGTTCAGAGTGAAGCTCCATAAGAACCCTAGGGTGAATTCCATCGGGACCCGGTGACTTATTAATCTTTAAAAATTTTAATCGGTCACAGACTACCTCCTCACTTAAAACCACTTAACGGACGATTTTTCCCTTCAAAAGCGTTAAAACATTGTATTTTTTTATTTATTTATCTTATTTAATCACGTTGAAATAGTATTTTTTTAAATATTTAAACATTATATTATGCACATCTGCAGAACGGATCTCCTCGTCAAAAACGGGGGGACAGGGTGGGACGGCGCAGTTGCATGAAATCTGACCATGCCAGTTAAGCACCAGTGGGACATTCTCTTTATTGAGACTGTGGGGTATATTTACTAAGCTCCCGATTTTGACCGAGATGCCGTTTTTTCATCAAAGTGTCATCTCGGTCAATCTCGGTCATTTACTAAACACTAATCACGGCAGTGATGAGGGCATTCGTAATTTTTTGCTAGTTCAGGTAAAAAATTACGAATGAATACACCATCGGTCAAATTACGCCTGTTTAGATACGAATCTCGGTCATTTACTAAGCAAAAAAACACAACACACTGCCGTGAAAAATTACAATTCGCAAAAAAGTCCTAAAAAAAAACAGACCTGCTTTTTTTATTCGTGATTTGAGATGCATGCAGGGATCCATGAGATCCGTGCATGTATATCAATGGGAAGGGGTGGGAAAGTGTTTTTTGTTGTTAAAAAAAATTGCGTGGGGTCCCCCCTCCTAAGCATAACCAGCCTCGGGCTCTTTGAGCCGATCCTGGTTGCAGAAATATGGGGAAAAAAATGACAGGGGTTCCCCCATATTTAAGCAACCAGCATCGGGCTCTGCGCCTGGTCCTGGTCCCAAAAATACGGGGGACAAAAAGAGTAGGGGTCCCCCGTATTTTTAAAACCAGCACCGGGCTCCACTAGCTGGACAGATAATGCCACAGCCGGGGGTCACTTTTATACTGCGCCCTGCGGCCGTGGCATCAAAAATCCAACTAGTCACCCCTGGCCGGGGTACCCTGGGGGAGTGGGGACCCCTTCAATCAAGGGGTCCCCCCCCCCCAGCCACCCAAGGGCCAGGGGTGAAGCCCGAGGCTGTCCCCCCCCATCCAATGGGCTGCGGATGGGAGGGCTGATAGCCTTTGTTGAAAAATAAAAGATATTGTTTTTAGTAGCAGTACTACAAGTCCCAGCAAGCCTCCCCCGCATGCTGGTACTTGGAGAACCACAAGTACCAGCATGCGGCGGAAAAACTGGCCCGCTGGTACCTGTAGTACTATTACTAAAAAAATACCCAAAAAAACACAAGACACACACACCGTGAAAGTATAATTTTATTACATACACACATACATACATACTTACCTTAAGTTCCCACGCAGGTCGGTCCTCTTGTCCAGTAGAATCCAAGGGGTACCTGTTGAAAAAATTATACTCACGAGATCCAGTGGTCCAGGCTCCTCGGCAAATCCAGGGTTAATCCACGTACTTGAATAAAATAAAAAAACGCTGTCACGACCACGAACTGAAAGGTGACCCATGTTTGCACATGGGTCACCTTTCCCCGAATGCCAGAAACCCACTTTGCCTTCTGGCTAAGTGGGTTTCTTCAGCCAATCAGGGAGTGCCACGTTGTAGCACTCTCCTGATCAGCTGTGTGCTCCTGTCTTCACTGACAGGCAGCACGCGGCAGTGTTACAATGTAGCGCCTATGCGCTACATTGTAACCAATGATGGGAACTTTCTGCTGAGCGGTGACGTCACTTTAGGTCAACCGCAGGGCAGAAAGTTCCCATCATTGGTTACAATGTAGCGCATAGGCGCTACATTGTAACACTGCCGTGTGCTGCCTGTCAGTGAAGACAGGAGCACACAGCTGATCAGGAGAGTGCTACAACGTGGCACTCCCTGATTGGCTGAAGAAACCCACTTAGCCAGAAGGCAAAGTGGGTTTCTGGCATTCGGGGCAAGGTGACCCATGTGCAAACATGGGTCACCTTTCAGTTCGTGGTCGTGACAGCGTTTTTTATTTTATTCAAGTACGTGGATTAACCCTGGATTTGCCGAGGAGCCTGGACCACTGGATCTCGTGAGTATAATTTTTTCAACAGGTACCCCTTGGATTCTACTGGACAAGAGGACCGACCTGCGTGGGAACTTAAGGTAAGTATGTATGTATGTGTGTATGTATTTAATAAAATTATACTTTCACGGTGTGTGTGTCTTGTGTTTTTTTGGGTATTTTTTTAGTAATAGTACTACAGGTACCAGCGGGCCAGTTTTTCCGCCGCATGCTGGTACTTGTGGTTCTCCAAGTACCAGCATGCGGGGGAGGCTTGCTGGGACTTGTAGTACTGCTACTAAAAACAATATCTTTTATTTTACAACAAAGGCTATCAGCCCTCCCATCCGCAGCCCATTGGATGGGGGGGGACAGCCTCGAGCTTCACCCCTGGCCCTTGGGTGGCTGGGGGGGGGGACCCCTTGATTGAGGGGGTCCCCACTCCCCCAGGGTACCCCGGCCAGGGGTGACTAGTTGGATTTTTGATGCCACGGCCGCAGGGCACTATATAAAAGTGACCCCCGGCTGTGGCATTATCTGTCCAGCTAGTGGAGCCCGGTGCTGGTTTTAAAAATACGGGGGACCCCTACTCTTTTTGTCCCCCGTATTTTTGGGACCAGGACCAGGCGCAGAGCCCGATGCTGGTTGCTTAAATATGGGGGAACCCCTGTCATTTTTTTCCACATATTTCTGCAACCAGGATCGGCTCAAAGAGCCCGAGGCTGGTTATGCTTAGGAGGGGGGACCCCACGCATTTTTTTTTTAAAAATTACATTGTTTACTTTAAAAAAAAAAAAAAAAAAAACCCAGCACGGATCACACAAATCCGGCCGAGATTGATTGTAAAAAAAAACGGCAGTGTTTTGCTAATCACTGCCGTTAAATTAGGTAAAAAAACACGAATGACATCGACATCGGAAGCAAAGAAAAACACGAATACGACAGTTTAGTAAATTAGTCGTAATCCATTCAAAAAGTTGCAGTTTTACACTGTCGATGTCATTCGTGATTGAACTTTGACCTTTTTTCGGAAATTACGAATCTTAGTAAATAAACCCCTGTGTGTTAGTCCCTGCATTTGGTCCTCTCTTGTAAATACTGTTGAAAAAAACTAATTTAGTGTGTCCGCTATGTCATTATCATTTTTGCATAAGACTCCCAACTTGTCTTTTAAAGGCAATATACTCTCCTTCTTTAATCTCTTGCTGTTGATATATTTAAAAAAAACTATTTGGGGATTTGCTTTGCTTTCCTTTGCTGCTAGTTTTTCAGGTTCTACTTTAGCCGCTCTTATTTCTTTTTTGCATATTTTGTTACAATCCTTGAGCCAGTATAGGACTGCTTATGAACGCTGATATTGAATGAGACCATATCGTGGTCGCTGTTTCCTATCGGCTCCCCTACTATAATATTTGATACCATTTCCCCATTGTTTGCTAATACCAAGTATAAGACTGCATTGTACCAGTTGGTTCCTCGATTAATTGAATGAAGTAGATATCATTAGTGTGTGTAAAAACATATTACCCCTAGCAGTATCACATGAATGGATTTTCCAATTTATCTCTGGATAGTTAAAGTCTCCCATCACTACTATGTCTCCTACTCCTGCTGCTCTTTCAATTTGCTTCAGTAACAATTCCTCATCAGACACATTAATACCAGGCGTCCTGTAGCATAACCCCAATAACATTTTTATTGCTTTACCCCCGCATGCAATTTCTACCCATAACGTCTCAATAGTATTTACAGTCCCCTCTTGAATATCTTCCCGTATATGAGGTTTTAATAACGGCTTTACATAAAGACATACCCCTCCACCCGTTTATTTAAGCGGTCTCTCCTGAACAGCGTATAACCCTCTAGATTGACTGTCCAATCATGAGATTCATCCCACCAAGTTTCAGTAATGCCTATAGTATCATACTGTTTGCTTGCTGCAAGGATTTCTAGTTCACCCTATTTGCCTGTAAGGCTTCTGGCATTTACATACATACAATTAAGATCAGTATTTCCCCCTGTGCTAGGGACATCATTCTCTTTATGCAGCAACGGTGACCCATAATCATTATTACTTAGTGTTTTGGTAAAAACTTTTTTAATACCCATGTTATACCCTTGCCGGCTGCTCTTTCCCTACCCCCTACTCCTCCTTCCTTTCATTCACTACTGCCATCCCCACTATTCTCACTGCATTGTCTTACTGACATATAGTTTCCTTCTGTATTGTCTTACTGACTTATAGTTTCCTACAGTATTGTCTTACTGACCTATAGTTTCCTTCCATATTGTCTTACTGACCTATAGTTTCCTTCTTTATTGTCTTACTGACCTATGGTTTCCTACTGTATTGTTTTACTGACTTATAGTTACTGTATTCTCACTAACCTATAGTTTCCTACTGTATTGTCTTACTGACCTATAGTTTCCTACAGTATTGTTTTACTGACTTATAGTTTCCTGCTGTATTGTCTTACTGACCTATAGTGTCCTTCCATATTGTCTTACTGACCTATAGTTACTGTATTCTCACTAACCTATAGTTTCCTACTGTATTGTCTAACTGACCTATAGTTTCCTACTGTATTGTCTTACTGACCTATAGTTTTCTACTGTAATGTCTTACTGACCTATAGTTTCCTTCCATATTGTCTTACTGACCTATAGTTTCTTACTGTATTGTCTTACTGACCCATAGTTTCCTAGTGTATTGTCTTACTAACCTAGTTTCCTACTGTATTGTCTTACTGATCTATAGTTTCTTACTGTATTGTCTTACTGACCTACAGTTTCCTACTGTATTGTCTTACTGGCCTATAGTTTCCTTCTGTAAGGTCTTACTGACCTATAGTTTCTTACTGTTTTGTCTTATTGACATATAGTGGCTTACTGTATTGTCTTACTGACCTATAGTTTACTTCTGTATTGTCTTACTAACCTATAGTTTCTTCTGTATTGTTTTACTGACCTACTTTCTTCTGTACTGATTTACTGACCTATAGTTTCTTCTGTATTGTTTTACAGACCTATACTTTCCTTCTGTATTGTCTTACTGACCTAGTAACCTTCTGTATTGTCTTACTGACCTATAGTTTCCTTCTGTATTGTCTTACTGACCTATAGTTACCTTCTGTATTGTCTTACTGACCTATAGTTTCCTACAGTATTGTTTTACTGACCTATAGTTTCCTTCCATATTGTCTTACTGACCTATAGTTTCTTACTGTATTCTCACTAACCTATAGTTTCCTACTGTATTGTCTTACTGACCTATAGTTTCTTCTGTATTGTCTTACTGACCTAGTTTCCTACTGTATTGTCTTACTGATCTATAGTTTCTTACTGTATTGTCTTACTGACCTACAGTTTCCTACTGTATTGTCTTACTGGCCTATAGTTTCCTTCTGTATGGTCTTACTGACCTATAGTTTCTTACTGTATTGTCTTACTGACCAAGTTGCCTTCTGCATTGTCTTACTGACCTATAGTCTCCTTCTATATTGTCTTACTGACCTATAGTTTCCTACTGTATTACTGTCTTACTGACCTATAGTTTCCTACTGTCTTACTGACCTATAGTTTCCTTCTGTGTTGTCTTACGGACCTATAATTTCCTACTGTATTGTCTTACTGACCTATAGTTTCCTACTGTATTGTCTTACTGACCTATAGCTTCCTACTGTATTGTCTTACTGACCTATAGTTTCCTTCTGTATTGTCTTACTGACTTAAAGTTTCTTCTGTATTGTCTTACTGATCTATAGTTTCTTATTGTATTGTCTTACTGATATATAGTGGCTTACTGTAGTCTTGCTGACCTATAGTTTCTTCTGTATTGTCTTACTGACCTATAGTTTTCTTCTGTAATGTCTTCCTGACCTATAATTTCTTCTGTATTGTTTTACTGACCTATAGTTTCTTCTGTATTGTCTTACAGACCTATAGTATCTGTATTGTCTTACAGACCTATAGTTTTCTATATATCCCTCAGTTTAGAAAATTTGAGCGAGAGAACAGGACATGATACTATAGCACATGGCAAGGAACCGAACCGTACAACATATCAAACAGTCCAGTGTCCACTAGAGGATTCAGAGAAATGGATTTATCGGTAAGTACCAAAATCCTTTTTTCTCTTTCATCAACTAGGGGACACTGGAGTCCTGTACAGTAGGGGACGTCCCAAAGTTTCCCCCAGGGAGGGAGTGCTATCGGTGGCCTGCAAAACTAAACGTCCGAACTTAACGAGTCTCCGGACGCAAAGGTATCAAACTTGTAAAATTTCGCGAACGTGTGGGCTGAGGACCACGTCGCCGCTCTGCAAAGTTGAGTAGTGGAAACACCTCTGGCAGCCGCCCATGAGGCACCCACTGATCTGGTGGTATGAGCACCCGTCTGAACCGGAACCTGTTTGCCACAGGAAATATAAGCTTGCCGAATGGTAAGTCGAATCCATCTAGACAAAGGCTGCTTAGATGCTGGCCAGCCCTTCTTTGGCCCATCATAAAGAACAAACAATGGTCCGACTTTCTGAAGGAAGACGTAACTTGTACGTATACCCGTAAAGTTCGGACAACATCCAAGGACACTTCCCCATCTGCGAGACCCTGAAAAGATGGGACCACAATTGGCTGATTTACGTGAAATCCCGAAACCAACCTTAGGAAGGAAACCTGCTCTTGTACGGAGTTCTGCCCTGTCCTCATGAAACATTCGAAGGACTCTTACACGATAAGGCTCCCAACTCAGAAACCCGTCTGGCCGAAACCAAGGCAAGCAATAACGTGACCTTCCAAAAGAGATATTTCAGGTCTGTTCTTGCTAACGGCTCAAAAGTTGGAGATCTCAAAAATTCCAACACCAAATTTAAGTCCCATGGTGCAGTGGTAGGACGAAAAGGGGGTTGTATCCTCAGAACTCCCTGTAAAAAGGTTTGAACCCCTGACAAGCATGCTAACTGCTTGTTGAAATAGGATGGAGAGAGACAAAATTTGAACCTTCAGAGAGCCCAGACTCAGTCCTACATCTAGACCGGCCTGAAGGAAAAGTAGAAGTCTGGATAAGTGGAAGTTCGTCGAATTCCACCCACGTTCTTGACACCAGTCCATGTACCACTTCCAAATCCTGTAGTAGTGCATGGCTGTGACAGGCTTCCTAGCGGCAAACATCGTAGGAATGGCCGTTCTTGGTATCCCTCTGTTTCTTAAGATCCGGGTTTCAATAGCCACGCCGTTAAATGCAGCCTGTGCAGGTCTGGGTGTTGGAACAGTCCCTGAGATAGCAGGTCCTCCCTCTGAGGTAACCGCCAAGGATCTTCCACTAGTAACCCTCGCAGGTCTGAGTACCAACTCCTGCGGGGCTAATCTAGTGCGATTAGAAATGCCCACACTCGTTCTCGTTTCAACCGTTTCAGAACCCTGGGTATGAGTGGGAAAGGTGGAAAAATGTAAACCCTCCTGTAACACCAAGGAAGTGTTAATGCGTCCACTCCTTCTGCTGCTGGATCTTTTGTCCTGGACACATATCTGGGCAGCTGATAGTTTTGCCAAGACGCCATTAGATTGACTTGAGGTAGACCCCATCTCCTCACCACCATGTCGAAAATCCGTGGATGTAGGCACCACTCTCCCGGATGCATGCCCTGGCGGCCGAGATAATATGCTTCCCAGTTTTCCACACATGGAATGAACACTGCCGAGAGGATGATGTTTCACCTTTCTGCCCACAACAAGATCTTTGTGGCTTCTTTTAACGCCATCCTGCTCTTTGTTCCTCCTTGATGGTTTATGTAAGCCGTCATCGTGACATTGTCCGACTGTATCTTTAAGTGTTGACCCATGACTAGGTCTGCGGCTAAGAGAAGCGCATTGTAAACTGCTCTCAGTTGGAGAATGTTTATGGGTAGGCTGCTCTCCTGTAACGTCCATCCTTTATGTCCATGGATACCATGACCCCTCCATGTTCTAAACCCACAATAACTGACTGGATTTATTCCATCTTGAATCTGCAAACCGGTAGGAATTTGTACCACTAGGACGGCACCCCAACCTCTGAGACTGGCATCCGTTGTCAGGATCCTCCAATCCCAAATGCCGAATCTCTTGCCTGCTGCGAGATTCTTGTGCAACGACCACCAAATCAAGTAGGTTCGTATGCGTGGTGGAAGCTGGATTCTTCAATGTAGAAGCCAGTGCGAACCTGCTCCCTGAGCAATGAGTTTCATCTGGAATGGTCAGGAATGAAGTCCTCCGTACCGGAGAGCTGCGAATGACGCCACCCTCTTCTCGAGAAGTAGCACAGAGGTGTAGAGAACCCATCTGTGTTCTTAGTACCTGAGCCACTAACCTCTGTGGGTCCTGGATCTAGTTCTCTGGTAGGAATACTCTTAATTGTATCGTGTCCAAGATGAGACCGAGGAAATTAATCCGTTGAGTTGGCATGAAGTTGGATTTCTGGAAGTTCACAATCCACCCATGTTGAATGAGAAATTGATGAGATGTCTGAGCATCCTCTATCAGCTGTTTCTGAGATGAGGCCTTGATCGGTAGATCGTCTAGATAAGGTATGATCATGACCCCTGTCTCAATCCTGTCACCACTATTGCTATGATCTTTATAAAGATTCTTGGGGCTGATGATAGACCGAATGGCAGGGCCCTGATTCGGTAGTGATCCCACACCGGTGCAAATCTTAAGTAAGCTTGGTGAGGGGTCCAAATCGGGATATGAAGGTATTTTGCACTACCAAAAGTTTTGAATAAAATCCACTTCCTCATTGAGGATCTGGGACTGGTGACTTAACCCTTTGTATGCAGGAGTCTTTGAATTTGCCTCCTGTAAACACTCCTGCTCACAACGGGCACCTAGGCCCTCGCGCTGCAAATAAATGGACTGTGCGGACGCTCTTGTAATTATCCTGTAACCCTGGGAAATATCTTGTTGACCCAGACGTCTGGTGATGTTTTGGCCCAGGCGTCCCGAAAACCTTCCAACTCTGTGCCCCCCAAGGGGGACCCCAGGTGAGCAGGGAAACCGTCATGCCACGGGTTTGTCAGCAGGTCTGTCCTGCTTTTCTGGTGTCGACTATGAACGACCTCTACCTCTGGTTCCACGAGTCTGTTGCTCCAAAACCTCTTCTGGCTCGGTACGACAGCGATCCAATGAATTTAAACACTGGTCCCGAGCAACCTCCTCTAACGTGTGACGTGGTGCTCGAGTAAGAAGTAGGTAGAAAGGTGGATGTCACTGCAGTTGCCTGCGAAATCCACTTGTCTAACTCATCAAACATCATCTAACCCCCAAATGGAATAGCCTCTACTCTCTATAAAAGAAGGGGAGCGGCGGAGGAGCTGCGCTGCTAGCCTACCAGGGCTTAAGTTATAAGGCAGCAGCGTATGAGAAGCCCTCGTACTAGCGCCGAAGGCGGGAGGAAGCGTGTGGGGGATATAGCCCGGGTCCCGGTGAGTGCAGGGGAAGCTGCGGCTGCTAGCCGCGAGAGATATGTCGTTTCAGCGGGCGGCGGGAGGGGATGCTCTTTTCAAGCACCCCGCTGTGTGTTTAAGAGGCGGCGGTATACGCTGCCGCTGACAGCCGCGCTGTGTCTCCCTCAGCCCTCCGTCTGTAGAGGAAGGAGGGGCGGGCGGGGGAGCTGACATGAAGCGGGAGTGTATAGCCGGCCAGGGAGTGTTTTAGACCGTTTGTTCTGTCCCAGCGCCAGCGGAAGGAGGGGGGCGGCGGGGAAGCTGCGCTGCTGAGTCCCAGGGCTTAGAGCCAGAAGGTAGCAGCAATGTGTGCGGTCCGCGGGAGGATGTCTGTCAAACTGCCTCCTGGATCCATGAAGAAGCTATGGTTACCGTAAGTGTAACTAGGGCCCCTTTACAACCAGTACTCACTGCTGACTCTGTGCTCCGGATTTTCTGAGGAGAGATGCAGATCCCCTTTAGTAGGGATCATTGTCTCTCTATTCTGAAGACTTTCGTCCCCCTTTACATTAGGGTAACTCAGTCTCAGTACTGAAATGGAGCAGGAGCTTCCTTCTTGTGCTTGTACCTCCTTGGCACAATTTTTCAAACTGAGGGATGTGAAGGGGGAGGAGCCGGCTGTGCAGACAATGCTAATTTTTAGATTGTGCCACACCTCCGGTTGCAAGCTTCACATCCCTACTGTATAAGACTCCAGTGTCCCCTAGTGGATGAAAGAGAAAGGAGGTTTACTTCTTTCTTTCCCGACCGCTCTTCTATGCAGAAGGGAAATATCTGCTGTTTATTGAGAGATGCTCCCTGTAAGGAATATAGAAATTTGCCACTTGTAGCTGAACTTGCAAAAGACCCCTCCCAATTTACATCAGTTAAATTAAAGTCTCCCATGATTATGACTTCTCCCTTTAAAGCCATTTTAGTGATGTCCAACAATAGATTCCTGTCCAAATCCTGCCCCTGGCCAGGTGGTCTACAGATCACCCCAATGCGAATAATGTCCTTTTCCACGGTTTCTGTGGTGACCCAAAGGGCCTCAGATTTGTCTTCAATGTTTTGTATTAATTGAAGTAGCATTTATGCTTTTTCCCCCACATACATTGCTACCCTTCCTCCTATACTGACCATTCTATCCTTCCTAAATAAATTGTATCCTGGTATAGCTATGGCCCAGTCATGATTCTCATTGCACCATGACTCTGTAATTGCCACAATATCCAGGTTATCCCTGGTTATTATCACAATTAGCTCTGGAATTTTGTCTCCTAAGCTCCTAGCATTTGCACACATAGCTTTAAGAATTATGTCTGTGCATCTGTTATTAGTAGCCATGTCCAGACAGTACAAAATAAATGACAAGTTTAAAGTTGAAATTACCTGTTTGGTGATGTTGCTCAGTATTTGGTATTTGTTTTTTTAACTAATCAGGAATCACACTCTGTCCTTTACACCACGACTACACCTCGCTAAATGTAAAGATATAGTAAACCTGACCACAAATGGCCAAATAGGTGTACTATATACAAGGAATTATTTAATACCTGCATCATCTAACAAAATGAAGGTTATTTAATAAAAGGTTGCTAAACTGAGAAATTTAGATCCCATACAAATTAGACGCTCCACAAAAAAACACAATACTACTTATATATGATCCCTAAATATAAACTTCTGCTTGTTACTTTTAATAACACTATAGTGATGTTTGTAATAACTCTCTTCATGTGATGTTTGTCATGGATAACCTTGTGTTATAAATACCCAACTGAGAACAGGGCTGATGGCGGAGGAGGGTGTAGAATAAAAGATTGCTGTAGTGACTGAGCAATGAGAATATGTGACTTCTGTAATAAGTGTTTATTACTCACCTGTGCTGATATCTGTAGGGATCTCCTCCTCCTTACACTGCTGATCACCCCTCACATACGTCTCCTCTTCTCCCCCTGTATCTTCTGCCTTCATATCAGTCACATACGTCTCTTCTTCTCCCTCTGTATCTTCTGCCTTCATATCAGTCACATACGTCTCTTCTTCTCCCTCTATATCTTCTGTCTTCATATCAGTCACATACGTCTCTTCTTCTCCCTCTATATCTTCTGCCTTTATATCAGTCACATACGTCTCTTCTTCTCCCTCTATATCTTCTTCCTTTATATCAGTCACATACGTCTCTTCTTCTCCCTCTATATCTTCTGCCTTCATATCAGTCACATACGTCTCTTCTTCTCCCTCTATATCTTCTTCCTTTATATCAGTCACATACGTCTCTTCTTCTCCCTCTATATCTTCTGCCTTCATATCAGTCACATACGTCTCTTCTTCTCCCTCTAGATCTTCTGCCTTTATATCAGTCACATACGTCTCTTCTTCTCCCTCTATATCTTCTGTCTTCATATCAGTCACATACGTCTCTTCTTCTCCCTCTATATCTTCTGATTTCATATCAATCACATAGGTCTCTTCTTCTCCCTCTATATCTTCTGCCTTTATACAAGAAAGACGTTCTACCTAAATAACCCAAAAAATACAATGGCATTTGCATATTGTTTGATTAAATTGAGGTGAAACAGTATAATATTAATGTATTATATGCACACAGCTTCTCTGAACATCATATAGTGACAATCACTTTGGTGTATTGGATGAGACCCTAAATCCCACCTACCTGATCCTCCTGTGGGATCCTGTGATTCTCCTCTGTACAGTCCTGGGAATACAGAGGACGGGGACATCTCTCTGGGGTATCTCTGTTACTGGGTCCATCTGTAGGAGACACACAGTGACTGAGTACAGTGTATATATGTGATTATCAGATGATGTGTGTAAATAGGGGGCCCCCATACCTGCTCTCCCATGTACAATACATGACAGTCTCCTCTTACCCAGTGATGTGAGGGGCCGGTGATTCTCCATCATCACGTCCTTGTACAGACCCCTGTGCTCCTCTATATACTCCCCCTCCTGCATGGAGACATAGTGACATCCTGACACCTAATAGACACCTGACACATACAGTGATAGTTATCACACAGACACGTCCCCTGGTGTTACTGTATAATGTCTCATTCCCAGCAGTCACCTCTCCAGTCATCACCCAGACACACCCCCAGGTGTTACTGTATAATGCCCCATTCCCAGCAGTCACCTCTCCGATCATCACCCAGACCACATTCCCCGGTGTTACTGTATAATGCCCCATTCCCAGCAGTCACCTCTCCAGTCATCACCCAGACACCCCCCCCCCCCCCGGTGTTACTGTATAATGCCCCATTCCCAGCAGTCACCTCTCCAATCATCACCCAGACACATCCCCCGGTGTTACTGTATAATGTCCCATTCCCAGCAGTCACCTCTCCAGTCATCACCCAGACACGTCCCCTGGTGTTACTGTATAATGCCCCATTCCCAGCAGTCACCTCTCCAGTCATCACCCAGACACATCCCCTGGTGTTACTGTATAATGCCCCATTCCCAGCAGTCACCTCTCCAGTTATCACCCAGACATGTCCCCCGGTGTTACTGTATAATAACCCCATTCCCGGCAGTCACCTCTCCAGTCACCACCCAGATACATCCCCTGATGTTACTATATAATCCCCCATTCCCAGCAGTCACCTCTCCAGTCATCACCCAGACACATTCACTGGTGTTACTGTATAATGCCCCATTCCCAGCAGTCACCTCACCAGTCATCACCCAGACACATCCCCCGGTGTTACTGTATAATGCCCCATTCCCAGCAGTCACCTCTCCAGTCATCACCCAGACACATCCCCCGGTGCTACTGTACTCCCAAGTCTCCTCAGACCCCAGTCATGTTCCTGTATTATTACTATAGATAGAAGTGACGTTATTGTGACGCTCCCAGATCCCCTCACCTCGCCAGTAATGTCCCTGTATTATTACTATAGATATGTGATGTCACTGTGACATTCCCAGATCCTATCACCTCCCAGTCATGTCCCTGTATTATTACTATAGATATAAGTGATGTCACTGTGACAGTCCCAGATCTCCTCACCTCCCCAGTCATGTCCCTGTATTATTACTATAGATATAAGTGATGTCACTGTGACGCTCCCAAATCCCCTCACCTCCCCAGTCTTGTCCCTGTATTATTACTATAGATAGAAGTGACGTTATTGTGACGCTCCCAGATCCCCTCACCTCCACAGTCATGTCCCTGTATTATTACTAGAGATATAAGTGATGTCACTGTGACGCTTCCAGTTCCCCTCACATCCCCAGTCATGTCCCTGTACTCTTACTGTAGTACTCTAGTAATTTGAAGGCCTTGGGACACTATGAGGGGGCAAATCAATGAATGAATGTGTAGATCTATAAGGTAATAGAGATGCTGCCAACTGATGTATACCATATATGTGATAATAACTTGGATCTTTCTAGTGATCCAATAATGTATAGTGTGTTTATGCATGTTATTATTCTGTGCCTGCTGAAGGTGAGGGGACTCTGGTTAGCGCGCAGTGCGCGGGGGAGATCACGGAGAAGCTTCCAGTGTAGCGGCGGTTTTGTTGGTGGGCTGACTAAGGGGAGAGAAAAAGGCTGAAATAACTGTTTAAGGTGGCCTATAACTTCTTACATATTAAAACTAGTATACTTACCGGTGGAACTGTCTTCGTATCTGTGGAAGAGCCTGAAATCACAAAGGAAAGGTACGATAGGTAAATGTGCATAGTCCTATCTGGCTACATCACATACTAATGTTATAGGCGACCACTACAGGGGTAGGTTATTTCTTAAGCGATTAGAGTATTGGGCTCTAAATAGCTTGGGTGGAGGCACATTGCACATATACACTGTACCCCCAGGTAAAAGAGGGGTTACATTACTATAGATATGTGATGTCACTGTGACACTCCCAGTTCCCCTCACCAGTCATGTCCCTGTATTATTACTATAGATATAAGTGACGTCACTGTGACACTCCCAGATATCCTCACCTCCCCAGTCATGTCCCTGTATTATTACTATAGATATAAGTGACGTCACTGTGACACTCCAAGGTCCCCTCACCTCGCCAGTCATGTCCCTGTATTATTACTATGGATATAAGTGACGTCACTGTGACACTCCCAGTTCCCCTCACCTCACCAGTCATGTCCCTGTATTATTACTATAGATATAAGTGACGTCTCCCAGTTCCCCTCACCTCCCCAGTCATGTCCCTGTATTATTACTATAGATATAAGTGACGTCTCCCAGTTCCCCTCACCTCGCCAGTCATGTCCCTGTATTATTACTATAAATATAAGTGACGTCTCCCAGTTCCCCTCACCTCACCAGTCATGTCCCTGTATTATTACTATAGATATAAGTGACGTCTCCCAGTTCCCCTCACCTCGCCAGTCATGTCCCTGTATTATTACTATAAATATAAGTGACGTCTCCCAGTTCCCCTCACCTCCCCAGTCATGGCCCTGTATTATTACTACAGATATGTGATGTTACTGTGACATTCCCAGATCCCCTCACCTCCCCAGTCATGTCTCTGTATTATTACTATATATATAAGTGATGTCACTGTGACATTCCTAGATCCCCTCACCTCCTCAGTCATGTCCCTGTATTATTACTATAGATATGTGACGTCACTGTGACGATCTCAGATACCGTCACCTCCCCAGTCATGTTCCTGTATTATTACTAGAGATATAAGTGATGTCACTGTTACACTCCCAGATCCCCTCTCCTCCCCAGTCATGTTCCTGTATTATAACTATAGATATAAGTGATGTCACTGTGACACTCCCAGATCCCCTCACCTCCCCAGTCATGTCCCTGTATTATTACTATAGACATAAGTGATGTCACTGTGACGCTCCCAGATCCCCTCACCTCCCCAGTCATGTCCCTGTATTAGTACTATAGATATAAGTGATGTCACTGTGACGCTCCCAGATCCCCTCACCTCCCCAGTCATGTCCCGGTATTATTACGATAGATATAAGTGATGTCACTGTGACGCTCCCAGGTGTGTGATATACATTTGCTTCATACTGAGCAGTATTTTCAATCCCCACAATTACATATAATAAAATTAATAATAACAATAATAACAATAATAATAATAACGACACTAAAGGCTGCACCCCAGTATAAAAATAATAACGGATGTCTTTAAAAGCAGGACGCCTCAGGCCATTCCTCCAGTATTGTAGGACATCACCACCACTCCCAATGTATAATAATAATACCAGGACACCACAAGCTGCTGTTCCTGTATAATAATAACAACCGTACACAAAAACCTGCTCCCCCTGTAAAACACTAATAACAACAGGACACCACAGGCCGCTCCCTCTGTATAATAATAATAATAATAACAACAACAGGACACCATAGGCCGCTCCCCCTGTATAATAATAATAACAGGACACCACTGGCCGCTCTCCCTGTATAATAATAACAACAACAACAACAACAGGACACCACAGGCTGCTCCCCCTGTATAATAACAATAACAGGACACCACAGGCTGCTCCCTCTGTATAATAATAACAACAACAACAACAGGACACCACAGGCCGCTCCCTCTGTATAATAATAACAACAGGACACCATAGGCTGCTACCCCTGTATAATAATAACAACATGACAACACAGGCTGCTCCCCATGTATAGTAATAATAACAGGACACCACAGGCTACTCACCCTGTATAATAATAATAATAATAATAATAATAATAATAATATCAGGACACCACAGGCTGCTCACCCTGTATAGTAATAATAACAGGACACCACAAGCTGCTCCCCCTGTATAATAATAATAACAGGACATCACAGGCTGCTCCCCCTGTATAATAATAATAACAGGACACCACAGGCTGCTCCACCTGTATAATAATAATAACAACAGGACACCACAGGCTACTCCCCCTGTATAGTAAGACGCCATTACCTGATCTCCACGGACACTGGGAGGCTGCAACAGTCGATGAAAATTCACTTCCTGTATGTGGAACGCAAAGTCCGGAAGTAAGGTGGAACGCACAGTCCGGAAGTAGGGCATGATTGGCACAGGCTGCTTACTGGTTACTGGCCCCTCCCCTCCTTCACCCCGCCCACAGCCCTGCCCTCTGTAACGATTATTACTATACATGTCCTCAGTGCAGTAGGCCGGCGGCCATTTTCTTGTAGACCAGTCCGGCAGCAGCAATAGGTTCCCTGGCCGTGTAGTGACGTCAGGAGCGGCGGCCATTTTCCCCTGGTCTGAGCTCCTCCTTCCTTCTATCATTCCCACAAGGCAGCAGGAGCAGAGAGCAGCCATTGCTGTGTCTGGCAGCAGGTAATGATATTATTATTATTATTCTATAGGCTGAGCAGCTCTGGTGTCAGGTTCTGTACTACAGGGGGAGCAGCCTCTGGTGCCATGTTATAGTGCAGCTGGAGCAGCCTCTGGTGCTGCATTATCCCTGTACAGGTGGCTGACACTCTAGTGTCCTATTACCGTAATACAGGTGGCGCAGACCCCGCCGTTACCCTAATACAGGTGGCGCAGACCCCGCCGTTACCGTAATACAGGTGGCGCATATCCCGCCGTTACTGTAATACAGGTGGCGCAGACCCCGCCGTTACTGTAATGCAGGTGGCACAGACCCCGCCGTTACTGTAATACAGGTGGCGCAAACCCGGCCGTTACCATAATACAGGTGGCGCAGACCCCGCCGTTACCGTAATACAGGTGGCGCAGAGCCCGCCGTTACCGTAATACAGGTGGTGCAGGCCCCGCCGTTACCGTAATACAGGTGGCGCAGACCCCGCCGTTACCGCAATACAGGTGGCGCAGACCCCGCCGTTACCGTAATACAGGTGGCGCAGGCCCCGTCGTTACCGTAATGCAGGTGGAGCAGACCCCGCCGTTACCGTAATACAGGTGGCGCAGACCCCGCCGTTACCGTAATACAGGTGGCGCAGACCCCGCCGTTACCGTAATACAGGTGGAGCAGACCCCACCGTTACTGTAATACAGGTGGCGCAGACCCCGCCGTTACCGTAATTCTATACATATAATGGCATTGTACTATACAGGGGAGCGCTATGTGTTGTCCTACTCTACAGGGGGAGCGACCTGTGTTGCCCTTTTATACAGGTGGAGGTGCCTGTGGTGTCTTGTTACTATTATTATATAGGGTGAACGGCATGTATTGTCTTTCTATACAGAAGG